>NW_023994451.1:0-330013 GCF_015586225.1 Lucilia sericata
TTTTAATCGTGTTTTTGCTCTTTTCTAAAAGAAGGACAAAAAGACCCATACCTTGAGGTGTTAGAGGATTAACATGTTCTACCTAAAATGTAAGGGTCACATGGTTTCTTATGCCGATTATCAATAAGAATGTGCCAGAGTTGGAAAGCTTTAACCCCCTCTTAAATGAAATTCAGATGTAAACTTTCAAAACGCCGATACACGTGTCTTGTTTTTTTGTCTTCTCTATCAAAATTTAAAGGTCGGACCTTTTAATTTTGAAAAAAATTTGATTTTGTTGAATAGTGTTATCTATTTATGCACCCTTAAGAAGTCATGAATAATGGAAGCTTATAAATTATTAATTAAACATTGAACTGTAATAAATTATATACAATATGAAAATAGTTTTCATCAGACGTTGATCAGAGTAGTCAGGCCATTTTCTTATACTGGATCGGACTTTTGTACGAACTGTCGGACATTTTATCAGACATTTATCCGACATCTATCAGACTTTCTTATATTTGATCAGACTTTCGTACGAAATGTCGAAAGAATGTCAGACATGGTATCAGACATTTGTCCGACTTCAATCAGATTTGTCGAAAATTCCTTCAGAATTTCCCCAGGAATTTACATCAGATTTCGTACCGAATTCTGACCGACAACTCTGCACATTTTTCCGAATTTCATCAGACAATGAGTTACGAATTCCGAGCAACCTTTCACACGATTTTCGTAACGAATTCTGATGGAATTCGGATATGAAATCGGAAACTTGTGCAGACTGTCGGTACGAATTCGTTACGAATTTGTTACGAATTCGGCAAAAATTGTTTAGTGTGTAGAAACATGAAATTAAGTATGTAGAGCCCGGATTAGGCCAGAACACATAAAAGGGTACTTTTTCGTTCTACAAAATGTACTTCTTGAATTTTCTATAATATTGAACCTAGAAACATGAAATTGAGTATGTAGAGCCCGGATTAGGCGAGAACACATACTTTTTCGTTCTACAAAAGGTACTTCTTGAATTTTCTATAATATTGAACCTAGAAACATGACATTAAGTATGTGGAGCCCGGATTAGGCCAGAACACATAAGAGGGGACTTATTGGAACTTTTTCGTTCTATAAAAGGTACTTTTTGAATTTTCTCTAATATTGAACCTAGAAAAATGAAATTTAGCATGTAGGGCCTTGACTAGGAAAGTAAAAGGGACTTTTTGGTACTTTTTCGTTCTACAAAAGGTACTTTTTGAATTCTCTATAATATTGAATCTAGAAACATGAAATTTAGCATGTAGGGCCTTGACTCGGTAAGAACCTGTAAAGAGGGACTTTTTGGTACTTTTTCGTTCTACCAAAGGTACTTTTTGAAATTTATATAATATTGAACCTAGAAACATGAAATTATGTATATAGAGCCCGGATTAGGTCAGAACACATAAAAGGGGACTTTTTGGTACTTTTTCGTTCTACAAAAGGTACTTTTTGGATTTTCTAGATCGGTCGTGGCTATGTGCTTCGATACAACAGCATCAAATACTAGGAGACACAATGGAGCGTGCAATCTCCTGGAGCAGATATTAGGTCGAGAGCTTGCCGACACCACGTTTTAGAAGTCTTGTTGAGAGGGGTTTTTTACTGCAAGTTTGGAAGCACATAGGGACCTCAACCAGACATATTGAAGAGGTTTCAAAAGGAATAGTCAGCGATTAATAAATCCAAGTTCGATGTAGGCGAAAATGTTTTGGAACTACTACTGAGACGACTACAGTTGACATTGATATACCTTAGCCATCTTAACGGAAAAGATGTGAGCTTCAGATCGCCTGGTCCAGTACACCATGCCCGGTAGATGGCAAAACCTATTTACTGTCTGAAAATACAACTCTTCCGTGACCAGTTTAAGCTGACTTCCCAAGAATAAGAGGCCCTAGAAGCGCTTTGTGCTTTCATCGTCCACGCCCCCAGAGCGTGTTTAGAGGCAAAACAAGATCTAGACCTCATTGAAAATCTAATTAAATACGAAAGCATTGAGAAAAAATATCATGAAAAGGAATTAACAAAATTGTAAATCTACTACAGGTGATTTATAATTTTGTTAATTCATTTTTTGATATATTTTTTCATAGTCCTAAACTTGTCAAACAATGCCAGACCCAACAGTGCAAATCACCGAGCAAAATGGCGACAAAAATCTTAACAAATCAAACAGAAAAAAATGAGAAGTGCTCCAGAAATATGCGATATTCCTAGAAAAAGATCTCCCAGCCCTAATTACAAGTGATTTACAAGAGATTTAACATTACACCGAATTTCTGGATAAGATCCTGCAACTTGGCCGCAAAACATCAATTACCAGGAGGGGAAAGGATGGTAAACAACTTGAAAGTTGTGAACGACAAGGAAGAGCGAGGAGTCAATCTAGCTCATTACAGATTACAATCAATTACTTACAAAGGTCGAGCAGCAAAAATCAAATTATGTCAGTCACTTGAATAAATTTAAATAAGAATAAAATGAAAAAGACATTTATTATACTTGATTTTTTAAATGCATAATTGTTTTCATTCCACAAATTTATGATACAGAAAGGAAAATGGTTTTTTTTTTCACAATGGGTTCCATCTTCGCTCTTAGGGGTATATAGTCACGGTTTAAGGGACATTGCCTTTATTATATAAAATACTAGCTATACCCAGTGTGCTTTGCTAAATTGGATTTTTATTTAACATGCGAAAAATGTTAATACATATTCTAATAGTTTTCAAATATACGAATTTTTGTATTTAATTCGTTTGAAAGTCCATTATTTTTCTCTATACGTCGAAGTTTTTTCGTGCAAAATTTTGAGATTCTAACTCTAATAGTTTCCCATATATGTATACGAATTTTTGTATTTCATTCAAATGGGAGATACCCCGCCATCTAATGCTAGTCCGCAAATTTGTTAGTATGTAATTAATGAATATGAGAGGATCCAACCACCCCCCTCCCACATTTTCCCCTAAATGTTTACATGGATGTTAAAGTCCTTCATACAAAATTTGAAGACTCGAGCTCTACCATTAAATAAACGAATTGTTATGTTTAATTCATATGAGTCCTCTATTGCTAGTCCACCAATAATTTACCGAAATATTCACATTTAGATTTTAAATTAAATATTTTTATAATTTATTTATTTAACATGTTCTCTAATTTTTATAATCATTATTTTAAATATTTAAGAAATTTATTTAAAAAAATATATATTTTTTAAATACAAAATCTGTTGTTCAAAATAATAGGAGTATTCGTTTTAAGTTCAAATATTTTTAAAATAAAAACAAAAACGAAAGGAATTTCATCTAAAATATTATTAATTAATGTGTAGCAGTACAACATCACTTATTTTTGTCAAGATTTTATTTAGAATTTGGGTATATGAGCCTCCGGAACTTAATGTCTTTCCGACAACGGTTTTGAGGGGCTTGATGACACATGTCGTGGCCGATTATCCACAAATATGCCGTTATTTATTCATAAAACCTTAAAAGACGTTATATGCAAGGTCTTTTAACGTTTTGCTTTAGAATCAGTAAGTCGACAACCATGTAATAGCCTACTTCCTATGGAACGACCTACCACCAATTTGGAATCAATAATGTTTTCATACCACAACACCGCCATTTTATCAAATTTGTTTATTGGAAATATGAGAACATATCTTGGGGTAATATGTTTACCTACAACATTTGGTCTACGATACCATTTTACAATTTATTAGACCATACCCTTTTTGTCAAGACCCATCATGAATCATTCTTATTATACGAATTCTTTGAATGTTGGTTAGAGCTTAATATTTTTGATTAATGGACTTCCAACATATTTTCTGAATTCATTTAGATTAAAAAATGTAATTTGTTTTCGTATTCATGCATTAAAAATTCATCCATGTATGAAACCACCTCTAAATACGTTACTTGGCAAACTTTATGGGTTTCACTATATGCTTTATGGTCTGAAATGACATTTTTTCAAAAAAGATTTGTTTAAAAATTGATCTGAACTAACTGAATATTGATCACGATGTTTAATAACTACAATTTGGCTTAGTTTCACTAATTTGGGACGCCCTAATGGGATTAATTTTAAAAAATTATAACCGCTTATGGGATGCACACTTATAATATTTGAATAAAATGTTTATTTTTTATGAGAAATTTTAAAACATTTGACTTCCTAAAGTATTCAAAAAATCTTTTAATGAAATTACCATGAGATTTTTCATATTTTTTTCGCGATATTTTCATAATTTTCAAGATATTTGAACAGATTTCATTTTCGTCAATTCTGACATTTATTTCAGGATTTTAAATGAAATAATTCTGAAATGATCTTAAAATTACTTAAAATCATCTAAATATAACAGTTTTATATTACATTTTTAATATTAACAATGAATAATGTAAATTAATCTATCTTAGGTTATATATATACGGTACTCCTATTTTTTTGAACAGTCGAAACCGGATATAGATTTCGAAAAAAGTGAATACCAAAAAATCTAATGAATGTATATAAAAAATTTCATTCGTTTTGTATTTTAAACACTTAACAAACAAATATCGTGAAAAAACATTGGATTTCTGTAAATGTTTCTTTTTTAAAATTGAGCAGCACAATTATTTTTAAGTCTCACTCCTATTATTTTGAACGCAGCTGTATATTCTAAATCCTTATGAATTTCTTAGTCGATTAAGCTATGTCCGTCTGTCCTTCCGTCTGTCTGTTTGTGTAAAACACGTTCACGCTCAAACAAAGCATTGAAAATTAACGAAATTCAGTAAAAATATTCATTATTATCCGGTACAGTTTGGTATTGAAAATGAGCAAAATCGGTTCACATGGGGAAAAGTTATGAATCAAAATTTAAAGCAACTCCGAAACTCTGATGTAATTTTCTCGAAAACTATGCAAGATAATTTCACGAAAGTCACCACACATTCGTTTCAACACAAGATCTTGATTCCTGCTGAAAATTGCCAGAATCGATCCACAATTTCATATACCTCCCATTAAAAAGTACATATTCCCGGAAAATGAGTTTTTTGTTAATAACTTCCGTCAGAATGCTGCTATCTTCACAAAATTTTACAACTTCAAATCGTATGTCAATAGAATTCATTTAGAGAAAAAATTTTCTGGATGGGTCCATAATTGGACATAGCTCTCATACAAGGTCCTCTCCCGGAAATCACATAAACGCGCATAACTCATTACTAAATTAAGATATCCATATAAAATTTGGAATAAATATTGCTCATATGCACTGTGAAAGTTTTTTCCGATCGGTCCATAATTGGTCATAGCTCCAATACAAGGTCCCCTCCCGAAAATCACTTAAACACACATAACTCATTACTAAATTAAGATATCCATATAAAATTAGGTACAAGTATTGCTCACATATACAGAAATATTACTATGAATTTTTTTTCTGATCGATCCATAATTGGTCATAGCTCCCATACAAGGTCCCTTCCCGAAAATCACTTTAACGGGCATAACTCATTACTAAATTAAGATATCCATACATTTAGCACAAATATTGCTGTTATATACATAAATTACACTATAGGTAAAACTGTTTTACGATCGGTCCATATTTGGTCATAGCTCTCATACTAGGTCCCCTCCAGAAAATCACTTAAATGCACAATATTCATTACCAAATAATGATATAGATACAGAATTTTGAAATTTTGTCTTTATATACATAATTGGTCATAGCTCCCATACAAGGTCCCTTTTACGAAAATCTCTTAAACGCCCATTAGTCATTACCAAATGAAGCTATTGATACAAAATTTGGCACAAATATTAGTTTGGTATACAAAAATTCTATTTCAAGATTTTTTCACGATCGGTCCATAACAAGGGTGCGGTCGGTCCTATGCAAGGTTCCCTTCAGAAAATCACTTGAACACACATTACTTATTACTAAATTACGATATAGATACAAAATTTGACAGAAATATCCCAGCAAAAAATACTGCTTGCGCGGAAGCAATTTTGTAAGGGAGACTAAATCCGAAATCACTTACTGGTGCGCATTAAAAGTACATGGTTTTTGTTTGAAATGAGCCACTTAGAAGCAATAGGTTTTGAATCGCGCTTATTTAATAGCAACTAGTTGCACTTATATCATGTATTTTATATTTTATTAGATCTGTGCTTTATGTATACGCTTCATTAATGCTCCTATATAAGGCATTATTGAATATATTATATTTATACGTTACTAAAACCCTTTTGATAACGCTTTTTTAATATAATAAAACGCATGTTTTTTATATTCTTTAATAATTTTGTTTTTTATTTTAATATAAAATATCAAAACCAAATTTAAAAAATATAAATAAATAAATAAAACACAAAACCTTAAATTAAGTTAAAATGTAGCATCCCGCGTCTCCTCTGTGATTTCTTCCTCCATATCACTCAGCTCTATCTTATTTTTTTAATTTTTATTCGACCCATATTGCTGAAAAATAAGATAATATTTTGTGTCCATATAAATATAGTAAGTGGGTAAAAATGTATATCAAATAGCTGTGTTAAATTCGGCTATGCGGAATGTTGTATACACCTCACCCTAATATATTTTCAAAATTTATTACAAAATACAATACGTATCTTTTGTTTTACAGTTAGATATTATTTGTTGGTGTACACTTATTTTACTCTTCACAACACTTGCATTTTTACGTCAGCACTACTCGCTTTAAGATCAAAACAAGAACTGAATTGTATATACATATGTATCAGGGATGGAAAATGAGATTTTGTTTCAGTATCAAAAAATATTTCAGAGGGTACTTTTTTGGATCTTAGAGTACTAAAATATTTTTTTTTTTTTTTGCTGAAAGTTTTTAATTTCTTAAATACACCTTCACATATTTAAACATTTTTAAATAATCAACAACAGAAGTAGAAAAGGTATTATATATACCGTAGGGTGATCGATTATTCGACATTTTCCAAAAACCGGTTTTCGAGTAGTTCGAATTGTTAACATTTGAAAAAAACCGGTTGATATTTTTCAAATTCAGAGAAATAATTATAATTATAAATAAAAACATCTAGTTTAATTTGAAAAAAACATTATTTCTTTAATGTAAATAATTGGGAAGAATCATAATCTTAGTTTATTCTAAGTCCCTGTTTAGTAAATTTTCATAGGCATTCCAACACTGCTATAATATTTCAGCGACAAATTAATTATTGTAATTGGAATATAATCTTAAGATTGATAAAATTTTATCCAACAGTTATTCCAATCAATTTTACAAGTAAATTTTCATAATTAGGAAAACCAAAAAAGTTTAACCAAAGGTGCTTTAGAAAAATATACTCTAGTTTCTTGAAATTTAGACAGGCTGTATTATTATTTATTTCAAAATTTAATTGAAGTAATCTTTGAATACAAAGCAAATAAAAGTATTCGAAACCGGCTTTTAAAAAGTTAAAAAACCGGGTTATTCGATATTCGAAAAAATCAACATTTAGAAAAAACCGACACTGGTAAATCAGAAAAAAACGGTTTTATGACCGATTGAAAAACAGAATCGATCACCCTAATATACATATATTGATATAATGAATCTTTGTCCGTCCCTCAATCTTAACTTATTATACGCTAATAATATTATACGCTAATTATTTATTATACGCTAATAATTGAGCTACAAATATTAGTAACTATAGTTTATTGTCAATAAATCTCTTATATAAATTAGAATGGCCTGGTTCTCAACTAAAATTAAAGTTTAATTGATTATAAGATAGCGTTTCTCAAAATTTTTGTCCTGGGGTTAATATTTGGCGAGCTGGATCAAAGGATAAAAAGGTCCTTTTTTGAGGTTTTCATGATTTTTTTTTCATATTTCTTCCAAAGGAAAGATATAAAATTTTAGTATCATTAGAAAGGTCCTGGGGAGACGCTTTCAATGGCATACCAGATTTGTGTAAATTTTTGTGTAACAGTAAAAGTAATCTAAATTTTTCGTAAAAGTTTCAGATTTTTTTCATTTTAACATATATGATTTTAATATAATTAATTGAAATTAATTGAAATCAATAAAATCTACGAAACGGTTTTTTCCGTTTTTCAAAATTCAATCTAGATCAAATTTTATTAAAATTTATCGAAGCCTATTTACGCTACTAAAACATCGCGAAATAATGTAAAAAATAACATAGAAATCGTTATTTACAAAGCAAGCGTAACAAACAAGTAGATATTTAGGATAAATTATGTTACTATGTTAGTTAAACTGAAAAATTTGATTGATAATAGAATGAAACCATAAAGTGTTATATACCATTGTAAATCTAATGAAATTACGCGTATGCTGATGTACATATTAAGTATGTTAGATAAATATAGCTAACAGAATACCTGGGACAAAATAGAGTTTAAAATATTAAGATAAAATACAAAACATAAAGAATTTCGAAAAACAGAAAAAACCATTTCGGTTGAATTTAGTTGAGGTTTATAAATAATTTCAATTAATTACATTATATATTTCTATGTAAAAATATGAAAAACTTAAAATTTTTCAGAAAAATTACGACATTTGTAATACATAATTTTGGTGTTGTATACGAATTTGTGTATGTCATTGAAATCGTCTCACAAAAATTTTGAGAAATGGTATCTTAGAATGAACTAAATTTTCATTTTCGGTGGGAACATCAGCAATTTCCATTTTGGGGCCTATTAGGGCCCCAAATTTAATAACACATATGTGTTATTAAATTAAAATTCGATGTACATAGGTGTTCATTTGTTAAAAAATCAATAGTCATATCAAATTCTACACATGAGACTATACATAAGACCATCCATGACATGAAACAATAATTTGCTTTAAATTCCAAATAATTTTCACCAAAAAATTTCTCTTATTATCTATGGTTGAATTCTTAATTTCAAAACATATCGTTTTATATTAGATAGAAATTGAGTCCTTCGATCTTCTATCATTTGGAAATAATTAGTTTTAAAGTCAAATATTTTATCAAAATTGAAATTTTTGGTAATTTTCTCATATAATATTAACAATGGAATTTAATTAGATTAATATTCATATAATGTCAATCGAGATAAAAATTCGAAATGAGCTGCATTGGTTATTTGCAAAACATACTTCTAAAAAGTGGCTTTTAAAACTAGATTTCAAAACAGTCTTAGAATTTCAAATTTGAACTTTTAAAGATACTTTGACCCCCATTTTCTCATTGTCTGATTATGTTTTATCAAAACGATAAATTGACATTTTACATACAAAAATTATTTTAACAAGCGGTATATCCACCTGTTAAACGATAACCGGAGGTTGAGATATTGGCCCTGAGAGTATCAAATAAGACTCGGGAGTATCACGGTGCTTTTGAACATCAAATAGTATCAAAAAATGTACCATCGTACCAAATTTGCCATCCCTGATATGTATGTACATATATTTTTATTTTCTATAGCATCATAAAAACACCCTTATGTATATAATTTTAATATCTTCGTAAATGATCGCTAAAACAGGTTCTAGTGCCTCACGTTAGTGCTTCGCGGAAGCAAAAATATGTAAAAATTAATACAATCGGGTGTGTTTTCTTCTATTAATTCTGTACTTTAATTCAACTTAATAAGAAAAACTATCGTCTACCTTACTTTAATGAACACGCGAAGCACTAATATAAGGCAGACTCTCTTTTTATTAATATTTATTTCTTCTTGGATTATACCAAGTCATGCCCTCAATATTTCTTATTTCATAAGAAAATTCTAAAAAAAATAAAACAACCAAAAAAATATAAACAGTTACTTGTTTAGATTTGTCAATTAGCAACAATTTCTTTTTAAACAACAGAAAAGAAAAAGTAAGAAATTATATAGGGCATGATTAAGATATAAAATGTGATATAGGAGGGTGTGATGAACTTAGGCTTGCCAGACGTACTGTTTTCAGCAGTACGCGTACTTTTTTTTAGTAATTGTACTTTTAACTGCATAACCCCTAAAGAAGTACGCAATTGTACTTCTTTTTAGTATTTGTACTTCTTTTTGTACTTTTTTTTGTATTTTACCATAATTTTATAGGTATAAATATGACCATAGACAATTATTCTACTTATAGAATCGCTATTTAAGGACTTAATAGATAATGCTCATCCATTTGATATGAGGTTTGGATGCCTTTGTCATGTATTAAATTAAAGTTTTTAATGAATTTTCGAAATAAAAAAAATGTAAATCTGAAGGATTTAATGCTCCGTCATGTACCATTCGATGACTTTATCCATCCCCTCTGTGGAACGATTTAAGGAAAAACGATCCTGTCATTCTAATTTTTCGTAAATGAAGTATCTGAGGAAGTTGGAAGAAAGTTATTGACTTGTAATAATTGATTGATTGACTTGTAAATATTGATATCAGAATAAAATAGTATGGGTTTTTAGAACATTTTTCTATCAACGATATTTCAGTAATTTGTAACAATTTGTTACTATATTCCGTTCGCGTACTTTACAAAATTTGCAACGAGAGAGTATGAGAATGATAAATATGACAGTTCGTTGATAGAGAATTTTTTACTGGATATTTTTTCTCCAGTAAAAGATATCAAACATATGAATGTTCACAACAAATTATTGATATTTGAAAATGCAAACAATCCAAACAAAACAAAAATTTGGTGAATTCGACATTTTTTAAAGAAAAAATATAAATTAATTACACACGAATATTAAAAAATGATTTGTAATTGGATTAATTATAAATTTATTTCTCATGAATTAGTTTTCAATTGAGTTTGTTGTGAAAAATCATAACAACCTATATCAATATACCGTTTTTAGAACAATTTAATTGAATTTTTTTAAAAATAAACAATTGTACTTTTTTCTACTCAATTGTACTGCTTTTTTAACTACGATGTACGTTTTTTGTTGATTTCAAATCTGGCAAGCCTAGATGAACTTCACAAAAATTTTTATTTTTCTGAAAGGACGTTTTTATAGAGCTAAGGTCAAATGAGGTCCAATCTTGACACTTTTATGCTTATACAAAACCAATTCGAAAAGTATTTCCAATAGGCTTCGTAATTGCCCCATTTGAGGATGATTTTGGTAATTATCTCGAAAATGGCGAGCTGTGCCTTAAATCTTTCACACACATGCATACATGCACATTATTAAATATCGTTAAAGCATATTTTAGGGCGCTATAAAAATATAAAAGAAAATGTAATGTTCAATAAATTTTGGAATTGTGACAGATTTAAGCTGTTTAAATCTTGGGGTTTTTCTATTTAAGACATGAGAAAACTTATTTTTACAAATATTTGATCAATTAAAAAAGTATTAATATAAAAGTAGCTGGTGGAGGGTATTTAAGATTCGGCTTAGTCGAATATAGCACTCTAACTCGTTTCAATTAAATTGCACTGAAAAAAATATTTGGTTATTTTTAATTTTGAAGATTAAATTGCATTACTGTAAAATGTGAATATTTATAACCAAAATGTAATCAATGTACATAAGAATGATAATTTCTTCACTTAGAAACAACATTTCAAATTAAAATGTACAAAAAAAGTATGAAAGAAGATGAACTTATTTACTTTAATTGTTATGCATTCTAGAAAATTATTTAGGGTGTACGTTGTTTTTGTAAATTATGCATCAGCCTGCTTTGTTGAATGTTGTCAAGCAACTAAATAAAATATTTGTATTTTTGATGCTCTTGTTTAGAAGTTCGTCTGCGATCGTGTTGTGTACATGTAATTTGCCGAAAATCTTCGTTGTCAGAACAATACTAGCCAGCGTTGCCACTTTGGTCCAATTGGACCAAAATTGGTAGTTTCAAATTTCTGAAATGACTTATGGTAGTTTGGTTGGTAGGTTTAAATTTTGGTCCAAATTTGGTAGGATGGGATAACTTTGATCTCATGCATATGAATTTATAAACATTTATGACCTTGTTATGGCAAAGTAATAAGAATTTTAATAAATACATCAATCTTGTTTATCCTTGTTAAGCTTATATTTGTTTATCCGTGTTAAGTTTATATTGTTTTTTCTAAGAAAATATTAAATTTCTATGTATTTCAACATTTCTGATTCATGAATGTTAGTAAGTTAGTTAGTTTTAAATGAGGATGTTACGAAGGAATACTTCTAGGCCTGCATCGGTCCCGTTGTGAACTTCCTAACCAATGCCTCAGGTGGAAATCGAACGCACGACGTCAGGTCTGACTATAACATAAAGCACTAACCTACTGGAGGCCAAACTAATTAATTTTTTTCTAAATAGCCAGATACAATCTATATATTTTTTCTAGGTTTTTATTACATTCTAAGACGATATAGCCATATCCGCCGCTCTGTCTGTTGAAACAGTTTTAAGAAATCTTTATCTAATTTATGTCGATTGGTCCACAATTGATCCTATTACAGCCATATAGCCCCTTTTACGGAAAATAATTTTATTATCAACAAATAACAAATTAGTTAACCGTAGTATAATAAAATGATTTATCCATAAAGTCCTCAATTTGTACGATAGATTCTGATGGTGGATATACATATATGATTCGTCATAGCCGAATATAATACTATTACTATTTTCTCGGGAATGATTTGGGTACAAATTTTGTCGAAAACAGCAATTATGTATTTCATAACTATATAGTACAAAAGTATTTAGACATTTTGTCTAATTACGTAATATTATTTTGATTGTTTGGAACAAATCATTGTATATTATTACATATTAGTTTTAAAAATAATGGAACTCTAAACAGAAGCAATTGTCCCTAAGGAAAAATTTGGTAGTTTTTGGAACGTTTTGGTAGTTTTTTGTAGGAACTTTGGTAAGAAAAATACATATTAGTTTTAAAAATAATGGAACTCTAAACAGAAGCAATTGTCCCTAAGGAAAAATTTGGTAGTTTTTGGAACGTTTTGGTAGTTTTTTGTAGGAACTTTGGTAAGAAAAATATGTATTGTGAGTGGCAACGCTGAGGACTCTAACTGCTATATTTTCTCAGATATACTATTTTAAGATTTTCTTATATGGGAGGTACCACACTCACTATAGCTAGACCGCCCATATGTTCATATGGATGTCAAAGTTGTCCATACAAAATTTGAGGACTCTAGCTATTTGTGATATATACAACTTTTAATTATTATTATGGATGTGGGCACTTAAATTTAAAATAAAAAGTAGCCTATAGTTCCTTCCAGACTTACAGGAAGATACTGTGAAAATTTCAAGAAAATCGGTCCAGCAGTTTAGGCGTCTATAAACTTCAAACAAACAAACCCACAAACAAATAAACACAGATTCATTTTTATATACATACTAGCTATACCCTGTGTGCTTTGCAACCCTAGAAACAGTAAAAATAAAACCGCACTTTATGATTTTTGAAGATTCTAGTTCTGTTAGTTTCGCAGTTATACGAATTTTTATTTTAATCTAGGTACCATGGTACCTCCCATGTTCACATGAATGTGAAAATTCTTTGTGCAAAATTGTAGGATTCTAGATTCAAATATTCACATGTCAGGGTTGTTAGCGCAAAATTTAAGGATTTTAGCTCTAATGGTTTCTCAGATATACAAATTTTAATTCATATGAAAGGTTCCAACAACCCCAAATGAATGTCCGCACAATTTACTTCCAAATCTTCACTTTTATGTCAATTTTAAGATTCTACCTCTAATAGTTTCTAGATAAACCTACTTTTGTATTTAATTCATATGGGAAGTGCTACTTCCCATATTGCTAGTCTGCCAATTTATTACCCAAATGTTAAAATGAATGTCAAAGTTCTTCGTGCAAAATTTGAGGATTCTAGATGTAATAGTTTCCCAGATAAACGAATTTTTTATTTAATTCATATGGGAGGTACCACGGCCCCTATTGCTAGTCCGCCCATTTTTCCTCCAAAATGTTCACATAGATGTTAAAGTACTTCGTGTAAAATTTAAAGATTCCAGCTCCAATAGTTTCCCAAATAAACGATTTTTTGTATGTAATTCATATGGGAGGTGCCACGCCCCCTATTGCTATTCCTCTAATTTTTTGTCCTAAGTATTCATGTTGATACCAACGTGGCTCCGAAAAATCAGAGGACTCTAGCTGTTATATTTTCTCAGATATACTAATTTAAGATTTTATTTGTATGGGAGGGGCCACGCCCACTATAGCTAGTCCGCCCATATTGTCCCCATATACAAAATTTCCCACATACACAATTTGAGGACTCTAGCTGTTGCAGTTTCTGAGATATGTGATTTTAAATACTTATTATGTAAGTGGGCGTGGCACTTTGCCCACATGAAATTTTAAAATAAAAAGCAGCCTATAGTTCCCCCAAAATGTTCACATAGTTGTTAAAAAGCTTCGTAAAAAATTTAAAGATTCCAGCTCCAATAGTTTCCCAAATAAACGATTTTTTGTATTTAATTCATATGGGAGGAGTCCGCTAATTTTTTGTCCTATGTATTTATGTTGATACTAAAGTGGCTCCGAAATATCCGCCCATTTTGCCCCATATGTTCATGTGGATGTCAAATACAAAATTTTAGAACTCTAGCTGTTGCAGTTTCTGAGGTATGTGATTTTAAACACTTATTATGTATGTGGGCGTGGCACTTTGACCATATGAAATTTTAAAATAAATATTAGCCTATAGTTCCAGGAAGACAGGAAGACACTGTGAAAATTTCAGGAAAATCGGTGCAACTGTTTAGCAGTCTATAAAGTCCAAACAAACAAACAAACATACATACATACATACATACATACATACATACATACATACATACATACATACATACATACATACATACATACATACATACATACATACATACATACATACATACATACATACATACATACATACATACATACATACATACATACATACATACATACATACATACATACATACATACATACATACATACATACATATATATAGATATAGATATAGATTATAAAAGTATCGGTTTTCATTTGATGTATTACACGGGCAAATATGTCATAACGTTCTAGAGATATGGGTCGGCAAATTCGAAAAACTGCCAAAAACTCGAGATTTTCAAAACTTTGAGGCACGTGTTAACACCTTTCAATCGTGCTAAAACTTTAGCAATCTTAAAATCTAACAAAATGAAACATTTTAGGGGAAATCCGACATCGATTTTTTAAAACCACCCTAATGTACATAGATATGTATGTATGAATATTTGAAAATTTATTGTAGAAATTTGATGTTTATATTTTTATATTCAATCACTCGAATAATTGAAAACACTAGCTAGGATTTGTAAAAAAATATTCAGACTGGTTACTTGTAGATTATTTTTTTATTTTTACTATGTTTTTTTGGCAACATATTGTTAGGATGTATATGACATACTGTGAAATTGTCGTCTTTTGAAAATCGTATGTTGTTGGTTGTTACCGTGTTGTCGTTAATTAAGTAATTTGTGAATAATGTGTGTAATACAATGAAGCTTTTATTTTCATTTCTATTCAAACCCAATGAATCATTAATAATGTAACAATGTTCATGATGTTGCTTATAATAATGATGTTTGTTGACGAGATTTAACCCCATTGAAGTCGAGTTTTGCCACATATCGCTTGTTATGGGATTATATAATAGTTTTAATACTCGTTCAACAAATAAATAACAATAACATTTCGGCTAAGAAACATACATACTATGTAAGTATGTATATTCACACTTACATATTACATCGTTCAATGAGAAAATACAATAAAATTGATTTATACTGTTTGTACTTATGTTTATTCAACCCTTAGTGGTTAATGGTTAAATGATTTCTCTTTTTTATTGTTTATTGCATATCAAAATCGAAACAACAATACAAAAAACTTTTTTCATGCACAAAATATTTAATTTTTGGAATTTTTTATTTCAGTTTTCTAATATTTCCATTCCTAGTATTTTCATCATCTTATTGAATACTATCGACCAGATATTTTTCCTCTGTATAAAATCTAATTTTCTAATATAGTTTATACCGCTCGAATCGATTACAATTTTGAAATTTCAGATTTGTTTTGAAAAAAATATATCGACTGATGTTATTTCAATATATTTAAATTGACTCCGCTATATAAAATATACATACATAAATTGGAAGAGTTGCACATAAATATTAAAATAATTGGCAGAGGGAAGCACTAAATTTAAGTATATGTATAGTACATACATACATGCCACGCCCATTTTAAAGCCCACTTTTTGTAAAACTATTATTACACTAATTTTGCAATCACAATATGCAAAAACTAATAAATCGATTTACCTGGAATATTGCATACCGATAGGTATATGCTCGGAAATAACTAAAGGATATATATAAAATCTTGATTCGATACCACGCCCCTTTCTACGCCCTCTTTTAATAATACTATTCTTACCTATATCTTATCCTATAATTATATGAAAAAGAATGTCTGTTTGTTACGCTTTCACGGACAAACTACTGAACCGATTTACATGAAATTTAGAACACTAATAGTTCTATTCTAAAGTGGAACAATAGGCTATACAAAATCATGATTTGACGTCACGTTTCTACTTATGCTCACCTTTTTTATATAATTGTTATACAAAATTTTCATTTCAGACTTACAGAAAATTACTGAACCGATTTACAAGAAATTTGGTATACTGATAGGTCTGACCTCAGGATCTGACTTATACTAACTTAACGAATCCTTAGCTGACTTTACGAATAGGTAAAAATCTGTAATCAATTTAATTTATTATCAAAAATCGATTCTAATCTAAAGCGTATATAATACTCCCATCACTTATATCTTCCACCGAAAACTATTCTTAATTCAAAATCTGTAATCTGCTGTACATCCTCAGAAAATAACTATTTAAAAATAGAATCTATATTAGATCTTGAAAACTAATGAACAAAAACCGCTCCTGAAATCGGGCAAATGATATACGTAATATATATATGATATATTCCTATTACGTTCACAAAACTTTGAATTTTAAATCGGCTGTGGTTGCATATATAACACTTAAATCTATCTAGAAAATCATTCATATCTTCCCTTAAAATTTCTATTTATATAACTCTTTGAACATTTACTTTAAATAACTCTCAATTCGAGAAAACAATAAATCACTCATATTCTCTCATATTCTCCAAAAATACAAAATTTTAATTTATTGTTAAATCGAAATAACAATAAAAATCTGTGATCAAAAAATTATCTTGATATAAATTCGGTTGCCATTATTTAAATGCAGCTCAAATCTAAACAAGTTAGAGTGCTATATTCGGCTTTGCCGAATCTTAAATACCCTCCACCTTAAACTGGTTTCATAAATTATAAAATTTTATGGATTGATTCAAATTTACCTTAATATTTTAGACTTACTTTCATTACGCCTTTCAATATGCAATTAAAAATAAAACTGTTACAGGGTGTACTAAATTTAACCTATGTTCTGGATTTAAAATAATTTCTATGTGTGAGAGGAATGTATGGCAATAGTTATACCCAGTAAAAATTTTTTAGACTTTAGGAAGCTAAAAAGGAAAGTAACTGCATCTGTATTCGCTTACTATTAAGCCTTACTGAGAAGCAGGAAATAAGGGAATACCAATGATACTATCCCTTACAGAGAAGCAGATTGTAAGTGAAATATTTAAATAATATTTAAGCTTACTAGTGGGAATGCTTCCAAGTGGGAATTCGCTATATAAAAATCATGCCTTATCGAAGCAGGTTTGTAAGGGAGAAAATAGCTTCGTTCCCTTACAAACCTACTTGCATGTAAGCTCCAATTTTTACTGGGTAGTTATAAGACTTATATAACTTTGTACGGGAGGTACAATAGATTTTCAACGTAGTTGATCCTATGAAAATATGAAAAAAAAAACAAGTAAGAGTGTTATATTCGGCTATACCGAATCTTATATACCCACCATCAAATCACTGCCATATAAATAAACTTTGATATTTTGAATATTTTATTATTATATATCGATATTAATTAGAACATCAGGGTAATATTTGAAGGAGGTCCATTAAAGGGGTTTTAACTATTGACAGTGCTCTTTCGAATTAAATATGTTAATTTATATAGGGAGTAGGGCTATATATACATATATGGACCAATTCTCATAAAAGTCGGTAGGAATATTTCAGTTCCTTATTTATTTCAAGTTTCATAGATTTACTTGTATTTTTAAGCCAGTAATGAGCATTAAAGTCATATTCTTAAAGGGACCTTATACGGGGTTAGGGTTAATTAGTTTATGTCGATATGCATTGCGGTATTCGTATTTTTCTCGTTGTAGTCATTTTCTGAGGGCGAATTTATATTGGGTGGCTCATTTTGGCTCATATAAAACTCACTCCTGTGAAATTTCATCGCTATACTCGTATTTTTAAGCCAGTAATGAGCGTTACAGTAATTTTATGGAGGGGATCTTATATAGAGAGTAGGGTCAATTATGGACCGATCCACAAGGAATTTGGTGGAAAAGTGTTAGCTCGTATAAAACTTACTTACGTCAAATTTCATCGCTATACACGTATTTTTACGCAAATAATGAGCGTTAAAGTCATTTTTTGAAGGGGACCTAATAGGGGGGGTAGGTTCAATTATAGACCGATCCACATAAAATTTGCTGGAATGGTTTTACTTCCTAAGATACTTACTTATGTAAATTTCATTGCTATACTCGTATATTTACGCCAATAATAAGCGATAAAGTCATTTTCTGAAGGGGACCTTATATGAGCGGGTGGGGCCAATTATGGACCGCCAATAATGAGCGTTAAAGTAATTTTCTGAAGGGGACCTTATATGGGGAGTGGGTTCAATTATGGACTGATCCACGTATAGTTTGGCGGAAAGATATTGGCTTGTATGAAACCTATGTGTGTCAAATTTCATCGCTATATTCGTATGTTTAAGCCAGTAATCAGCATTATAGTCTTTTTCAAAAGGGGACCTTATATGGGGGGTAGGTCCAATTGTGGTCCTATGTCCGCCATAATTCAGAATTTCATTTCGGAAGTCAAAAAACTTACTTATGCGAAATTTTTTTTTTTCTTACGACGTCCCAGAATATATATACTTTATGAGGTCTGTGAACAATATTTCGATGTTTTACACATGGATTGACAAAATCAATATATCCCCCATCTTTTTTGATGGTGGGTATAAAAATTGCTTTTACATTTTTATTGTTGAACCGAATTTCGACACTCAATTTGATTTAAAATAAGTTAGAGTGCTATAATCGGCTAAGTCGAATCTTAAATACCCTCCACCAGCTACTTTTATACTAATACTTTTCTAATTGATCAAAAATTTTTAGAAACAAGTTTTCTCATGTCTTAAATAGAAAAATCACAAGATTTAAACAGATTAAATCTATTACAATTCCAAGATTTATTGAACATTACAAACGCCATTTTCTTTATCTTTATAACGCTTAGCGATATTTAATAATTTGCATGTATGCATGTGTTTGAAAGATTTAAGGATTTTCAAAATACATATATAATTTTGTTCTATGGGAGCTATGACCAATTATAGACCGATCGGAAAAAATTTCACAGTAATATTTTTGTGCATATGAGCAATACTTGTACCAAATTCTATATGGATACCTTAATTAAGTAATGAGTTTTCTGCGTTTAAGTAATTTTCGGGAGGGGGACCTTGTATGGGAGCTATGACCAGTTATGGCCCGATCGGAAAAAAATTTCTCAGTAATATTTCTGTGCATATAAGCAATACTTGTACCAAATTTTATATGGATATCTTAATTTAATAATGAGTTATGTGGTTTGAAGTGAGGGAGGGGACCTTGTATGGGAGCTATGACCAATTATGGACCGATCGGAAAAAAAATTTCACAGTATTATTTTTGTGCATACGACCAATAGTTGTATCAAAATTTATCTTTATTTCGTAATGAGTTTTATGCGTTTAAGTGATTCTCGAAAGGGGACTTTGTATGGGAGCTACGACCAATTACGGACCGATCGTAAACAAATTTTACAGTATCATTTATGTATATAAAAGCAATGTTTGTGCTAAATTTTTTATGAATACCTTTATTTGGTAATGAGAAATATGCGTTTAAGTGATTTTGAGAAGGAGACCTTGTATGGAGCTATGACCAATTGTGGACCGATCGTGAAAAAATGTACAGTAAGATTTCTGTAGATAAAAGCAATATTTGTGCCATAGTTCGTATGAATATCGTTATTTGGTAATGAGTTATGTGCGTTTAAAAGTTTTTCGGAAGGTAACCTTATATGGGAACTATGACTAATTATGGACCATTTCAGAAAATTGTTTCTTAATATGAATTCTATTAGCATAGAATTTAAATTTGTAAAATTTCGTAAAGATATCGGCATTATTTCGGAAGTTATTAACAATAAATTAATTTCGGGAATTATGTACATTTGAATGGAAGGTATATGAAATTGTGAACCGATTTTTTCCGATGTTTAACAATGTTGATCCTGGCACCAAGAGTTATATCTCTAACAAAGTTCATCAATTTATCTGCAGTAGTTTTTGTAAAAAATACAAATAAATATGTGAAAAAGCACAATTTTTGAGGTTGTTTCAAATTTTTACTCATAAATCTGAACCTATTATACCGATATTACTGATTTTCAATACCAAACTGCTTAGGATACCAATGAATATTTTGGGTGAATTTCATAAAGTTCCGTTGCTTCGTTTCAACAGACAGACAGACGGACATATCTAAATCGACTTAGAATTTCATAAGGACCAAGAATATATATACTTTGTTGAGTCTCAGATGAATATTTTTCGATGTTACATACGGAATGACAAACTTATTTATACCCTTTATCACCACTGATGATGGTGGAGGGTATAAAAATTTTATGAAAAACGGTCAATTATTAACCCTATCTCTCATACATATAAGGTCCTCTTCAGTTAATTTGATGAGTAATATCACCCTGATGTTTATAGGGGAGCACAGCCGAATATAACACTCTCAGTTGTTTTAATTGATCAAATATTTGAAGAAATATGTAAGTTTTCTCATGTCTTAAGTAGAAAAACCCCAAGATTTAAACAGGTTAAATCTAAAGATTTATTAAACATTAGAAACGCCATTTCCTTTTATATTTTTATAGCGCCCTAAGATATGCTTTAGCGATATTTAATAATTTGCATGTATGCATGTGTGTGAAAGATTTAAGGGAATTCAAAATATATATAATATTTTTCGACACAAATTGATAATGAAACTAGTTAAATACGGTTAAAGTGATTTTCGGGGCAGGACCTAGTATGAGAGATATGACCAATTATAGACCGGCCGTAAAAAATTCTTTAAGTAACATTTCTGTACATAAAAGCTATATTTCAGTAAATTCACCCAAAACATTCTTTACAGTTTGGTATTGAAGATCAGTAAAATCGGGTAAATTAGTAAAAATTTCAGACTACCTCGAAAAAAATAACGTTTTTTCCCAATTCTTAAGTAGTTTTCTCAGAAACTACCAAAGATATTTCGATGAAGTATGTTCAAACTCATAACAATTGATCCAATATTTCCCATAGCCCCCATACAAAGGTGTATATGCCCGGAAATTAAATTATCGTTAACAACTCTCTCAAATATATCGGTATCAACACAAAATTTTGAACGTCAACGTAGATCTCAGCCGGTCCAGAATTGGTCACAACTCCCATATAAGGATCATTTCCGATAATTACTTAAACGCACATTGACAATCAAAGTCATCGGGATAAAATTCGTCATAAATGTGTATTTTGTATATATAAATCGTAATACGGAATTTTACTTCTGAAAATCACTGAATACCACTTAATTCATTATTAATGATTATATCCAGATGAAATTCAACATGAGTATGTTTGTGTATAGATAAATCATTATATGTATTAAAATGTTTTCAACTGCCCTATTAATATAAAATTTTATGAACCTATCAAAATTAGTTCCACATATGCATAAATGTTAGTACCCTCACTACGGAAACAAAAATTTTGTCAGGCTAAAAATTAGATAGTTAAACGGGTTTTAATAAAAAGTAGCTTGTATTAGTATTTAAGATTCGGCATAGTCGAATATAACACTCTTACTTGTTGTATATATATCGTAATTTAAGCAGGGCAAGGATTTCTATGCAAATGCATGTTTGTAGTCAGTAACTCAAAATAAATTTTAAGTAGTTTTCTTTTCGAATCAAAGAATTTGCAACAAAAAGGCATCGATTTATTGTTGCATGTTTTATTATAAATGCATAAATTGAATATTTTGCTTTTAAATGCATATATTTTGCATATTTCTAATATTTTTATAGCATATTTAGCATATTTTTAAATTTTTTGAACACAAATTTTATTTAAAAACAAGTGCTATATTCGACTATGCCAAATCTTATATACTGTATGCCGTAAATGGAATGCTCCTATATAAACATAAGGTTGACATTTAAATTAGGGCTTAATTCAATTATGGACACATCCCTTTCGTATTTACAAAATATTAATTACTAAAAACTAAGTATTTTTGACAACTTTAGTAGGGTTCTATAGTTGAAACGAAAAGTCGACTTTTCGACTATTCGACTTTTTTCATTTAGTTAAAAGTCGACTTTTTGCATTTTATGAAAAGTCGATTTTTCGACTTTTTTCATTTAATTAAAAGTCGACTTTTAGACTTTTCGACTATAAGTATTTTATAAATAGTCGACTTTTCGACCTTTTCCGACTTTTCGACTTTTTTTGACTTTTCGACTTTTTCGACTTTTTCGACTTTTTTCGACTTTATTCGACTTTTTCCGACTTTTTCGATTTTTTCTACTATTTGACTATTTTCGACTTCTTTCAACTTTTTATCGACTATTTTTTTACTTTTTTCGAGTTTTTCCGACTATTTTAGAGTTTTTGACTTTTTTTCCACTTTTTTAAAATTTTCGACTATTTTTGACTTGTTTCTACAATTTTCGAGTTTTCGACTTTTTCCGACTTTTTTCGACCTTTTCCTACTTTTCGACTTTTCGACTTTTTTCGACTTTCAGACTTTTCGACTTTTATTAACAAAGTCGACTTTTCGACTTTTCGACTTTTTTCACAGACGATAGTCGAGTTATCGACTTTTTTGGAACGAAATAGTCGACTTCGACTTTTTTCGACAAAAAGTCGATTGTTCGATTATTCGAAAGTCGATTTATAGAACCCTAAGCTTTAGGGTCAATTATAAAATTTGGCTTATAAGAAACTTACTTCTGTATATCGAATTTCATAACTAGTAAGTAGTAAGCAGTAAGCGTTAAAGTAATTTTCTGGAAATGGGGGGTAGGGTCAATTATGGACCGATTCTTATAAAATTCGGTAGAGAGATTTGTACTCGTAAGAAACTTACTTTTGTCGAATTTCAGCGCTATACTCGTATTTTCAAGCCAGTAGTGAGCATTAAAGTCATGTTCTGAGAGGAATCTTATATGGGGGGTAGAGTAAATTATGGACCGATCCTCATAAAATTCGGTAGAAAGACTTTTGCTCGTAAGAAACTTACTTATATCGAATTTCAGCTGTGGATTAGTATTTCTAAGCCAGTAATGGGCGATAACCGATCCTCATAAAATTTGGTAGAGAGAATTTAGCTCATATAAAACTTATTTATGTCGAATTTTATCGCTATACACGAATTTTTATAACAGTTATGACAAAGCTGTTTTTCGGGGGCCACTTGTATGTGGGCTATGCGAAAACGGACCCAAAATTTGTTAGCAGTAAAGAAATATCTATCTAAACTCCTTTCTGCAATTTTTGCTAGGAACAATAGGTGAAAAGTTACACCCATTAAAAAAAATCCTGTATGACCAAAATGTCCAACTTTGACCTCCACTAACTCAGCCAATACTTGGCCGATAAAGATCTTGACTGATGTGTCTGGCCTACTATCCAATAGCACTAGTGCAAATTTCATCTACATGTATTTTTTGGGTTGGGTCACTTAACACGATATCGTGATTCTGTTAAATTGGTATTAGAGTACATAAAGCTGTATCTCTGTCATCAATAACCTATATATGTATATGTTGTCAAAAACTAAAGTTCTAAATATCTGTACAATTTTACTCAAATATGATAAAAGAAAAATTAGTGATAACAAATAAATTTCACAAAAAAAATATTTTTTGGTGCATATTTTCCACATTTTTAGTGCATATTTTCCCAATTTTATAAGCGCATATTTTTAATTTTTTAGAGCATAAAAATCCTTGCCTTGGTAATAGTAATGTGTGTTTAAGTGATTTTCGAAAGGGAACCTTGTATGGTACCGATCGCACACATATTATGAACCGATCGTGAAAAAATCTTGAAATATAATATTTGTGCCAAATTTTGTATCAATAGCTTTTTTTGGTAATGTGCGTTTAAGAGATTTTCGTAAGAGGACCTTGTATGGGAGCTATGACCAACATTAAAGACAAAATTTGTCTTTATATACATTAATATATAAAGACAAATTTTTGGCCAAATTCTGTATCTATATCACTATTTGGTAATGAATGTATGGGAGTTATGACCAAATATGGACCGATCGTGAACAAATTTTATAGTGTCATTTATGTATATAAGAGCAATATTTGTGCTAAACTTATGGTTATCAATCGAAACATATTATATTATAATATTTTAGAGTATAGATAGAATGTCCATTGATCAAATATTTGACGTAAAAGCGAAACAAAAGTTTTTGAGAATTACTTTTTATTTGACCAGCACTCAGGGTATGAACCGTACTCAAGCAATGCATTTTGTTGGAATTACAAAAATAGGTTGTGGTAGGGAGTATAAGGCAGTACCGTTTATTTAAACATTTTTGAGTAAAAGGAATCATAATTTCGGTTTTTAGTGAATATTGTTTTTTTATATTAAACATTCTTATGAAAAAATTCTAAATAGAATATTAAATATTAAAAAAAATATTTCGAAGAAAATCACGTAAAAAGAGATCATATTAAATATAAATATACGGTCTTTTGAAGTATATTTGTCAAATTAAACAGATAATAACAACTAAAACTATCAAAAATAATAAAAAATCTATAGAAATGCCATAAATTATGTATATTATATATGGAAAATAGTTTTGACGATTTAATGACGATTTCAAAAAATCAATTGACGATTTTTTTCTCTCAAATCATCTGGCAACTATGGATAGGATCAATTGGTCCATAGATCGGAAAAAAATTTTCACAGTAACATTTCTGTATATAAGAGCAATACTTGCACCAAATTTTGTATGGATATTTTAATTTAGAAATGAGTTATATGCGTTTAAGTGATTTTCGGGAAGGGAACTTATATGGACCCATCGTAAAAAAAAATTTAAAATAACATTTCTGTATACAAAGGTAATATGTGTGCAAATTATTGAATGAATATTATTATTTGATAATGAGTTATGTACGTTTAGATGGTTTTCTGAGGGGACCTTGTATGGGAGCTATGACCAATTATGGAACGATCCTGAAGATATCGACATTCAAACGGAAGTTATTAACAAAAAAAAACATTTTCCGGGAATATGTACATTTGTATGGGAGGTATATGAAATTGTTGACCGATTCCGCCAATTTTCAACAAGAATAAAGCACTTGTATAGAAACAAATGTGTGATGATTTCAGTATAATTTCTCAAAAAATGTTTCTTAAATTTTTCTACAAATTAGTCAAAATTTCCTAATTTAAGAACATTTTGAATTTGTAAATTTTTAAGGGACTTTTGGTCCAGAAACTGACTTTAAGTAATAAACAAAATGCAGAAAAATATAATAACTATTTTATCGTTATATTTTATATATCGTTTTATTCCCTTATCTATTGTCCATAAATCCCCATGAGACCTCCAAAAATATTAATTTTACTTTTATAGCTGTTATTTTAAACATAAGACTTTATACTAAAAATTCCAGTCATATTTATTAAACATGTCCAACAAATAAATAATATTTCGAAATGGTGCACTGAGAATTCCCGAATATAGCAAAATTTGACCTTTGAACTCCGCATTTTAAGGGTTAAGAATGTCCGATTTAAATAAAACTTAGAATACTCTGAAAATACTTTGTTCAAAATGTACCACAGTAAAGAATTAATACGTATTCTCTAAAATATTACAAAAAAGTGCGATTTTCCCGAAATCCGCCGAGTTCAAATCGCAGGTACAGCTAAAATGGAAGTATTATTAATCTAATTTTTTCACAGTTTTATTCCCTTATCTATTGTGCATAAATCCCCATGAGATCTCCAAAAAAATTTTGAAATTTGTTTAACAAAGTTTAAAAAAAAACTAAAATTGGAGATTTGAAACAGCCGTTAAAAAAATCTAACTTTTTTAACCATAGCTAAGAACAAGTTTGCGTTATCGTATAAAGACAAAAGCTAATATTCTGGTTATTATAGATATATTTTAAGTAACAAGATGTTTTTTTTTTTTTTTTTGCAATAACTTGCAAATTTTTCAACCAATTTTTGTGTGATATTTCCTTCTGAAATGGCTATTCTTGGAAACTTCAGATCCTTTGCGGCACCTGTTAACGTTATCCTATCAGCCAAATTTTTTGCATGACATAGTTTTACAACCCATAGAACAATTTCAGAGGGCGGGACGGCCAGTCGTATAAATAAATTTGCACTAAGGTTAGTACTATTGGATAGTAGGCCAGACACAGTGTTATCGGTCCAGAACTATCGGACTTAGAGAGGCTCAAAGATGGACATTTTGGTCATACAGGGTTTTATTAAAATGAGTGTAACTTTTCACCTATTGGTCCATGCAAAAATGTTCAAAAGGAGTTCAGATAGCTATTTCTTCAATGTTTCCAAACAAATTTTAAATTTTAAAAATGTATCCAATTTCATCAAAATCTGAAGACATCAATTTTAAAGTTGGGTCACTTGACACGGAATGACCCATATGTATATAAAATATTCGGAATATATCGAAAGTGACTATTGTGAAAATAAAACAAAAACGACTCGTGTAAAATCATTTGCAACATTTAAGAGCAAATCACAATCATCGTAGACTTCATCATCATCATTTTCGTATTTTCCTTCCTAATGCGCACACATCTCCATACAATTTGGACGTCTTTTGTTGTATTGCAGTCAAATGTAAACAATTTATTTCACTCATTTCATATTTACAATAGAAATAAAAAACTGGAAATCGTTGAAACATGCGACGGACGGAAGTTAAAATGGTAGGTATGTATATAATGCTGTTTTATTATGTATTTTTAAAATTGCGGACAAATTTACACACATTGTGTCAATTTATACTAATTTCTTTCATTTTTGCTTGAATTCGCTCATTATTGTCTTTTTGTACACTTCCTTTTTTAACATTGTTCATTTACAGATATTGTACAATAATTTACCAAAGTCAGAGAAAATTTAACTAATTTATGTTATCAACTTTAATGCGAACGAGGAACCTGTGCATAGGAATTCGAACATACGTTAAACTTATAACAGTTATGAATGAACTTTTTAGTCCTACAAAATTAATCATTGGGACCTCCTAGTAGTCATTATGAGTTCCTATAAGGAAATAGTATTAAAGGAGGTATATAAGGTATATAATTAAAAAGGGGCATATAAAAGGTTAATGAAACTGCAGCTTATTATAATATCTGTAACTTCCGTGAGAAAATAATTTTGTAAGTACTAAATCTGTCCATAATTGACGCTACCTCCAATATAATTTTGGTTTTTAGTCAATAAGTCGTTTTCACTATTCATTAAAAACTAACTGAAATAAGGTCTGCGTTGATTTACACACATATCGCTCATTTACTACAAGACTGGCATAATCCAAGAAAAGCTGTTTCGAGAAAAATGGCTTTGAATGTAAGAAATTGAATCAGATTCAGAGAGTTTATAAAGGCTACTTGCTTTAGCTCTTCAGGGACGCAAGTGTTTAAAAGGCGCTTTGTCATAGATTGTTTACTATAGATCTTTCCCCTATTACTAAGAAAAGTTTGGATGTTCGTCAATATTTCGACGTTATTGGTCCGTCAACCTTTTTGTCGGCCTAGTTTTCCTTACTAAGAAAAATTCATCTAACCAACTTTTAAAGAAAGTCTGGAATACTCTATTTGTTCAATATGACAGGGAAAAATTTGTTTGAAAATTTGGTGAAGAAATTTAATTATTCATCTATTTTAAAGAAATTTTCATAAAATGTTTATAATATAAGAGCATAATTTTTTTCTCCTGGTCTCTTTAAAGTATCAAACATTAAAACAGTGCCCTTTAGGTGATAGACATCGTACATTAATGATTTCATACGAAAGCTTTTAGGCAAATATTTAAAGTTAATTTTTTTACCATTTAACTGTTTATCATAGATGATATCGACATACGAGTTTGAGCTAAATCGAGTTAAATTCACAATTATACACTAACACAAGTTATAATATAATTTAATTCGAATACACCTCAGTTTTCATGTATTTTTTCCTAAACGTAATGTAAAATCGACGGCATATTAGAAATTACAAAAATATATAAATTATATAAATAAAACCTCCAAATAATAAGGAATATATTTTCGGTTTATTTTACAAGATCTCCAAACCAAACCAAAATATTAACTTATTAATTAAATTGTTGTGTTTAACACAGTATGCTAGAGACTTGTCATTAAACAACTAACAAAAAATTGTATATGTATGTATGATCCGACAAAACGACTTTTTTGGGTTAAACTTTTCATTGGGACCACCGTGCGATGGACCGATTTTATTTCAATGTTCACAGTGTCTCTCTGTAAACTAAACGGCACTTTTTATTTTGTAATCTTATGTAGGCGAGGCACAGTACTCTGTTCTATAGAAAAAGTCAAAAAATATTTTTATTGCAAATATTAACATTAATTAATGTGTCGAAATCACCTCGTTTGTCTGTAAGATAACGCTCTAAAATCAATTAATATTATTAGTTTGCGAATTTGTGTTTGCAGATAGTTTTACAAAAAAACCTTAACATTCAGTGTTGATAAAATGTATTTTTGTTTTGTGTTTTCAATAACAGGTAAAAAAAAATCTTGCGAAATTTTCTTATAAAAAGTTTTTTTTTATATAACTCCGAAAAGATCATTTAAAATTCTAAAAAATGTCTAACTTTGATTTATATCTCCTTTATTTATGGATTTTGATGATTTTAAATAGGAATCTTCTCGAAAGCATGTCCGACAGAATTATTGAAGATTTGGATCCCAAAGATATCTGGGGTCTTCAGAAAACTGATTTCAACAGACACACAGACAGACGGACATGGCTTAATCGACTCCGCTATCTATAAGGATTCAGAAAACTATATTCTGGAAATTACAAACGGAATGACAAACTTGTATATACCCTTCTCACGAAGGTGAATGGTATAAAATGGAAGGTTTTTGAAAAAAAAAAAAAATATTAAAAAATATATTTTTTTTTTTTTTTTTGAAAACAATGAAATATTAGCTATCGGAACTCCTTTGTGCAATTTTTGCTAGGACCAATAGGTGAAAAGTTACGCCCATTTGAATAAAACCCTGTATGACCAAAATGTCCAACTTTGACCGATAGAGCTGAAAATTTGTGTCTGTCCTACTTTCCAATAGTACTAACTAACTAACTAATTAACCTTGGTGCAAGTTTCATCAAAATCGATTTTTTGAGTTGGGTCACTTGACATGAAATTGCCCATATACTAAACCATTTTGCAAATGCAATGATGCAAGACCATTTACACTAGATCGTGAATAAGGCTATTTTTTTTGTATGAAAATAATTTATTTTATATGCTTACAAATTAATGTATTTATTAAATTTTGTGCAAATCATTGTCAATTGAAAAGTGCTTGGAATCAATGTAAAAAATTGGAATAGAATTTCTTTGGTTCCTTAACTTTAATAGAAAAATTTTAAGTACAATAGTTTGATGTTTTAAAAGCCATATTAAATGTACATTTAAATTTTATTAAAATATTAGCAAACGCTGTTTCTTAGTCTTGAAGTTAAACGGATTAAAATTTTAGATCCTTCTTCTAATAATGAATTCTATGAATCAATGTACATATGTATGTACAAACTCCTAAATCAACAAAGAAGTAAAAAATATTTGCACAAAGACAAAGAGCCCTCCCTGCCTGACAAATTTAAGTAAGATAGAAGACTACTTATAACTTCTTATAATTGTCTGTAATCCAAAAAGGAAGAAATAATTCACTTTTGCACCTTGGAATTCCTAAAATGTATATTGTCAATATTCACGTAGATTATGACAGATTAGTAGGAAGCAGATTAGTAATAAAATAAATATTGTATTTCTGTTTCTTACAAAAAACAATCAACTTTAATGGAAACTTGAAAAAATTATTAGTTATTAATATTTTTTGCTGCGATATACATACCCAGCAAAAAATAATTGATGCCATACTTTACAAACGACATCATTATCACATCTAAAAATGCGATTGCATACATTTCGCTTTTATAAACCAAACATATCCTTACAAATGAAAACACAGTTAACAAGTAAGAGTTCTATATTCGGCTGTGCCGAATCTTATATACCCTTCACCATGATGTGTTAAAAAACAGTCAGTACGAATTTTATTACAAACAAGTTAGAGTGCTATATTCGGCTGAGCCGAATCTTAAATACCCTCCACCAGCTACTTTTATATTAATACTTTTTTAATTGATCAAATATTTGTAGAAATAAGTTTTCTCATGTCTTAAATAGAAAAACCACAAGATTTAAACAGCTTAAATCTGTTACAATTCCAAAATTTATTGAACATTACATTTTCTTTTATATTTTTATATCGCCTTAAAATATGCTTAAAAGATATTTAATAATGTGCATGTATGCATGTGTGTGAAAGATTTAAGGATTTTCAAAATACATATATATATATATAATTATGTTCTACACAAAATTGATAATGCAACTAGTTAAATACGGTTAAAGTGCTTTTAGGGGCAGGACCTAGTATGGGAGATATGACCCATACTAGGTTCTTTAAACAAAATTTCTGTACACAAAAGTAAAATTCAGTAAAATTTTGTATCTATATCGTAATTTAGTAATAAGTAATGTGTGTTCAAGTGATTTTCTGAAGGGAACCTTGAAAAAACTTGAAATAGAATTTTTTTATACCAAACTAATATCTGTGCCAAATTTTGTATCAATAGCTTTATTTGGTAATGAGTAATGGGCGTTTAGGAGATTTTCGTAAAAGGACCTTGTATGGGAGCTATGACCAATTATGTATATAAAGACAAAATTTCAAAATTCTGTAACTATATCATTATTTAGTAATGAATATTGTGCATTTGAGTGATTTTCTGGAGGGGACCTAGTATGAGAGCTATGACTAAATATGGACCGATCGTAAAACAATTTTATAGTGTAATTTATGTATATAAGAGCAATATTTGTGCTAAATGTATGGATATCAATATTTTGTAATGAGTTATGTGCGTTTAAGTGATTTTCGGGAGGGAACCTTGCATGGGAGCTATGACCAAGGATGAACCGATCGGAAAAAAAATTCACAGTAATATTTCTGTATATGTGAGCAATACTTGTACCAAATTTTATAAGGATATCTTAATTTAGTAATGAGTTATGCGCGTTTAAGTGATTTTCGGGAGGGAACTTTGTATGGGAGCTATGTCCAATTATGGACCCATCCAGAAATTTTTTTCTCTCAATGAATTCTATTGACATATTGTGAAGATATCAGCATTCTAACGGAAGTTATTAACAAAAAACTCATTTTCCGGGAATATGTACTTTTGTATGGGAGGTATATGGACCGATTCTGGCAATTTTCAGCAGGAATCAAGATCTTGTGTAGAAACAAGATTTTCGAGAAAATTACATCTGAATGTATAAAAAATGCTTATTTTATTCGGAGTTGTTTTAAATTTTGATTCATAACTTTTCCCCATGTGAACCGATTTTGCTCATTTTCAATACCAAACTGTACCGGATAATAGTGAATATTTTTGCTGAATTTCGTTAATTTTCATTGCATCGTTTTAACGTGAGCGTGTTTTACACAGACAGACAGACGGACGGACATAGCTAAATCGACTCAGAATTTCATAAGGACCCAGAATAAATATACTTTGTTGGGTCTCAGATGAATATTTCTTGGTGTTACACACGGAATGACAAACTTATATATACCCTCTACAACCTCTGATGGTGGTGGAGGGTATAAAAAATGCTTATTTTTTCGGAGTTGTTTTAAATTTTGATTCATAACTTTTCCCAATGTGAACCGATTTTGCTCATTTGCAATACCAAACTGTACCAGATAATAGTGAATATTTTGCTTCGTTTTAACGTGAGCGTGTTTTACACAGACGGACGGACAGACGGACATACCTAAATCGACTCAGAATTTCATAAGGACCCAGTATATATATATACTTTGTTGGGTCTCACATGAATATTTCTTGGTGTTACACACGGAATGACAAACTTATATATACCCTCTATCACCTCTGATGGTGGTGGAGGGTATAAAAATCAACAAATACCATTTGTAAAACGGAAAGGACTTTTAAAGACTGAAAAAGTGCCAAAAAGTCCCATTTTATACGTTCTAACTTAATCCGGGCTCTACATACTTAATTTCATATTTCTAGGTTCAATATTATAGAAATTTCAAAAAGTACCTTTTGAAGAACGAAAAAGTACCAAAAAGTTCCCTTTTATGGGTTACCACTTATTCCAGGCTCTACATAATTAATTTCATGTTTCTAGTTTCAATATTAGATAAAATTCAAAAAGTATCTTTTGTAGAACGAAAAAATACCAACAAGTCCCCTTTTATGTGTTCTGGCCTAAACCTAATCGTTCGGTATTTTTGTAGAAAGTACCAAAAAGTCCCTTTTTATAGGTTCTTACCTAGTCAAGGACTTACATGCTAAATTTCATCTTTCTAGGTTCAATATTATAGAAAATTCAAAAAGTACCTTTTGTAGAACGAAAAAGTACCAAAAAGTCCCTCTTTATAGGTTCTTACCGAGTCAAGGCCCTACATGCTAAATTTCATGTTTCTAGGTTCAATATAACAGAAAATTCAAAAAGCGTTCTATTCGATCGTATTTCCTATAGAATTATTGAAAATTCGGATCTCGCAGATATCTGGGGTCTTCTGAAAACTGATTTCAACATACACACAGACAGACAGACAGACGGACATTGCTAAATCGACTCCGCTATCTATAAGGATCCAGAATATATATATATATTTTACAGGGTCGGAAAATTATATTATAGAAATCACAAACGGAATGACAAACTTATATATACCCTTCTCACGAAGGTGAAGGGTATAAAAATGGGGAAAGTGATGTTTCTGAAGCAAATACCACAAAATTTCGCATAAGTCAGTTTTTTGACTTCCGAAATAAAATACTGAATTATGGCTGACATAGGACCACGATTGGCCCTTCCCTCGATATAAGGTCCCCTTTAGAAAATGAAATAACTGGCTTAAAAATACGAATATAGCGATGAAATTCGACATATATAAGATTCATGGGATCCAATATCTCTCCACCAAATTTTATGTGGATCGGTCCATAATTGACCCTACCCCTCATATAAGGTCCCCACAATAAAATTTAAATTTTAACGCTCATTACTGGCTTAAAAATAAGAAATTTCATAGAAGTAAGTTTTATACGAGCCAAAATCTCTGTACCAAATTATGTGGGGATCAGGCCTTAATTGACCATACCCCCATATAAGGCCCCCATCAGAAAATTACTTAAACGCTCATTACTGGTCCAAAAAACGAGTAAAGCGATGAAATTCGATATAAGCATGGATCGTTCTATAATTGACCGACCCTACGCCCATATGAGGCCACTTCAGAAAATGAATGAACTCAGTACTGGCTTAAAAGTACTAGTAGATCTGTGAAATTCGACATAAACTAGTTTTGTATGAGCTAACATCTCTCCACGACATAAACCTCTCTACCATATTTTATGTGGATCGGTCCATAATTAACCCTAACCCCGTATAAGGTCCCTTTACGAAAATGACTTTAATGCTCATTTCTGGCTTAAAAATACAAGCAGATCTATGAAATTTGAAATAAAGAAAGAACTGAAATCTTTCCACCGAATTTTATGAGAATTCGTCCATATATGTTTAAATAACGCTACTCCCTATATAAATTAATATTTTTAATTCGAAAGAGCACTGTCAATAGTTAAACCCCCATTAATGGACCTCTTTCAATGTTACCCTGTTGTTCTCGTTAATATCGATATTATATAGTAATAAACTATTCAAAATATGGCAGTGACTTGATGGTGGGTATATAAGATTCGGCATAGCCGAATATAACACTCTTACTTGTGAACATAAAAAGGTGCGTATCATCCAATCAATATCATATAGAGTTTTTTAATACCCTCCACCACCATCAGTGGTGTCATCCCGTGTGTAACACCAAGAAATATTCATCCCAACAAAGTATATATATTCTTGAAATTCTGAGTCGATTTAGCTATGTCCGTCTGTTCGTTCGTCTGTCTGTGTAAAACACGTTAAAACGAAGCAATTAAAATTCACGAAATTCACCCAAAACATTCCTTATTATCCGGTCCAGTTTGGTATTCAAAATCAGTAAAACCGGTTTACGATGTAAAAAGTTATGACTAAAAATTTCAGACTACCTCGAAAAAAATAAAGTTTTTTTTCCCAATTCTTAAGTAGTTTTCTCAGAAACTACTAAAGATATTTCGATGAATTTTTTTTTTGTGCCAGGGCACAGTGGGGCAGAATGGAAATTTTTTGGAAATAAATCTGGCATTTCTAAACGGCTGATCCGATCGGGATAAAATTTGGCGTGAGCGTAGCCAAGGAGTATTCGAGTTTAAGTTTTGAAGATGAACCCTGCAGATGCCCCAGGGACAAAGTAGGGTACCTACGACATGTAAAATTTTTAAACTCGTGCTATTTTTTTTTTTGTTTTTCACCCAAATACAAAGATTTTTATATTTTCTGAAAGCGCTCGACGAGATCTTGAAAAAACATGCTTGGACATACTACTTATCTCTTATAATATCCGAGTTATAGGCATTTAAAAATTTAGTGATACAAAATTTACCATACCATCCGCCTTTTTTTGAATACCGGGCGTAATTTTGGACCAAATGGACTCAATTTTTTCTTGTTAGTTAGACAACAAAATTTCCAATAATATACAAAAAATATCAGATCAATATCATTTACAGATCCAAAAATATACGTTTTTTAATTTTAAAATTCAAAAAATTTTAGATTCTTGCCGTTGTTTTGCCAAAAATGTGTCTTAACTCTTTTATTAATAAAATAAAATTTTCTTTAAGAACATATAACAATTTTATAGTTTTCTAAAAGGTATCTTTACGCAGAACGCTTTGGCGTAAAAAACTTGTCCTATTTTTTGAAAATGTTGCCACTGCGTCCTTCCGAATATGACCTATTTTTTATCAAAACTTCAACTTTGGGCGACATGTTCTAAAATCCCAAAGCTGGGATCATAAAACTGAAAGCAGTTTTGGAAACCTCAATATGTTTTCTATTTACTCCAAAAGTATTTTCCCAGCCCTGAAAGAAATGTGGACCCTATGGGCAAAAAAGTAAAAAATCCCATTTTTGGGATTTTCATTCCTATTTTTGGGAATTGCGGGATGCCCTTTGACCTTTTCAATTTTTTTTTTTTGCATTTTCTTATCCCTTAATATCACCTATTGCTGTTAATGATGTGGAAGCTTGTATTGATATATCATCTTTGCTCGAAAACACAGCATCAAGAATTGTGTCAGACTTTTCAGAAGACCAACTAAGGAAAATTCATAACTGTGATGTTGTCTTTATGTGTAAGTGGGGATGTGACGGTTTATCAGCACTTCCAGAATACAAACAAGCTTGTGGAAGTCGGACATTAGCAGACTACAAAAGTGTATTTATGTCATCATTAGTGCCATTACGAATTCGTTCATATTCCCTTAATCCATCATCGTCAAGCATCGGAAATTCATTTGAAGATATATGGATCAATACAACTCCGGGTTCAAAAAATGTTTGTAGACCCATTGGATTTGAATATATAAAGGAGTCAAAGAAAACAACAAAAGATTTAGTTGAATATTTAAAAGATGAAATAAATGCACTGGAGCCCATTTGCATAAAAATAAAGGAATTCTCTATTAACGTATCATATCAGCTAAGCTTAACAATGATTGATGGAAAGGTCAGCAATGCCATAACAGAAACTTCTTCCTTCTGGAGATGCTCAATATGTAATGAGAAAAAGCTCAAAAAGTAATGAGAAACAAAAGCAGAAGTATTAATGAAGAAGTCCTGTCTTTCGGAATTTCACCACTTCATGCCAGAATACGATTTTTGGATTACTTTTTACACATAGCATACGACCTTAAATATAGAAGTGTGCCAGAGAATCTTACTAAATCAACAAAAAATAATGAAGAATTGAAAGAACTGAGAGCTGCGGAAAAAAGCAGAATCCAAGAAGAATTTAAAGTTCAGATGGGATTAAACATCGACAAACCACTTCCAAGTTGCGGTAGTACAAATGACGGTAATACGGCGAGAAGGTTTTTTCGTGATTTTGAAATTACTTCAAAAATAACTGGAATCGACAAGGAGTTGCTTCGAAGAGTTGAAACTATTTTAATGGCACTGAATAGTAAACATAAAATTAATGGAAATCGATTTGGGGAATATACATCTGAAATTTCTAAATTACTTGTATCTCTGTATCCATGGAGGGAACTAACACCAACAGTACACAAAGTATTGTGTCATGGTCAAATAATAATTAAATCGAATAATCTTCCACTTGGAGAGTTAACAGAAGACGCCCAGGAAGCGAGGAATCGAGATTTTAAGCATGTTCAACTATTCAGCTCAAGAAAATGCTCCAGGCAATCACAGAATGAAGATATTTTTAATAGTTTACTTCTATCTTCTGATCCTGTTCTTTCAACTATGCGAAAAAGATGGATTTGTTATGAAACTCTATCATCTCAAAACAAGGAAGATTTAAAGGACTTATTTTACCTTCTGGATATGTATACCGATATGACAGATTATTTTATAGAAAATAAGTAGTGTTAGGAATTAACTATATAAGTAGGTTGTAAGAATTAATTGTATTATGTTTAAGATAAACAGTTCAAATAAAAAAAGCTATTATACTAACTGATGATATTGTATTAAATTGTTTTATATTTCGGTGGGCGGGAAAGGTAATTTGTGTGGGGTGATTTAGGTGTTGTTGTGCGTGGCTCATAATAAAATTATAATTTTTTTATTTTATATACAATATTATAATAAAATAATTAACTAAATAATTTTTAAAAATTGTCCAAATATTTTATTCAACACGAAATGTATGTTCTGTCATACTTAATACTAAAATATGAAAAAGATAAAATTAAAGGACACAGGTTTAAATGAACATATTTTTGAATGTAATTGAGATATTGGCTTGAAATTTTTTGTAAAGGGTCGAGAATTTCCATATCTAACTAAAAAAAGATATTAAGGGATAAATATGGACTAAATTGTTGTAGCTATCTGCGACCCTATTAAAATTTTGATATAAATCATAGGTTTAGAAATTTAACAAATATGTAATATATGACAAAATCTTTATTTATGAACAAAACTCAATGAAATTTTCAACGCTTGTTAAATTTGTCATTTAAAATAAGAAAATGCAAAAAAAAAAATTGAAAAGGTCAAAGGGCATCCCACAATTCCCAAAAATAGGAATGAAAATCCCAAAAATGGGATTTTTTACTTTTTTGCCCATAGGGTCCACATTTCTTTCAGGGCTGGGAAAATACTTTTGGAGTAAATAGAAAACATATTGAGGTTTCCAAAACTGCTTTCAGTTTTATGATCCCAGCTTTGGGATTTCAGAACATGTCGCCCAAAGTTGAAGTTTTGATAAAAAATAGGTCATATTCGGAAGGACGCAGTGGCAACATTTTCAAAAAATAGGACAAGTTTTTTACGCCAAAGCGTTCTGCGTAAAGATACCTTTTAGAAAACTATAAAATTGTTATATGTTCTTAAAGAAAATTTTATTTTATTAATAAAAGAGTTAAGACACATTTTTGGCAAAACAACGGCAAGAATCTAAAATTTTTTGAATTTTAAAATTAAAAAACGTATATTTTTGGATCTGTAAATGATATTGATCTGATATTTTTTGTATATTATTGGAAATTTTGTTGTCTAACTAACAAGAAAAAATTGAGTCCATTTGGTCCAAAATTACGCCCGGTATTCAAAAAAAGGCGGACCAAGGTATGGTAAATTTTGTATCACTAAATTTTTAAATGCCTATAACTCGGATATTATAAGAGATAAGTAGTATGTCCAAGCATGTTTCAAGATCTCGTCGAGCGCTTTCAGAAAATATAAAAATCTTTGTATTTGGGTGAAAAACAAAAAAATAGCACGAGTTTAAAAATTTTACATGTCGTAGGTACCCCACTTTGAGCCGCCACAGCGCCGTCCCTGGGGCATCTGCATCTTCAAAACTTAAACTCGAATACTCCTTGGCTACGCTCACGCCAAATTTTATCCCGATCGGATCAGCCGTTTAGAAATGCCAGATTTATTTCCAAAAAATTTCCATTCTGCCCCACTGTGCAGGGATCAAGTATGTTTAAACTCATAACAATTGATCCAATATTTCCCATTGCCCCCAGAAAGGTGTATATTTCCGGATATAAGTTTATCGTTAATAACTGTTAATAATTGTCAAATAAAGGTAATATGATAAAATTCGACACAAATATATTTTGTGTACATACATATGAATCACTCTACGAAAATTTTCTGGAGAGGCCCGTAATTGGTCGTAGCTCCTATATGAAGTCAAGTTATCTAAAAATAAGATGTTAAATGGATTTTAATAAAAAGTAGCTTGCTGGTGGAGGGTATTTATGATTCGGCATAGCCGAATATATCACCCTAACTTGTTGACTTCTGAGTTTAGACCTATTAAACGCCAAATTTTATGTAAATAAGTTTATTTGTTATGTAGTGAAAGAGTAAAAAAAGAGTTTCATATATATTTATTATTATATATTATAGGTTTTGAAGATGTAATGTGTCGTACTGTTCATTCCACAACATTCATTATAACAGATTTCATGAAAATCGGATCAGTAGTTTTTTGTATGGCTGAACGCAAATTTGGTTTAATAATTGTTTTACAAAAAGTTGGTGTAAAAAGGGGCATCCGATCCAGATCCTGAGATCAGACTTATCGGTTCAGTAGTTTTCTGTAAGTCTCGAATTAAAATTTTGTATAACAATTACATATATAGAAAAAGTGAGCATAAGAAGAATCGTGACGTCAAATCATTATTCTATTGTTCTACTTTAGAATAGAATTATTAGTGTTCTAAATTTCATGTAAATCTGTTCAGTAGTTTGTCCGTGAAAGCGTAACAAACAGACTGTTTCATATAATTATAGGATAATATATAGGTAAGGGTAGTTTTATAAAAAGTGGGCGTAGAAAGGGGCGTGGCATCGGATCAAGTTCTTGTATATAACCTATAGTTCTTTCCAAGCTTATATCTATCGGTATGCAAAATTTCAAGTTAATCGGCTTAGTAGTTTTTGCATATTGTAATTGCAAATTTGGTGTTATAATAGTTTCACAAAAAGTGGGCGTAAAAAGGGGCGTGACATCCGATCAAGATCTTATATAGCCTATTGTTCCTTTTGGGGTTAGACCTATTGGCGGTCCAAATTTCATGTAAATCGGTTCAGTAGTTTTGCCGTGAAAGCGTAACAAACAAACACACAAACAAACAAACAGTCTGTTTTATATGTATATATATAGGATATAAAAACTAGCTATACCCAGTGTGCTTTGCTACCCTAAAAACAATATAAATAAAACCCCCACTTTACAATTTCTAAAGATTCTACCTTTAATGGTTTCCATATACGTCTTTTGTGTTTAATTCATATGGGAGATGCCTCGCCAACTATTTCAAGTACCCCAATTTTTCCCAAACGTTAAATTGGATTTTTATTTAACATACGAAAAAATGTAACACATATTCTAATAGTTTTCAAATATACGAATTTTTGTATTTAATTCATGTGGAAGGTGGCAAGCCTCCTTTGAAAATCCACTATTTTTCTTCATATGTTCAAATGAATGTCGAAGTTTTTCGTGCAAAATTTTGAGATTCTAGCTATAATAGTTTCCCATATATGCGAATTTTTGTATTTAATTCATATGGGAGGTACCCCGCCATCTAATGCTAGTTCGCAAATTTGTTTGTATGTAATTAATGAATATGAGAGGATCCGAGCATTATCCTCCCACATTTTCCCTCAAATGTTTTCATGAATGTTAAAGTCCTTCGTACAAAATTTGAATTTTGAAGATTCGAGCTCTACCATTGAATAAACGAATTGTTGTGTTTAATTCATATGGGAGGTGCCAAGTCCTCTATTGCTAGTCCACTAATTACTTACCGAAATATTCACATTCATGAAAAGATATTTGTGCAAAATTTGAGAATTTTGGCTCCAATAGTTTCTTAGTTATACGACAATTTGTATTTTAGTATTTTAATTTATTACCCAAATATTCACATGAATGCAAAAGTTCTTCGTGCAAAAGTATAAGATTTTAGCTCTAATAGTTTCTTAGATATACGAATTTTTGCATGTAATTCATATGGGATATGCTAAGCCCCCCCTAATAAAAGTCCGCCCGTTTTCCCCGCATGTTCTCATGGATGTTAAAGTTCTTCGAGCAAATTTTGAAGATTATACCTCTAATTGTTTCCCAGAAAATCTATTTTTTTATATAATTCATATGGGGGGTGCCCGCCTCCTATTGCTAGTCCGCAACTCTAAGTGCTATATTTTCTCAGATATACTATTTTAAGATTTTCTTATATTGAAGGTACCACGCTCACTATAGCTAGACCTCCCATATGTTCATATGGACGTCAAAGTTGTCCATACAAAATTTGAGGATTCTAGCTGTTGTAGTTTGTGATATATACAACTTTTAATTATTATTATGGATGTGGGCGTGGCACCTCGCCTACTTAAAATTTCGAAATAAAAAGTAGCCTATAGTTCCTTCCAGACTTACAGGAAGACACTGTGAAATTTTCAAATCGGTCCAGCAGTTTAGGCGTCTATAGACTTCAAACAAACAAACCCACTTACTAATCCACAAGCAAACCCACAAAGAAATAAACACACATTAATTTTGATATACATATATAGAAGACAGAAGAAGATTGATGAATGTGTGTTTGTATATTTGAAGTTTAAAAATACTAAACGCCCATATTTAGAAAATATTAAATCAGTATATCTGAGATAATATAACAGTTAGAGTCCTCAAATTTTGTCCGAACCACTTTAGAGTCAATATGATTATTTAGATTAAAAAGTAGGCGGACTAGCAGCAGAGGATCTAGAATCTTAGAATTTTGCACGAAGAACTTTAACAGCTATGTTAACATTTTGGGTTATAAATTGGCGGAATAACAATGAGGGGAACGGTACCTCCCATATTAATTAATTACAAAAATTCGTTTATATGGGAAACTAGTAGAACTAAATTCTTCACATTTTGCATGAAGAACTTTAATATTCATCGGAACATTTTGTAAAAAACAGGGCGGATTTTCTTCTGGGGGGCTTGGAGCCCCCATATAAATTAAATAGAAAAATTCGTATATCTGAGAAACTATTAGGGTTAGAATCTTCAAATTTTACATGAAGAACTTTGACACTCATATCAAAATTTAGAGAATCACGGGTGGACTTTCAATAGGGTGCTTGCCACCTACCATATGAATTAAATATAAAATTTGGTTTATCTGGGTAACTCATAAAAGAACTTTAATATTAATCTGAACATCTTGGAGAAAAAAAGGCGGACTTATGAATTAAATAAAAAAAATTGTATATCTGAGAAAATATAAGAGCTAGAATCTTAAAATTTTACATGAAGAACTTTGACATTCATGTGAACATTTAGACTTTCAATGGGGGGCAATACAATATTTCGTACTATTAGATTATACTACATATTAGATTATACAAGTTTTTCATAGATTACATTAAAATTGCGTGGCATCTCCCATGGGTAAAAATTGTATGTGTGGAAAACATGGTAGTAAGAATCTTCCAAATCTTTAAGTGGGTTTTTTATTCATATTGCTTTTTGGGTAGCAAAGCACATTGGGTATAGCTAGTATTTTATAAAGCGCAACTTTGTTCAAGCAAAACGCGCGCAAAAAATTTAAAAAGGGATAAAAAGGCGTAATTTTCTAACTGAAAATGGGTAAAAAAGCACTAACGTTTTTTAGTCAAATATTGTTTATTTTAATAAAAATTGCACATTATTTCGCTCATTTCCTACAAGACTCCAAAATTCGTTTTTTAGAACAGTGGGCTACAAAACATGCGTCATACTAAAGTCTTTCATTGTGTTTGACGAATATTAGACAAATAAGATTAGAAACATATTAACATCTACTATCTGAATCTGGTTTATTTAATCCTTAACTTGTTTAGAAGTTATTTTAAAAATATTGTCATTAAACATTCAAACTGACAGGCACACTACCAACTGACCTACTGATGTACCCACACCCAAATTGTAAAATTGTACAAAACTTATTATACTCTCCACCACCATCAGTGGTGATAGAGGGTATATATAACTTCGCCATTCCGTGTGTATCACCAAGAAATATTCATCTGAGACCCAACAACCCTTATGACGCTTATGCAATTCTGAGCCGATTTAGCTATGTCCGCCTGTCCGTCCGTCTGTCTGTGTAAAACACGTTCACGTTAAAACGAAGCAATAGAAATTCACGAAATTCACATTCTTTATTATCCGGTACAGTTTGGTATTGAAAATCAGCAAAATCGGTTCACGACCTAAAAAGTAATGAGTAAAAATTTCAGACTACCTCGAAAAAATTAACGTTTTTTTATTCATTTTATTTATTTATTTATAAGTTTATTTATGGAAAATGCAGTACAACAAGAAAACAGGTCTTATTTAAGAGTACTGTTTATATAAAGGCATACATATGTATATATTGTAGTACTAATATAAAATAATTATAACATAGCAAATAAAAAATAACATTAATGATTTAAAAATTATACAAAAAAAATCGTTAAGATTAAAACTAAATTCAAAATATAATGTTCATCAGTATTATGATACATAGTTATGACATAAGTGTGGAAATGGTACATTTGAACTGCTTTACATTGCTTATTATTTGAATATTAGGGGAAAGTTGGTTACATATATGAGCAATTATCAAAGTTTTTTAATTCCTTTGAAATTGAACTAAATTGTTAATAGTTAGTTAGTTAGTTAGTTAGTTAGTTAGTTTGTTGTTGTTAGTAGTTAGTTAGTAGTTAGTTAGTTAGTTAGTTAGTTAGTTAGTTAGTTAGTAGTTAGTTAGTTAGTTAGTTAGTTAGTTAGTTAGTTAGTTAGTTAGTTAGTTAGTAGTTAGTTAGTTCGTTAGTTAGTTAGTTAGTTAGTTAGTTAGTTAGTTAGTTAGTTAGTTAGTTAGTAGTTAGTTAGTTAGTTAGTTAGTTAGTTAGTTAGTTAGTTAGTTAGTTAGTTAGTTAGTTAGTTAGTTAGTTAGTTAGTTAGTTAGTTAGTTAGTTAGTTAGTTAGTTAGTTAGTTAGTTAGTTAGTTAGTTAGTTAGTTAGTAGTTAGTTAGTTAGTAGTTAGTTAGTTAGTTAGTTAGTTAGTTAGTTAGTTAGTTAGTTAGTTAGTTAGTTAGTTAGTTAGTTAGTAGTTAGTTAGTTAGTTAGTTAGTTAGTTAGTAGTTAGTTAGTTAGTTAGTTAGTTAGTTAGTTAGTTAGTTAGTTAGTTAGTTAGTTAGTTAGTTAGTTAGTTAGTTAGTTAGTTAGTTAGTTTGTTAGTTGGTTATTATATACACAAGACGTCCAGCCTAAAAATTACAAAATTCTAAAGCTCTAGGTCTTTATTTCTAAACGTAATCGGTTTTGAACGTTTACAAAATTAAAAAAAAGTGTGTCACTAACTAGTTTTTTCTTTTTATTTTATTGTCCATAGCTTTAAACTTTTGGACACTATTCGTTATAGTGCTAACTAAAGACACTTAGGAGCAGTGTGACCAGGTCTCAAAAAATGTTGCGGCTAAGTCCCATCCAAAAAATGCTAGAAAAAATGCTAAATTGATTTTAAAATGCCAAAAAAAATGCTAAAATTTTTTAAGTGTTTTTATGAACAATTCATATTAATTTGTAACTGAAATTCATTGCTATTTTTATAACAAGTAAGAAAGTATATTCTGCCGTGGTTGACCATATGAGTATAAAATTTGATTTATTTTTCGTAATAAAGCATTTATGTTGAATTGAACCTTGGTTCCGATATATTTAAACTAATTTTCTGAGAAAGGCTTTATACATTTGTATATGTATGGGGCTAGGTAAAATAAAGGACGGACTTTAACCATTTTTAAAAGGTTTTGTCATTGGATCAAAAAGCATACGTGCTTATTGTTTTGAAAATTTCAACCTCTACCAGACGGTCAGACTTACATGGCTTAATCGATTCAGAAAATGATTCTTAACCGATTAGTATACTCAAACGTAGTATAGTGGAGTAGGGTAAAAAATTAAGTTCCGTGGTATTAAGATAAACAGAAATGCTAAAAATTATTTCAAAATTTTTGTAAATTTAGCAATATGTAATGTCTCTAACTTTAAAATATTTCTGAATGCAAAAATTACATTAAAACTCTATTAATTACACTAGTTGCTCATGGTATAAAACCTATATGTGTTTTCGGAAGGAAAAGTATAATATTTCTAGTTTTACTTTTTTTATATAAACAATTTTGTTTGTCTTCCTCAAAACACTTTAAAAATGGTTTTCATGTCACAAAAATATTGAAAATTCCGTTGAATTAATTTTAAATCTCGGTGAATAGATGGCAGGTTTATAACTCATACTTCCAAGATTTTTTCGGAAAAATATATATGAGAATGTATGAAATGAATTGAGATATATATTCAAATCCGTAAGTTTGTAATTCTGGAATAAATTGTCAATAATATTTTCGAAATTTATGTATTTTTTTTAATTAAAAAAAAAAACGTGACAACAAAATTACTAAAAATTTGGTAAAAATAAAAAGAACAGAAAGTAGGATGAGAAAGTCTTAATTATATATTATTGATTTTTTTCAATACTTATTTTCAATAAATTAACAAGAACTCCTGAAGGATGATAAAAATGAAAACCTCTTTATTTCGTATAGGAAAAAATAAAATTTGTTAATTAACCGTCATACATAACCTTTTCCAAAATTATATGTTTCATTCCATGAGCAAACAAAAAGTATTAGTTTGTAAAATAGCTTACTGAACGTATTTGTAAAAATATATGAAATCTCTTGAATTATTTCTATCACCTTGAATTTAAAAAAGCATTGGTTTCCAGAAAAATATTTTAGAATACAACATTTTAAAGTATTCACTTGTATGGCGTAATTTTAAGTTATTTATCTTCATGATTTTTTTTGCATTATTTTGAATTACAGTGTAAATTATTACATTTCTCATATTTCTTGTTGCTTGTGTTTGGGTAGACATTTAATTCTGATTTTTTCCGGTTAAACCTATTTCCAATATAAATCTTTTTTGCAAAAATTTGTCTTTTATTGTTTATATACTAAAATTGCAAAAAAAAAAAGCTAAAAATGCTAAAAATATTTTATCAAAATGCTAAATAAAATGCCAAATGCTAAATTAAAATTTTACAGCTAAATCAAAATAAAAAATGCTAAATCTAGCTGCAAAAATGCCAAAATGGTCACACTGCTTAGGAGATAAACGGCTGTATTTATAAAAACTTATTTTAGGTTTATTAAACAATTTTAGGCAAAATTCAGGAAAATCGTATTTATAAACGTGAAATAGCTTAAAACACCTTCAATAAACCATTGACAATTAGAAGAATTTTATTGTAGGCTCGACCCTTCTTTAAGCCAACAATAAGTTGATTTTTAACAATTTTTTTCTCAGATAAAGATTTTTCCGGTAATTTTAGGTTGATTGCGAAAACTAATTATGGTTTCTTTTAAAATAAAATCTAAAAATTCTAATTTTAACGTTTACAAATTTGTAAATAAAATCCCAGAAAATTTTTAAACGATTATATTTTGAGGAAAAAACTCAAATCTAGGCATTATTGGATTAATGCATGAATATTTAACAATATTCCAATTGTCCAGCACTATTTTTAGGCAATTTGGAAATGCCCGTCTGTCAACCAAATGATGGACAAAATCATTTGATTTGGCTTTTTCAAAGTTTGTTGGTTAAATATAATGCCATAAAGTAATTAACCATGTAAATTATATTGATTAGTGTTATACTAATGCAAAATATATTCGCCGGCATTAAAATTAGTCAAATATCAAAGAAATTTATCAATATTTGCAAAAATTTATCAAAAATCACAAGGAAAATAAGTAAAAATAAGAAAATGTGTCATAGTGATGTATATTTTGTCGCAAAATATCCGTTATTCGGATACTTTTAATAATAATTAGAAATTATATGTTATATTTATACATCTGAACTAAATAGACATTTATTAAAGCCATATATATATATTTATTTTTCTTAAAAGTTTGTTTTTATTGTCAAAAATCTATTATAAACAAAAATATGAAATTAAGAAAACCGAATCAACGAATATTTTATCCTAATTGTACGCAACACTAACACATAAAATGACAGCCATATTGTACAGTGCTGCCAACTTAAACATAAATCAGCACAATAGTTAATATACGTTTATTATTTGTTTATGAATATCACAATTTTATGAATGGTTTTTAAGGCTAAAGTGTGCTTTAACTATTGAGTGCATTAAAAGCAAAATAAGATTTTTTTATAAATACAAGCGAAATTCTTTACAAGCTTATCCGTGTGATATCACTTTACGTATTAGAACTTGGATGTTGAAATTTGTCACCAGGTTTTTTCCAATTTTGATTTTTTAAAAATACAAAAATTGGGACAACAGTGGTTAGCTGATGTAATTATACACAGTATGGTATATATCTCGTTAATGTGCCCTGAATGGGAGATGGGTACGACAGCTAGAACAGTTGGTAAACTTGAACGTAAATTTTTTAAAATATCAGTTTTTAGCGCGGCACATTCGCACTTATATAGGAAATAATTTGAACTATTGCGTAAATTGAGTTTTTGTTATTTTGAAATATAAAATCGGAGGAGCATGCAAAAATATTCGAATGCAAAACTTTTATGAACTTTTTAAAAATTTTGCAAAATTTAATTTTTTTATTTTTGCGATTTTATATATCAAGCATCGACTTATACAAACATTTAATGAATAGACATGAAGACAAACACAATGGTTTGGGATCATAAATGTATTTAAAATGTCCTTGTAAGCTACAAAGACGTCACTTTTATCTAAACCAGGGATGGCAAATTTGGTACGATGGTACTTTTTTTGATACTATTTGATGTTCAAAAGTACCGTGATACTCCCGAGTCTTATTTGATACTCTCAGGGCCAATATCTCAACCTCCGGTTATCGTTTAACAGGTGGATATATTGCCGGTTAAAATAATTTTTGTATGTAAAATGTCAATTTATCGTTATGATAAAACATAATCAGACAATGAGAAAATGGGGGTCAAAGTATCTTTAAAAGTTCAAATTTGAAATTCTAAGACTGTTTTGAAATCTAGTTTTAAAAGACACTTTTTAGTTGTTTGTGCAAATAACCAATGCAGCTCATTTCGAATTTTTATCTTGAGTGACATTATATGAATATTAATCTAATTAAATTCCATTGTTAATATTATATGAGAAAATTACCAAAAACTTCAATTTTGAAAAAATATTTGACTTTAAAACTAATTATTTCCAAATGATAGAAGCTCGAAGGACTCAATTTCTATCTAATATAAAACGATATGTTTTGAAATTAAGAATTCAACCATAGATAAAAAGAGAAATTTTTGGTTTCATGTCATGGATGGTCTTATGTATGGTCTCATGTGTAGAATTTGATATGACTATTGATTTTTTAACAAAAGAACACCTATGTACATCGAATTTTAATTTAATAACACATATATATATATTAGGGTGGCCCCAAAATGGAAATTGCTGATGTTCCCACCGAAAATGAAAATTTAGGTTATTCTAAGATACCATTTCACAAAATTTTTGTCCTGACGCCAATATTTGGTGAGCTGGATCAAAGAATAAAAAGGTCCTTTTTAGGGTTTTTATGTTATTTTTTTCACATTTTTGACAAATAAACCATATGCAAATTTAGTATCATATGAAAGGTCCTTGGGAGACGATTTCAATGACATACACAAATTTGTATACAACACAAGAATGATTACAAATGTCGTAATTTTTCGGAAAAATTTTAAGTTTTTCATATTTTTACATAGAAATATATAATGTAATTAATTGAAATTGTTATATTATAAACCTCACCTCACCTAAATTTCATCAAAATGGTTTTTTCTGTTTTTCGAAATTCTTTATGTTTTGTATTTTATCTTAATATTTTAAACTCTATTTTGTCCCAGGTATTCTGTTAGCTATATTTATCTGACATACTTAATATGTACATCAGCATACGCGTAATTTCATTAGCTTTACAATGGTATATAACACTTTATGGTTTCATTCTATTATCAATCAAATTTTTCAGTTTAACTAACATAGTAACAGAATTTATCCTAAATATCTACTTATTTGTTACGCTTGCTTTGTAAATATAAAATAAATATAAATATTAGGCTTCACGCAATATTTTTGAAATTGTGATATCATACCTTTTATGACAGTTTTTGGAACAGCGCTAATATTGGCGTAATTATTTTGTTAAAATTTCAACTCCTTCATCTGCATATCTGCGGCCAAAATACCGATTTTGGGCGACATTTTTTTATAGACCGAAAACTGCTGTACATATTTCAAATCTGACTTTAGTATACTATTCTACAGGAAAATTTAAGATATGTATATAAACTGAACTTGACAGAATTTAGATGCACTATAAATGCATAAGAACAAAAGAAAAATTGCAATTTAAAAAAAAATCAAAACCTGATTTTATCATTCGTAAATATAATATTCAATGCCCTTAAAAAAATAGTGTTAACATTTTTAATTTATTGTAATCCTTTTAGGAGTTATGATGGTTATAATGTTAGCTTGTGGTTTAATAATTTCCCATCAAACAATGGTGCTTTTCATCATCATCTCCGAATTCAATAAAACTCCATCCAATTAATGTTCCATATATAACTTGTATAATGACAAATTTTGGGCCTTATAACTATCGTGGTTTTCGAAATATAGCGTTGTAAAGTTTAAAATCTGAAAATTTATAGTCTCATCACATCTGAAGGGTAAATGATAAAATTTTGTTGTTGTTTTGTTTTTGCACCATTTGTCTCAGCAAAAAGCATACTTTGATTATGCACAAAGAAAAATTTTTTTGAAATATTTTTTGAAAAAAGTGCATCTTTGGATATTAAAGCATGATTTCCTATAAATTCTACAGTTTCCGCTCTGTAATAAATGTCGCTCAAAATCAGTGGTTTCCGCCTCAGATATTCAGAGGAAGGAGTTGGAATTTTGAAAAAATTATTACAGTATAGTAATCACTGATACAAAAACCTTCTAAAAAGTTGTGGTATCACAAAAACGGGAAACATTTTATTTTTTGAAACGAAGCCTAATAAATATAAATAAATAAGTTGAATTTCTAAATTCATTCTTGAGTAGGTCCAAATGTGGCATGAATTTCTTTAAGACAGGATTTATTAAAATATAACAAATTGTATCATGACTGATTTTAATATACATATTTACGAAGTACAATATCGGGGTAATATTTTTATGGTAGCTATATGATACCATGAACATTGAAGTTCATCAAAGTATATCTAAAAGGTTAACATTGAGGGACGGACAAAGATTCATTATATCAATATATGTATATTAGGGTGATCGATTCAGTTTTTCAATCGGTCTGATTTACCAGTGTCGGTTTTTTCTAAATGTTGATTCTTTCGAATATCGAATAACCCGGTTTTTTAACCTTTAAAAAGCCGGTTTCGAATACTTTTATTTGCTTTGTATTCAAAGATTACTACAATTAAATTTTGAAATAAATAATAATACAGCCTGTCTAAATTTCAAAATATTCGAGTCAAGAAACTAGAGTATATTTTTCTAAAGCACCTTTGGTTAAACTTTTTTGATTTTCCTAATTAATTAAAAAAATTGATTTGTAAAATTGATTGGAATAACTGTTGGATAAAATTTAATCAATCTTAAGATTATATTCCAATTACAATAATTAATTTGTCGCTAAAATATTATAGCAGTGTTGGAATGCCTATGAAATTTTACTAATCAGGGACTTTAGAATAAACTAGGATTATGATTCTTCCCAATTTTTTACATTAAAGATATAATGTTTATTTTAAAAAATCAGTTCGGGTCATAATTTTTTTTTTCAAATTAAACTGAATTTGAAAAATATCAACCGGTTTTTTTCAAATGTCAACTATTCGAACTACTCGAAAACCGGTTTTTGAAAAATGTCAAATAATCGATCACCCTACGGTATATATAATACCCTTTCTACTTCTGTTGTTGATTATTTAAAAATGTCTAAATATGTGAAGGTGTATTTAAAAAATTAACAACTTTCAGCAAAAAAAAAATATTTTAGTACTCTAAGATCCAAAAAAGTACCCTCTGAAATATTTTTTGATACTGAAACAAAATCTCATTTTCCATCCCTGATCTAAACACATTTTGCCAAGGCACATCATGGATGATGCTCAAAATTCGTCAAAATTATCATCATTTGCAAGTTTTCTTAATACTTTAATGTAAAACTGGGGAGCATCAAAAAGTTTAATAATTGTAGTTTTTGTGGGCCAAATCACTCTATAAATATTTAATTCCTTCAAACTATAATTTTTTAATTGCATTTGCTCGTAGAATTCAGATATGAACAGTTTTTTTTTTTCTTAAATTTTACTAATTCGCGATTTTTCAAAAACTATAAGCAACAAGTTAAAAAATTACAGAAATGAAATTTCTTACTGTGTATTTTTAAAATAAATCTTTTGGTATGTATTTAATGCTAAATTTGAATTATTTTTACAATTATGTGAATTTTTTTTATATATTACATATATAAATATTATTTTAAAGAATTTTTTTAAGTATTTAAGTGAAAACCGCTATAATTTTGCGCCCCTCGATCAAAATGATTAACGCGAACGGATTCATCACGTATTAGGATCTGTTTATATTCACATAAAATATTTTGAATGTGCCATCAAAAAAATTTTTTGATTTTTTTTTAACTCTAAAATTAAAAAACTTTGATAATTGCTCATATATTTATATATGGTTAATATCGCATATGGTTAATTTTGTTACCTCTATTTGATCTTAAGAATTGTAACCTTTTATGAAGGTATTCAGGTTGTTTTGTATATAATTATTTGTGTAAGAAGATACTCTATGAACATCCTCAATAGTTACGTTTAAGAACTCGAAACAACGTGAATTGGCAATATATGTTGAAGTGTAAAAATTAATATTTGGGGTAGGCATTGGCATATTAGAAAAAAGTATATTTAATTCATTGACATCAATGTTATTATCCGCTTGAACAATCCTTATTAATAACATCCATACTTTTTATTTCTCTCCATTTACTTTGTGAGGATACAGCAGATTTAAATGTTTCTTCATAAAATTTGCATTTTGTAAATCTCATTTTTGAATTAACTTTTCCTTACAATTTTTAAAAAAAGTTCAAGTTCAGCGGTTCTGAATTTTTTCCAGCGCTCATAAGCTATGTTTCTCTCGTTAATTAGGAGAACCATAGTTGAACTGTCAGTTCAACTATTTTCGTATTCACCGCATTTTTACTTCATGGACTAGGCTTTCCAATGACTCGACTCTTTCCGTTATGTTATTTAAATCGATCTTAGTTATAATTAGTCTTTTATTTATTTCATTTAGTAGTCGGTCCTCGCATTCATGAAACATATTCTGAATCATAGGTTGTAATTGAAATATGTGCGTTTAGGTGATTTTTGGAACTGGACCTTATATGGGAGCTATGACCAATTGTGGACCGACTGAAATCTACTTTAGTAGTATGATTTCTATTCATTTTATATTTGTATGTACAAAATTTTGTGTTGATACCGATATATTTCAGGGAGTTATTAACGATAAACTAATTTCCGGGAATATACACCTTTGTATGGGGGTTATGGGAAATATTGGATCAATTGTTATGAGTTTGAACATACTAGCACAAAATAATAATGTGTGACAAAATTCATCGAAATTTCTTTGATAGTTTCTGAGAAAACTACTTAAGAATTGAGGAAAAACTTTATTTTTTTCGAGGTAGTCTGAAATCTTTACTCATAACTTTTTACCTCGTAGACCGATTTTACTGATTTTCAATACCAAACTGTACCCGATACTAAAGAATGTTTTGGGTGAATTTCTATTGCTTCGTTTTAACGTGTTTTACACAGACAGACAGACGGACATAGCAAAATCGACTCAGAATTGCATAAGAGTCATAAGGATTGTTGGGTCTCAGATGAATATTTTTTGGTGTTACACACGGAATGACAAAGTTCTATCACCACTGATGGTGGTGGAGGGTATAATAAGTTTTGTAGAATTTTATAATTTGTGTGTGGGTACATCAGTAGGCCAGTTGGTAGTGTGCCTGTCAGTTTGAATGTTTAATGACAATATTTTTAAAATAACTTTGAAACATTAGTTTTAGTTTTTACGTTACTAAAAATCTAACTCACACAGATGAAAGACTTTAGTATGACGCATGTTTTGTAGCCCACTGTTCTAAAAAACGAGTTTTGGAGTCTTGTAGGATATGAGCGAAATAATGAGCAATTTTTATTAAAATAAACAATATTTGACTAAAGAAACGTTTGTGCTTTTTTACCCATTTTCAGTTAGAAAATTACGTTTTTTTACCTCTTTTTAACTTTTTTTGCTTGACCAATGTTGGCAACACTGGCTTCAAGTGTGTATTTTTCAGGCGCTTTTGATGCGCTTTATAAAATACTAGCTATACCCAATGTGCTTTGCTACCCAAAAAGCAATATGAATAAAAAACCCACTTAAAGATTTGGAAGATTCTTACTACAATGTTTTCCACACATACAATTTTTACACATGAGAGGTACCAAGCCTCCCATTGAAAGTCCGTCCGTTGTTCTCTAAATGTTCACATGAATGTCAAAGTTCTTCATGTAAAATTTTAAGATTTTAGTTCTTATATTTTCTCAGATATACAAACTTTTTTATTTAATTCATATGGGGGCTCCAAGACCCCAAATTAAAGACCGCCTTTTGTTCTTCAAAATGTTCAGATGAATATTAAAGTTCTTCTATGAGTTACCCAGATAAACCAAATTTAATATTTATTTCATATGGTATGTAGCAAGCACCCTATTGAAAGTCCGTCCGTGATTCTCTAAATTTTCGCATGAATATTAAAGTTCCTCATGTAAAATTTAAAGATTCTAGCTCTAATAGTTTCTCAGATATACGAATTTTTCTATTTAATTTATAAGAAAATCCGCCCTGTTTTTTACAAAATGTTCAGATGAATATTAAAGTTCTTCATGAAAAATGTGAAGAATTTAGTTCTACTAGTTTCCCATATAAACGAATTTTTGTAATTAATTAATATGGGAGGTACCGTTCTCCTCATTGGTATTCCGCCAATTTATAACCCAAAATGTTAACATAGCTGTTAAAGTTCTTCTGCAAAATTTTAAGATTCTAGTTGTAAAAGTTCCCAAGATAAACGAATTTGTGTATTTAATTTATATGGGAGGTGCCATGCCTTCTGCTGCTAGTCCGTCTACTTTTTAATCTAAATAATCATATTGACTCTAAAGTGGTTCGGACAAAATTGAGGACTCTAACTGTTATATTATCTCAGATATACTGATTTAATATTTTCTTAATATAGGCGTGGCTCCTCGCCCACTTGAAATTTCAATATAAAAATTAGCCTATAACCTCTTCCAGAATACACTGTGATTTCAAGAAAATCGGTTCAACCGTTTAGTATTTTTAAACTCTTCCAGATATACTGGAATACACTGTGATTTCAAGAAAATCGGTTCAACCGTTTAGTATTTTTAAACTTCAAATATACAAACACACATTCATCAATCTTCTTCTGTCTTCTATATATGTATATCAAAATTAATGTGTGTTTATTTCTTTGTGGGTTTGCTTGTGGATTAGTTAGTGGGTTTGTTTGTTTGAAGTCTATAGACGCCTAAACTGCTGGACCGATTTGAAAATTTCACAGTGTCTTCCTGTAAGTCTGGAAGGAACTATAGGCTACTTTTTATTTCGAAATTTTAAGTAGGCGAGGTGCCACGCCCACATCCATAATAATAATTAAAAGTTGTATATATCACAAACTACAACAGCTAGAGTCCTTAAATTTTGTATGGACAACTTTGACGTCCATATAAACATATGGGAGGTCTAGCTATAGTGAGCGTGGTACCTTCAATATAAGAAAATCTTAAAATAGTATATCTGAGAAAATATAGCACTTAGAGTTGCGGACTAGCAATAGGAGGCGGGCACCCCCCATATGAATTATATAAAAAAAATAGATTTTCTGGGAAACAATTAGAGGTATAATCTTCAAAATTAGCTCGAAGAACTTTAATATCCATGAGAACATGCGGGGAAAACGGGCGGACTTTTATTAGGGGGGCTTAGCATCACCCATATGAATTAAATGCAAAAATTCGTATATCTAAGAAACTATGAGAGCTAAAATCTTATACTTTTGAACGAAGAACTTTTGCATTCATGTGAATATTTGGGTAATAAATTAAAATACTAAAATACAAATTGTCGTATAACTAAGAAACTATTGGAGCCAAAATTTTGCAAATTTTGCACTAATATCTTTTCATGAATGTGAATATTTCGGTAAGTAATTGGTGGACTAGCAATAGAGGACTTGGCACCTCCCATATAAATTAAACACAACAATTCGTTTATTCAATGGTAGAGCTCGAATCTTCAAAATTCAAATGATAATGCTCGGATCCTCTCATATTCATTAATTACATACAAACAAATTTGCGAACTAGCATTAGATGGCGGGGTACCTCCCATATGAATTAAATACAAAAATTCGCATATAGGGGAAACTATTAGAGCTAGAATCTCAAAATTTTGCACGAAAAACTTCGACATTCATTTGAACATATGGAGAAAAATAGTGGACTTTCAAAGGAGGCTTGCCACCTTCCACATGAATTAAATACAAAAATTCATATATTTGAAAACTATTAGAATATGTATTAAAATTTTTCGTATGTTAAATAAAACTCCAATTTAACGTTTGGGAAAAAATAGTTGGCGAGGCATCTCCCATATGATTTAAACACAAAAGATGTATATGGAAAGGTAGAATCTTTAAAAATTGTAAAGTGGGGGTTTTATTTATATTGTTTTTAGGATAGCAAAGCACACTGGGTATAGCTACTTTTTATATATATAGAGGTTCCACTGCCCCTATATAGCAAAACCTCCCATATGAATTAAATAAAAAAATCGTTTATCTGGGAAACTATTAGTTCTAGAATTCTCAAATTTTACACGAAGAATTTTAACAGCCATTTAAACATTTGGGTAATAAATTGCCGACTAGCAATAGCGGGCATAGCACCTACCTGAATTAAATACAAAAATTCGTTTATCTAGAAACCATTAGAGCTAGAATCTTAAAATTAACATAAATGTGAACATTTGGAAGTAAAATGTGCGGACATTCATTTGGGTTTCTTGGAACCTCTCATATGAATAAAATACAAAAATTCGTATATCTGAGAAACTGTTAGAGCTAAAATGCTTAAATTTTGCGCTAACTGCTCTGACATATGAATATTTGAATCTAGAATCCTAAAATTTTGCACGAAGAATTTTTACATTCATGTGAACATGGGAGATACCAAACCCCTATTGTGGACTATCAATAGGGACTATGGTACTTTCCATATGCATTGAATTAAAAATTCGTATAACTGGGAAAGTAATAAATAAAACTAGAATCATCAAAAATCCTAAAGTGGGGTTTTTATCTATACTGTTTTTAGGGTAGGTAGCATTATATAATATCGATATTAATGAGAACATCAGGGTAACATTTGAAAGAGGTCCATTAATGGGGGTTTAACTATTGACAGTGCTCTTTCGAATTAAAAATATTAATTTATATAGGGAGTAGGGTTATTTATACATAATATGTATTACATATATGGACCAATTCCCATAAAAGTCGGTAGGAAGATTTCAGTTCCTTATTATTTCAAATTTCATAGATCTGCTTGTATTTTTAAGCCAGAAATGAGCATTACAGTCATTTTCTTAAAGGGACCTTATACGGGGTTAGGGTTAATTATGGGCCGATCCTCATAAAATATGGTATAGAGATTTATGTCGAATTGCATTGCAGTATTCGTATTTTCAGTGTTGTAGTCATTTTCGGAGGGAGAATTTATATGGGGTGGGGTTATTATCGACTGATCCTCATAAAAATTGGTGGAGAGATTTCGGTTCCTATAGAACTTATCAGTGTCAAAATTCATCGCTGTACTCGTATTTTTAAGCCAGTAATTAGTAATTTTCTGATGGGGACCTTAAATGGGGGGTAGGGTCAATTATGGACCGATCCCCACAAAATTTTGTGGAGAGTTGTTAGCTCATACAAAACTAGTTTATGTCGAATTTCACAGATCTACTAGTACTTTTAAGCCAGTACTGAGTTTTAAAGTCATTTTCTGAAGAGGCCTTATATGGGTGTAGGGTCAATAATAGAACGATCCTAGTAAAATTTTGGCTCCTAAGATACTTACTAATGTCAAATGTCTCCGCTATACTCGTATTTTTGCGGTAATATTGAGCGTTAAAGTCATTTTCTGAAGGGGACCTTATATGGGGGTAGGGTCAATTATGGACCGATCCACATAAAGTTTGGTAAAGAGATATTGGGTCGTATAGAACTTACTTCTATGAAATTTCATCGCTATACTCATATTTTAGGTTAGGTTAGGTTGATAGGAGGACGTATACTACATTAAATCCGAAGAAATACACCTAGGCCACTATCGGGCCTGTTGTGCGCTCCAATTAATGAAAAAAAAAAGAAAGTTCACTGAATGTATAATTTTTCCATGTTCAGAAACTCAGTAATTCCTAAGAATCTTCCAATCAATGTTGGTTAAGAATGTTATTTCCGGAATAACATCACTTTCAAGATACTTGGATCTAACTTCGACGAATGCCTGAGAGTGGCAAAGAAAGTGCTCCAGAGTTTCACTGTCCTCTCCACATGCTCTACATTCGTCTGAATCCGCGCGTCCAATTTTGTATAGATGTGCACGTCATCCTGTGTGTCCACTCAGAATACGTACCATCATACTAACCTCAGACTTGCTCATTTTGTGGAGATTTCTCGTCTTGCTCTCATCAGGGTCACCCCATAGAATCTCCCGAGTGGCCTGGTACCCATATGAAGTAAACCTTACCTCTGGGAGAGTATTCAGTTAAAGCTTTCTTACAATCTAATACGGTCTTAGATTTAGTTCTATCACCTGATATCGCCCTATTTACCTTCTGGCTGTCGGTAAATATATTAAGCCCTGTGGGCGCCATATTTATTCTAATCCAATTTACACATTCCGTTATTGCTCATACTTCTGCCTGGAAGCTTGTGTTATGATTAGGTAAACGGTGGTATATTTCTGTTTCTGGGTCTTCAATATAGAACCCCAGGCCCACTTTGTCCCCTAATTTAGAGCCATCCGTGTAGCAACGAATTCCTACTGGTATTTGCTCCAATGTTGAGCTTGACCAAGACATTCTATCTGGGATTAGCGTTTCAAAGTTTCCGACATATTCTGTGTCTGGTATGCGATCAGGCACGTCCGATGAATGTGTATAACCTTCCAATATGTCCAGTATACATTGATGACGTGTCCTATAACCGTTTTTGGCCAGTTCGCCTAAAGTAAAGAGCCGTTCGGCTGTAAGCGCCGCCTCATATACCCAAGCAGCATGTACGCTGAACTCCCTGTAGTAGTTTGATATTACACTTTTTGTCCAAAGCAGTCCACCAGATTATTGAAGCATAAGCTAGAATTGGTCTAATTACACTTTTATAAAGCCAATTCTGAATTTCGTTTATAAGCTCTTCTGAACATATAGTTATATCTAATACTTCTTCTCTGATTCTATTGACGAAGGTAGCTTTATTACCTAAGTTCAATGTTATCAAGTCTTTTGTATTAAGGAAATCTATGAGGGCGTGTCCTCTGCGATTGGTGTTTGTACTACCCCAAGCTACATGGTGCGAGTTGGCATCACAACCTATTACAATTTTCTTATTTTTCCTTTGTGCCTCTTCAACCAGTTTCATCAGATCCGACGATGGTGGTAGGGTCGGAGAATCGAAAGGCAAGTAAACAGATGCAAGGAATATGTCGCCACGACCTTGCTTCAGCACCGTTGCATCCGATGTTGATAATCCTGTTGAGAGGAGAAAACATAAGTTCTTGTGACATAAGATACATGTTCTCGGGCGAGACCCTGTATCAGTGTAGAAAAGTTGGAAATTTACGTGATTTAATCCAGAAACATTGTTGGAGGTTTATTTGGATAACCTCAATCATGGTCATCCATTAAACTGTCTTCCAGCGAGTTGGTGGTCACCTCCTCGCTCTTTGGATTTGACTCCTCCGGGTAGCCTGAAGTGGCTACTAATGCAGTGGGTACTGTTGATGGCTCTGCGGTGTCCTTATCAGGCATAGAAATAGTAGTATTTTTGATAGACACATTCCCAATTCTGGAGAGCACTGCTGTTTTGTCTTCTGGCGGGTGAGTGATTTCCTCCTCGCTTTTAGGATTTGACTCCTCAACATTGCCAGTACTTGCTAATGATGCTTTGGGTACTGTCTTAGGTCTTTCAGTGTCCTTTTCGGGGCCGGTTTTGACAACCCTTTCAATCGGCGCCTTCCCAATTTTGGAAAGGTCAACTACACTTTCTTCTGGCGAGTTAATGGTAAATTCCATCCTTTTATGTAGACAATGGACTTTAAGAGCACCGGAAGCTCGCTCTTCTTTGCCAGTCCCAGCCTAGCGCCGTCCCAGGGAGGAGGGATACTTTCCACCAAGTTCTTTAGGGTGCTAACACATTGGTGAGATGCCAACCTCATCAACATCACGCCCATGCTGAACTCGCAGCTTTCGCTCTCTATTGGTTGTTTGCCCTTTGAAGCGATTGCATGGTCCACTATCTTATTGTTGACCAGGTCTTCTATTTTACTCTGTTGGTCTATTGGAATTTTGCCTGTCGGATTACCGGCATCGTAAACTGCATAGCAGAGATTGTCCCGGTGCCTACTTTTGGCAACTTTGGCGTAAGATGGCTCGTATTTTAAAGCCAGTAATGAGCGTTTAAGTAATTTTCTGAAGGGAAACTTATATGGAGGGTGGGGCCAATTATGGACCGATACACATAGAATTTGGTGGAGAGATATTGGATCGCATGAAACTTATGTATGTCGAATTTCATCGCTATATTCGTATTTTTAAGCCAGTAATTTAATTTTCTAAAGGGGACCTTATATGGGGGGGTAGGGCCAATCGTGGTGTTATGTCCACCATTATTCAGTATTTTATTTATGATTTTATGCGAAATGTTGTGGCATTTGCTTCAGAAACAACGAATTTGTGTATGTTTGAAGCTTTTTACACAATATTCCGGGGGGTACTTTTGTATGGGGGCTATGTGAAAACGACCGATTTTGCCCATCTCTTTGTTTGTGAACGCTATCGTGCCAACAACAGACAGACGGATAGACATAGCTAGATCGTCTTAGAATCTTACGAGGTCCCAGAATATATATACTTTATGGGGCCTGTGAACAATATTTCGAAGTGTTACACACGGAATGACAAAATCAATATACCCCGCATCTTTTTTGATGGTGGGTATAAAAAGTACCAAAAGTGGAATAACTTCTACCTTAGTGAAAAGTACTAATAAAAAGAGTAAAATGTTGCCCCTTTTCCCTTAGAAATGTACTTTTTCGAGAATTAAGTATACAAAATGATTCGTATTTATATCTATATATCACAGATAAAACTCAAATGATTGAAATCTGCATCCATTCGTGTCAGAAAAATTGTGCTTTCAACAAGTCAGAGTGCTATATTCGGCTATGCCGAATTTTAAATACCCTCCAACTGTAAGCTACTCTTTATGAAAACCCTTCTAAATATTTCTAGATACGTATTTAATAAATTAAGAAAGTTAAAATTGTGCTTCCGTGATGAGGGCGCTAGCATTTACAAATCATATATACCTTTTATGGAGATGGCCAATCCGTACAAAATTTCACATAAAAAAACACACTATGTTGGATTTTATCCGTTTATACTTATGTCACAAAGTATACAGAGGTGTCAAATTTGACAGTTCGAAAACACTAAAATCAGCTTTTTTTGAAATGGTCTCGGTAGACAGATAAAACTAATTTTTAGGTTTAATACACACAGTGCGTTAAAACAACACTACATAAGGCTATTTTGTAAACAGAACAACAAAGCAAAAGAAAATGAACAAAATGAAAATAAATGTTGTCCAAAATTTTAAAAAGTTTTAATTGCATATAAATTATGTGTTTTATTAATATATATACATACTATGATGTTTTATTTTATATTTTTTACAGCAATTAACTAATAATTTACTTACCTATAATAAGAAAATTGAAAAGAAACCAAAAAATAAGACCAAAACAAAACAAGTTGAAATAGTATCGTGCGAAAGAGACAAATAAATTTTTTTGCCGTGACGCCTCTGTATACTTTGTGCTTATATTTTAATGAAATAAATATATTGGAAAAGGCGACTTAAGGAAATGGACCTATATGAGAGCTATGACCAATTATGCATTGATCCTAAATTTTTTTTAAAAAAAAGATTTTTTATATACACAAAATATACTCATGTACATTTTTTTTTATTTATGCAGAATTTTATTCCGATATCTTTATTTATCAATGAAATATGCGATTTTCTGAAGTGGATCTTATATGACAGATACGACCAATTATAAACCGATCCGAAAAAATTTATTTATATTACCTATTTTAAAAATATCTATATTTCTTAATAGGACATTTGCATTTAAGTGATTTTCGGAAGAGGTCCTTATATGGGAGACCAATTATAGACCCATCCGGAAAACATTTCGCTGGGTGTTTCATATCTACTTTAAATACATTCATGACTAATTTTATACCGATATCTTCATTCAGTTATGAAATATGTATGTGCGTTTACGTGGTTATCGGAAATGGGCATTATATGGGAGCTATGCCCAATTATGGACCGATCCAAAAAATATTTTGCAGAGCGATATATGTATACCCAGTACATATTTATGCTGAATATTATTCCAATATCTTTATTTTTAAATCAGTTATGTGCATTTAAGTGATTTTCGGAAGTTGATCTTACATGGGAGCTGTAACCAATTAAGAATTGGGAAAAAAATTAATTTTTTTTAAGGTGATCTGAAATTTTTACTCAAAAGTTTTTACATTGTAGACGGCTTTGGCTGATTTTCAATACCAAACTGCTTATTTTTGGTGAATTTGGCTGATTTCTTTTGCTTAGTTTTAACGTGAGAGTGTTTGAGGCAGACAGACGGACACAGCTTAACGAAATGTTTGTTAATAGTGAGTTTACCACGTTTGTTAACATTTAGACAACGGATGTGTGTAAAATTTAGAATTCGACAACGAATTGTTGCAATGTTGTCAACATTACATAGTGTTATCGTACGTATGTAGGTAAATACTTTGACAACGGATGTTATTGAAAAATTATGAACAGTTAAGTGTCAATTTGCCACCAGGTGTGCATACTTCTTTTTCCCTCTGTGAATATGGCAGGGAAAAATTGTTTGAAAATTTGGTGATGAAATGTAATTATTCATCCATTTGTAAGCAATTTTCATAAAAAATTAAAATATAACAGCATAATTTTTTTCTCCTGGTCTCTTCAAAGTATCAAACATTATAACAGTGCCCTTTAGGTGATAGACATCGCACATTAATGATTTGATATGAAAGCTTTTAGCTAAATATTTAATGTTAATTTTTTTACCATTTAACTGTTTAGCATAGATCCCAGGAAAAATTTACATTGAAAAGTAATGAGTTAAAAAGCTAATAAAACCTCTTTTCACTACTTCTTCATTAGCATTTTAAGTCATTATTTTAAAACGGTGATGTCATTGGAGGCAAGTACTTCTACGCAAGCTTACAAATAGGGAGTTAAAGAAGTACTTGCAATTTATCTTACAAAACAGTTGTTGAGTAAGTTGTTTTGTTTTTTAATAATAAAAAGAGCCAGCTAGAATACGAACCAGGGACTTCGGTTTGTTAGTCAAATGTTCTACACACTGCACCACTGCTTAGCTATTTTATTGCGCGTCAAATAATGGCTTTCACATACACAACTAATTTTGTTTTATTCTTTGTAAAACACAATTCTTAAAACGCAATTAAATAAAATGTGCAAACAAGTAGTAGTCATTGATAAGTAAGTGGTTATGGAAGTACAACCCATTACCGAGTTTTTGCTGGGATGATATCGACATACGAGTTTGAGTTAAATCGATCGTTAAAATCCACAAAATTGCTTAATTAACGAATACATCTCATTTTTCATGTATTTTTTTTTCCTAAACGGAATGTAAAATCCACGGCATATTAGAAATTACAAAAATATATAAATTATATAAATAAAACCTCCAAATAATAAGGAATATATTTTCGCTTTATTTTACAAGATCTCCAAACCAAACTAAAATATTAATTTATTAATTAAATTATTGTGTTTAACACAGTAGGCTGGAGACTTGTCATTACAACAACTAAGAAAAATTTTAAATGTATGATCCGACAAAACTACTTTTTTTGGTTTAAACTTGTCATGGGGACCACCGTGCGATGGACCGATTTTATTTCAATTTTCACAGTGTCTCTCTGGAAACTAAACGGCACTTTTTACTTTTGGAATCTTATGTAGGCGAGGCACAGTGCTCTGTTCTATAGAAAAAAGTCAAAAATATTTTTTATTGTAAATATTAACATTAACTAATGTTTCGAAATCATTTTGTGATATCACCTCGTTTGTATGTAAGAGAACGCTCTAAAATCAGTTAATTTTATTAGTTTGCGAGATGGAAGACCATTTACCTTAGATCGTGAATAGGGCTATTTTTTGTATGAAAATAATTTATTTTACATGCTTACATTAATGTATTTATCAAATTTTGTGCAAATCATTGCCGAATTGAAGAGTACTTGGAATCAATGTAAAAATTGGAATAGAATTTCCTTGGTTTCTAAAGTCTTAAATGGAAAAATTTTAAATTTGTACATTTAAATTTTATTAAAATGTTAGCAACGCTGTTTCTTAGTCTTGAAGTTAAACGGATTAAAATTTTAGATCCTTCTTCTAATATTGAATTCTATGAATCAATGTATGTATATACAAACTCATAAATACACAAAGAAGTAAAAAACTATTTCCACAAAGACAAAGAGCTCTCCCCGCCTGACAAAAAAGACTACTTATAACTTCTTATAATTGTCTGTAATCCAGAAAGAAAGAAATAATTCACTTTTGCACGTTGGAATTCCTAAAATGTATATTGTCAATATTTACACAGATTATGATAGATTAGTATTAAAGGAAGCAGATTAGTAACAAAATAAATATTGTATTTCTGTTTCTTACAAAAAACAATCAACTTTAATGGAATCTTGAAAAAATTACTAGTTATTCATATTTTTTGCTGCGACATACATACATAAATATTTTTTACAATTCAATATTTTCTGTACACAAGTTGATAGATACAATAAAAACAAGGTAGAGTGCTATATTCGGCTGAGCCGAATCTTAAATACCCTCCACCAGCTACTTTTATATTAATATTTTTTTACTTGATCAAATATTTGAAGAAATATGTACATTTTCTCATGCCTTAAATAGAAAAATTTTCATTCGAGACTTACAGAAAACTACTGTACCGTTTTACATGAATTTTTTTTTTTTTTTTTATTAGTTCTTCATTTACATAACCGAGCCCTTTAGAGCCTTAATGGCTAATTAAAGCTACTAACTAAAAATACTACAAAAAAATAAATAAATAAATATAGATTTATATGTTTATATATTTAAAGTAGTATACTTAACTAAAAGCAATTAACAGTAAAAATAAAATGCACAATAATGAACACTGGAAAAATGTGTTATTGGTATTACAGAAAAGCAGATTCTAAATATAGATCAAATAATCTATATAATAAGTAAATAAATATTTGATACTGTCAAATCTACAAATTCTAATAATTTCAATTTGTATTGTTTTAATGGATAAGGAAATCTCCTTAATTCTCTTGGCAAGGCATTCCAAATTTTAGACAGTCGAATTTGATATGATTTCTGGAAACAATTTGTTTGTTTTATGGGAAATATAATTTGTGTGTTTCTAGTTGATCGTGAAAAGTGAAACTTATCAACAATATAGGTGGGGTAGCCTCTTACAATTGATTTATAAAAAAATAGAAGCATTCGTATATGAATAAATTCATCAAAAGATGATCCCAAGAAAATATGTGTGTGTTGAGTAACATGGTCTTGTACCTTCAAACCGAACACATAACGTATAATCCTATTAAAAATTTGTTTATATTTACCAAGCACCCGGGCTCCTGTACCCGTAAATACTTCAGTACAATATAATATATGGGGCATTAAAACAGCCGAAGCAATTCGTCTTTTAATTAAACAAGTTAAGTGAATATTTAATGAATATAATCTTTTCAACAGAAATGATATTCGGGATGATAAATAATTGAGATGTGGAGAAAAATTTAATAAATTATCGATAACAAGACCTAAACATTTCATTTTGTTAACAAATTCAATAGATTCATCATTAATCATTACATTCATGGCGCTTGTGTCAAATCCAAATCCCATAACCTTTGTTTTTATGGTGTTAACACGGAAACCATTTTCAGATCCCCACGATTTAACAATATGGAGTATATAATTAACACCCTCGTTTAATACATCAACGAATTCAGCATCAGAATAACAAACAAATTGGACATCATCAGCATAAACAAAGGGCAGACAAGACACACCGTTGAAGTTAAGCAAAAGATCATTGATATAGATCAGTGTTGCTCAAACACATACTACCATAGAGTACCATAGTTTTATTTGTGTTGGTAAAGCAGCAGAGAACAGAATTCAATTCAAAATAAAAGTATACTAATAAAATGACTATAAACTATAATGTATATGCTAACTGTCAAATGTTTATTATGGATTTTGACAGCCAGCGTATATCAAAGTCTATATATAAAAAACTAACAACTGTTCTCTCATGTTCTCCTACATTAATTCGGCTTTCTTAAAATTTTGTTGTTGTATTTCTGTGTGTATTTTAAAAACGTCGCGTACAGACCTTGCTTCGACAAGTGCTGATCAGCAACTGATTTGATTTTGTTTTTCAAGTTGAGAGCAAACCCACTGATATTGCTCATTATAAAAAGAAGAAGAATTAAACCTATAGTGTATGTGTATCAACTTAGCGTCAGCAGAATTTTCTTACCCTATCACGCGTGCTATGTAATGGCAATCTTGCGCTGCTCTGATATAGATCATAAAAAACAGTGGACCAATAACGGATCCTTGTGGAACACCACTAGTAATCCGCCGAGTATGGGAGTGCGAAGTTGCAGTTCCAATATATTGCTACCTATCATGTAGATAAGATTTAATTAAATTACATGCATTATAGGAAAACCCAAATCTTTTGATAATTTAAAAATTAATTTAGAGTGTAATACCCTATCAAAAGCCTTTGAAAAATCCACTGATAGTAATACAACGTTCTTACGGCTGTCCAAAAATTGTCTAATTGAATCAGTTAAAGATAACAACAGTGAGGTGGTACTATAGCCTCGTCGGAATCCTGATTGGGGCGCAAATTATCTAGTTCCGTAGAATGTCCTTCTTTTCTTATTGGTACAACCCTAGCTACTTTCCAATTAATGGGAAATGACGATGTGGTTATAATGGTATTTACAAGATGAAGAAGGTGTAGGGAAATAAAAGGAAAAATTATTTTCAGAAATTTTAAGGGTATGGCATCATGACCAACTGCATTTGATTTAATTTTCTGAAATGCTAAATATAACGTATCATGCCCAATACATGAGAATGAAAAGTTATCAATAGATTGATTATTTACAAAATTACTAAAATGACCAATATCCTGTATTTGACAGGAAACAAAAAAATCATTAATACTGTCTGGGTCAGGCAATGTTAAATGTTCTCGAGATTCTATACATCCATTATTTTTTTAAAAAACCCCACATACGTTCAGGACTGGCGTCCTGAAAGATTTTTGAATGAGCACGACTTCTGATTCTTCTTATTACCCTTTTCACCTTATTTCTGCATCTACAGAAAATTCTCCAGTTCAGAGTAGTTCTCCACCGAAGATAATGATTGTACGCAAGATCTCCAAGCGATATGTGATATAAAATTTCCTTATTTTTGAACCAGTCATCCCTACTCACTTTTACTCTCCGACGAACCATGGGAACTAGAGCATGTAAGGCTTCAATATTTATCATAAGATTCTCTAGCTGTAAGTTAACATCATTAGTTAAATAGATGTTATTGAAATCCAGTTCGTTAGAAGCAGATTCCAAATCCTCCACTCTTAATGCCTTATAATCTTTGTACGAAACAAACATCGGACAAATTGGGTATGGAATGTCAACAGCTATAAAAATAAGGGAATGTCTTGATACTCCCGGACATTGCATTTGGTCAGATGTACCTAATGAAAGTTTATTACTTAAAAAAAAGAAATCAATTAAAGAAGTGGTATGGTAACCAGCATGATAATGGGTGGGTAAAGAATTATGATGGTAAGTTAAATCAAGTCGATGACACATAGAGCGCACTAAAAGTGAGTCAATCGGGCAAAATAAGTTCACTTTGAAATCACCCATAATGATACTGTGAGAATACCTAACTTGCAAATCACCTACAGAATTCTCAAACGCAGATAAATCACTGTCAGGCAGATAACAAACGCCAACCAGTACTTTAATGTCTCGTATAATAACCTCAACAAACAGTGCTTCACAAACGTCACCACTTGAAGATGCAAAAACTTTTTTATACTCAAGACATTCGGAAAGCAACAGCGCAACTCCTCCACTTCTTCTTCCATCCGACCTATCGTTTCTTAATATTTTGTAACCAGGTATATTAATAGCCTGTGACAATATGTAAGGTCCTAGCCATGTTTCACTTAACCTAACAATATTCAAATAATTGCCTTCCAGAATGTGCCTTATTTCATTGATCTTACTAGAACCTGTAGATGCACAGAAACTGGTTATGTTCCAATGCCCAATCTTCAAAAAATTTTGAAAATTATTTAAACTATTACTTAAAATTGAACTGTTACTGCAAATAGGACCCAAATTTACGGTATTCATTATAATATAAAAATTAAAAGTTAATTAATAAATTATAATAGAAGATAATAAATTATAATAAAAGTTATCTGGCAAAAAGAAAAAAAAAAATAATGGTTGTAATGTATAACATTATTAAGAGAAAATTTTAGAGGAATATAAAATATAGCGCAATAGCTTCTAAAGAACAGTTCAGTATTGCCAAATTGAAATCAGATGAAAATAACATTTTACAATATTTTAAGATTATCGATTTCTTCGAACTGTGATATTAATATTATTAATTGAATATTCTTCAGGCTCGAGTTCGAGTCCCACTTGGGTATAAGTTATTTTCCAAATTGTAATGATATTTTTAATTATAAGAATACTGAAAATTAATTTTTTGGACACAACAGCAGAATGGAATGCATTTTCGGGCCCGCTACGGCTCCTCATCAGCAATCTTCTTGTGCCATATGCTATGTCACTTGTAAACATCATCTATTTAACTCACAAGTTTTGAAGAAATGGAATATGGGAATAGTAACAAAGTCCTTATTCCAATTTCATTCTACTTTATTGAGTTAGATCGAAGTTTACGAGCTTTTTTCAGTGTTGTATTCTTATCTATCATTACTCTTTGTCGCTGCTTTAGCCAACTGTCAGTTAGCAATTAAGCAACACTTTTTGTTTTTGTATGTTTTGTTTATTTCTGTTGATCCTATTCAGTCGTGAATCAACAGCAGTGCATTAAACATGTACATATATCCACTGTGCCCAGTGTGTTTATATATTAAGATTATCGATTTCTTCGAACTGTGATATTAATATTATTACTTGAATATTCTTCAGGCTCGAGTTCGAGTCCCACTTGGCGATAAGTTATTTTCCAAATTGTAATGATATTTTTAATTATAAGAATACTGAAAATTAATTTTTTGGACACAACAGCAGAATGGAATGCATTTTCGGGCCCGCTACGGCTCCTCATCAGCAATCTTCTTGTGCCATATGCTATGTCACTTGTAAACATCATCTATTTACAATATTATTTACTACATACCGATACTGATAGGTCTGACCTCAGGAGGAACTATAAACTATAGAAGATCTGGATCGGACACCACGCCCCTTATTACGCCAACTTTATGTAAAACAATTATTATACCAAATTTACGATCAAGCATACAAAAAAGTACGAATCCGATTTTCATAAAATCTGTTATAATGAATGTTTTGGAATGAACAGTACGACACATTACATCTTCAAAACTTATAATATCCTATGAATATATATAAACAAGTTAGAGTGCTATATTCGGCTGAGCCGAATCTTAAATACCCTCCACCAGCTACTTTTATATTAATATTTTTTTAATTGATCAAATATTTGAAGAAATATGCAGATTTTCTCATGCCTTAAATAGAAAAATTTTCATTCGAGACTTACAGAAAATTACTGTACCGTTTTACATGAAATTTGGTATACCGATAGGTCCGACCTCAGGAGGAACTATAAACTATACAAGATCTGGATCGGACACCACGCCCCTTTTTACGCCAACTTTTTGTAAAACAATTATTATACCAAATTTACGATCAAGCATACAAAAAAGTACGAATCCGATTTTCATGAAATCTGTTATAATGAATGTTTTGGAATGAACAGTACGACACATTACATCTTCAAAACGTATAATATCCTATAAATATATATAAAACATATTGTGTGTTTGTTTGTTACGCTTTCACGGCAAAACTACTCAACCGATTTACATGAAATTTGGACCGCTAATAGGTCTAACCCCAAAAGAAGTAATGGGCTATATGAGATCGTGGTCGGATGCCACGCCCTTTTTTCCGCCCACTTTTTGTACAACTAAACTACTAAAACTATTTACATTAAATTTTGCATACCGATAGGTATAATCTCGAAAAGGACTATCGGATATATATAAGATCTTGATCTGATGCCACGCCCCTTTCTACGCCCACTATCCCTACCTATATTATATGAAAGAGACACTCCGTTTGTTAAGCTTTCACGGCCAAACTACTGAACCTATTGCATGAAATTTAGAACACTAATAGTTCTATTCTAAGTGGAACAATAGGCTATATAAAATCATAATTGAACGTCACGATTCCTCTTATGCTCACTTTCTTCTATATAATTGTTATACAAAATTTTCATTCGAGACTTACAGAAAACTAATGAACCGTTTTATATGAAATTTGGTATACCGATAGGTCTGACCTCAGGAGGAACTATAAACTATATAAGATCTGGATAGGACGCCACGCCTCTTTTTACGCCAACTTTTTGTAAAACAATTATTATTGCAAATTTACGTTCAAGCATACAAAAAATTTATACTAAGGAAAGAAATTTTACTTAAGTATGTACTTTAGTACTAAAGTACTTTATTTCCCTTATGGAGAACTGTTAAACCCGGCATATGTTTTGTTTCCGTAATTAAGATACTATTTATCATTTTGTAACTTCTTTATGCATGTATGTATGTAGCTAATTTTGAGTAGGCCCAGAATCATTTGTATTAAGTGATTTTCAGATACCGACCGATTATTCTTTGACCCATTATGTGCCGATCCTTCCGATAACTTATATGGGAACTATGACCAATAATGGAGCAATTCGAAAAAAAAACATGTAGGAAAGTATAGTCGGGCATGGCCGCCATACCCTACACCTACACCATGAGTATATTTTTAAAATTTTTATTTTTTTATAAAGAATCCTTTATGTTGAATTTTACCTTAATTCCAAAGTTCTTCTAAATGAGGCTTTATATAGGAGTATAGGTCAAACATGGGCCGATCCTCAATAAACTTGGGAAAGGATATATTTTAAAATAACAGTTAGTTTTGTTGAGTTCCATTGCGATACAAATGGTTACAAGTCAATTTTAGACATACAAAAAATTTATACTAAGGAATGAAATTTTACTTAAGTATGTACTTTAGTACTAAAGTACTTTATTTCCCTTATGGAGAACTGTTAAACCCGGCATATGTTTTGTTTCCGTAATTAAGATACTATTTATCATTTTGTAACTTCTTTATGTATGTATGTTGAATTTTACCTTAATTCCAAAGTTCTTCTAAATGAGGCTTTATATAGGAGTATAGGTCAAGCATGGGCCGATCCTCAATAAACTTGGGGAAGGATATATTTTTAAATAACAGTTAGTTTTGTTGAGTTCCATTGCGATACAAATGGTTACAAGTCAATTTTAGACGTTTAAGACATTTTTGAAGGGGGGTTTGTATGGGGGCTCGGGTCAAATAAGGGCCGATCATTACAAAAATCTGCAGTGCCATTTATACTTATATAAAACTTATATGTGCCAATTTTTAGAAATATAATAGTATATTTGACGTAATTATGGCATAAAAAGCAAAAATCGGGAGGTACGGTTGTATGGGGGCTAGGTGAAATAATGGACCGATTTCAACCATTTTCAATAGGCTTCGTCCCTGTGCTAAAAAACAAGCTTGGTCCAAATGTCATCAAATTATCTTGAAAATTGCGGCCTGTACCTTGCGCAAAAAGTTTACATGGACAGCCAGCCAGCCGGACGGACAGACATGTCTTAATCAAAAAATGATTATGATTCTCGGTATACTTTAAGTGGGTGTAGGACCAATATTTTTGTGTGTTACAAACATCAGCACAAACGTATAATACCCTCCCCACTATAGTGGTGTAGGATATAATAATCAAAATGATTTATCTATACACAGAACATACTCATGTCGAGTTTAATAATAAATAAATTATGTGGTATTAAGTGGTTTTCAGAAGTGAACGTTATATAGGAGCTAGTTATGGACCGATACTGAAAAAATTCCTTATATGGAAGCTGTAACCAATTATGGACCGACCCGGAGAAAAATTCCGTGGAGTGATTTATGTATACACAAAACATACTCATGTAGAATTTTATCCCGATAGCTTTATTTATCAATGAAATATGTTCATTTAAGTGATTTTCGAAAGTGGACCTTATATGGGAGCTATGACCAATTATGAACCGACTGAGATCTACGATGATATTAAGATTTCTGTTCATATAATATTTGCCTGTACAAAATTTTTTGTTGATACCGATATATTTGAGGGAGTTATTAACGATAAACTAATTTTCGGGAATATATACCTTTGTATGGGGGCTATGGGAAATATGGTATCGACTGTAAAGATTTTGAACATAATTGATCAAGAATTAGGAAAAAAACTTAATTTTTTTCGAGGTAGTCTGAAATTTTTACTTATAACTTTTTACGTTATGAACCGATTTTGCTGATTTTCAATACCAAACTGCTTAGGCAAACAATGAATATTCTCAATGAATTTGGTTGATTTAATTTTCTTAGTTTTAAGGTGAGCGTGTTTTAACCAGACAGACAGACGGACATAGCTATATTGACTCAAAATTTCATAAGGACCCAGAATATATGTATATATTTTGTTGGGTCTCAGATGAATATTTTTTGGTGTTACACAAGTTATAACAAACTTATATATACCCTCTATCACCACTGATGGTGGTGGAGGGTATAAATATGTATCGGAAAACACAAATATTGAAAATGCCAAGTTTTATAGAGCTAAAACTACTTATAAATAGTTTCATATTTTATTTAAATTGTACACATTTTATAACAAATATTGTACACACATTTTATAGCAAACTGGCACATTTAGAACATTTTTGGAATTTCTTAAATCACTTTTACTACTTATTCATATTTAAATTTTATTCATATACCAGTATGAAATACTTTCTGATTACGAAGATCGCGTTGTAGTTAAAAAGGAAAATTATGATAATATGTCGATTGACATTGGAATGAACTCCAACTAAGGATGCTAAGTAGGGTATTCAAACGTTAACCATCGATCGGTTAATCGTTTAATTTTTGTCGATTAATCTTTCGAATAAATAAAAATTGCCAAATTTCAAATAATGAATAAATAGAATAATTTCTATCAATTAACCGATTTACAAAAACGTACTATTTAACAGTAAAATTGATGTACATTCCATACAAAATTCAATGTCTTTATAATAAATTTTCTTTCTTTATTTATTCCTTAATTATTTTTCAAGAATGAAGAAAATTTAAGGCGTAATTTCGTAAATCTGTACGCCTCACTTCACATAGCAATTGTTAAAGTTGTATTTTACAAAACACTTCATTACGACATGTGATCGTTTGCGTTAGAAAAAGTTTCATTATTTGGAAAATGTATAGGGATTCATATAGATCATATAGATATTCATATTTTATAAAACGCATCACCTGAAAAATATACACTTGAAAGTTTCAAGTTGAAACTTCAATTCGAACATCTAAATTATTTAGGCGTTCGCTTTGAAATTTTATTTAATAAATGAATAAAATAATTTTTTACATGAAAAATTCTTGCATGTAACAACCATCTTTAAGGAAAAGTGTGGAGCTACCCAATCTCGTACAGGAGAGGACGCAAATTAGTATGTATTTCTATTGATACTACAATGGAACACACTTCTCTGAAATTAGAGAACTTATATCCACACACGTATATTATGCAGATTTTGTAGCCGAATGCCGAGTGGACAACGTACAATAAAAGAAGACTTCGTTCTTCACACATTGAAAAGTAATGAGTTAAAAAGCTAATAAAACCTCTTTCCACTACTTCTTCGTCAGCATTTTAAATCATTATTTTAACACGGTGATGTCTTTGGAGGCAAGTACTTCTACGCACGCTTACAAATAGGGAGTTAAAGAAGTACTTGTAATTTCTTTTACAAAACAGGTGTTGAGTAAGTTGTTTTGTTTTTTAATAATAAAAAGAGCCAGCTAGAATACGAACCAGGGTCTTCGTTTTGTTGGTCAAATGTTCTACACACTTTTTTAGCGCGTCAAATAATGGTTTTCACAAACAAAACTAATTCTGTTTTATTTTTTGTAAAACACAATTCCTCAAACGCAATTAAATAAAATGTGCAAACAAAATGACAAAGCCGAAAATAAAGTACTTCTATATCAGATTATAAAAAGTCTTTACTAGATTACTTCTATGTAATGCAGACGGTAAGTAGTAGTCATTAAAAAGTAAGTGGTTATGGAAGTACAACCAAAGTACAACGTAGGAATTCTGGAACTAGTTGAGAAAATATCAAAAAAATAATTAGATTAATTTCTTTATATAGAAAAGGATTTCACATAATTTATAATTTCTAATATTTGAAAAAAAACGTCCATAAAGTAGTCCATAGTTTTCTTATATTCGATTAACCGAATAATTGAATACTCTAATGCTAATCCCCCTATTTTTCGGGTTCAACATCCGGCATTTACTAAAGTCAACTGGGATTGCAAAATTTTAAGACACAGAAAGATAAAATCTTCATATTTATATTACATTCTGTATTGAAAATCTTAATTTCGGTTTATGGGCGGTTATGTGCAGCTTTTTAGCTAGTCAGCAATATTTATTCAAATATATCAACTATTTAAATTTTTATTAGTTTCTTCACCAAGGCACTGTGGTCGAAATACGCATTCTGGCGTCATTTAATTTAAAACAGCGTTGAAACATAATTATTTATTTTTATTTCACTTGAAGAAGTATAAAAAAGTTAATTTTAAACACATTTTACTTATTTTAATAATTTAGATAAAAAAATTGCACAATTGATACATAGTTTTAACGCAAAAATGCATGTTATATACGCTACCAAAATAGCTTATATAAGCTACCAAAATATTGCAAAATAATGTAAGCAACAACCAGTGTTGCCTGGTTAGCCTTTTTTTACCCTCCACCACCATCAGTGGTGATTAGACTGAACGGATCTTATATGGGGAGAAAAAAATTCGGGATCTTGTTCGTCTTAATCCCACAAAATGATTCCCCTTTCCAGATATTGAGATAGCTGAAATTTGAGCTCGATTAAAAGACGTTAACACGTGCCGCTCGTCGCTCAAAGTTTGAAAAAATCCAAATTTTTTGACTAAAAAGCTAATATATGAAGCTATAACTCCAGAACGGTTAATAACAGAAACACACTTAGTACCTCAAAACAAAGCTTATATTGTACTTAAAAATTTATACATAATTCTTGTTACTTTAAGTCAAACAGAGTTACAACTGATTTTGTGTCCAAAAACGTGTCCTGGTCGCGGTAGGACCATACTTCGTATATTTTGATATTATGTGACAAATGTTGCTATTAGATAAATATTTTACATATTATTGTTAAAGAATCATAATGTTCATAGTTTTAGAATTAAAAAAAGATGTAAAACACAAAAATTGGCTGAAAAATTTAATAGTTATTAAAAATTCGCCAGACCATTATAACGTGTCTCAGAGCACTTGATTAGGAAATGTGGAAACAAATTTAACTTATTTTGGAAAATATTGTAATAAAACTATATTATATTTATATTTACACGAAAATATGTTTTTGTCCTTAAGAGACATTGTGAACCTGTTTTCAGCTATGATAAAAAAAATATTTTTTACACGGCAGTTTCAAAACTCCATTTTCAGTTTTTTTTTTTTTTAAATCGTTGTTAAACAAATTTTAAAATTTTTGAAATATCACCGGGATATTTATGGTCAATAGGTTAGGGAATAAAACAGTGATAAAATTAAGTCAATACCTCTTATAGTTATGCTGTACCTGCGATTAGAATTCTGCGAATTTCCTGAAAAACAAATTTTTTTGTAATATTTTACAAAATATGTGCTAATTCTTTACTGTTATACATTTTAAGTGAAATATTTACAGAATATTATTTCTCAGATAATATAAAATATGTCCCTGAATTTATATATAAATCGGGAAAACTTAAGGCGTAAACTTTGGAGGTCAAAGGTCAAATTTTGCAATATTTGGGAATTCTCATTGAAACATAACGTATATTATATATTTGTTGGCCATATTTACTTAGGCCAATATAACCCCAAAGTTATATAGAGCAGTTTTAAAATTGATTTATTTAACTTTGTAGTTATATTGGAACCAAGTGTTTTAAGGGTTAGTTTTAATTGTTTTTGTTGTTATTTAAAATATCGAACCATATATTATAAACTAGCTGCGCGTTCCCGGCGTTGCCCGGGAGAATATTTTTCTATCTGTAATGACTATACTTTTTTTAATAGATGTCAAAATTTTGCTTATAACGTTATATAATTATTATATTTTTCTGCATTTTGTTTAATACTTAAAGTTAGTTTCAGGACCAAAAAGTCCCTTAAAAATTTACGAATTGAAAATGGGCTTAAATTAGGAAATTTTGACTAACCTGTAGAAATATTTAAGAAACTTTTTTTGAGAAATTATACTGAAATCAGCATTCTCAATCACTGGTAGGGAACTAAGGACACTTTCAAATTAGTTGTTTAATTTTTCCCATGTGAAATGTTCAGTTTAAATTTGATCACACTGTATTGAATAGTGCCCCTGGTGTAAAGAGGCAAAGAGACAAAATTTCAAGCGATTTTCTTGCAATTTGAAAAAGTACAGGCAATTGAAGAAACTCTGAAACGATTATGAAATTCTGCACAAAATCATGAAAAATTTGGGGTCATTGGAAGATCTCAAATTCCTTCAAAAATAACAAAATTAAGTTTTTTTCTCTCCTAGGAAAATATGAAGAATCCTTGAATCTTGACAGAGAAAACAAAACAACTTTCAATTTGACAAACAATTTTGATTTGTTCCTTAAAGAGTCAACCACCGTTTTTGTCTCATCGTTGTTTCTCAAAAATACATCCATTTATACAAAAGTATGTTTAAAAATATTATTTTTATTCATTAGCTCTTATGCATCCGCACTCAAATTTTGGCTGCATTTAGACACCACTTATTAAATCCGAAGAAATAAAGGTTTAACGGTCAAATATCGTTAGATGTACAAAGAAGATAGTCAAATAATTTTACTTATTAAAATATTCACATGTTCCTCTTATTAAAAAAAATTCGGAATTTGTAAATGGTAAATGGAAAATGTATGCTGGAGTTATTCTAAATCATTATTTAATTTAATAAATACGCGCTACATACAGAAAAAGTTGTGCAGAATTTTTGGTGGATAATTTTCTAAAAGTATAAAAAGATATCGAAAGATCAATTTATCCAAAGAGCTAGCGACTTAAAATTTTCCATAAATATTCCTTATAGGTAAGGTTTGTTTGTTATTGCAAATGGCCAATATCGGTCCACAATTTCGCTTAGCCCCCATATGGCCTCCCGAAAAACAGCTTTAACAGTCATAACTGTTTTAAACATACGAGTATAGCGGTAAAATTTGGCATAAATAAGTTTTATATGCGTCAAAATCTTCCAAATTTTATGAGGATCGGTGCATAATTGACCCTACCCCCCATATAAAGACCCCTTCAGAAAATGACGTTAATACTCATTACCGGCTATAATTCGACATAAATAAGCCAAAATGTCTCTACAAAATTTTTTGGGAATCGGTCCCTCCAAAAAAGGTCCCCCTATGAGCAGCGATGAAATTCGACATAAGTAACTTTTATATGCAACAAAATTTCTCTACAAAATTTTATGGGGATCGGTCCATAATTGATCCTACTCCCTACATAAAGTCCCCTTCAGGAAATGACATTAATACTCATTACTAATTTTTGAGGATCAGTCCACAATTGAACCGACCCCTCATATATAAAGCCTCCATGAGTACTTCATCGTTGTACTCGCAATAAAAAGCTTTTTATTATAATTCTTTATTCCGAATTATATGAGGATTGCTCTATAACTGACCAACAAAACAAAATCTTTGTACAAAATTTTATGGGCATCGATACATAATTGTCCCAACCCCATATAAGTTCCCCTTTAGATAATAACTTTTACGCTTATGACTTATATTAAATAATATGACTTATATTATAGAACAGCTATGAAATTCGAAACGAATAAGTGTTATACGAAATCTTTCTACCAAATTTTACGGCAAACAGTCCATAATTGACCCTACCTCTCATATATGTTCATGGTTAAAAAATTGGACAAAAATATTTTGTTTTTAAAAATGAATAATTTGTTAAGCCTTATCTCCCTGATGTTTACAGAGGAGCATTCCTTTTACGGCATATGATTTGATGGTGGGTATATAAGATTCGGCACAGCCGAATATGTTGTAATATTTTAAATGTTATTTTATGAATTTCAGGAGGCAATTCATTTAATTAATATTAAACATTTTCTTGTTTTTTTTTTTGCATTTGTGTTAAGTTTACATTAACTCGTTACTTTTGAACAAATAACAGCAAATATTCTTCAAAAACAAAAAACAAATTGTTCAAAATACGTTAAAATAAGTTATATTATTCACTATCAGTGAAATTAAAAATTTTTCCAGAACTCAAAAAACTTAATATGTTAAACATCAGACCCGATTCTGTTATACAGTAATTGTGAACAGTAATTGTTTACTGGTTTGAAGTGATTTTGTGTTAAGATATATAGGTTTTGCAAAAAAAAAAAAAAAAATATATATATATATATATATATATATGTATTTCATAAGGTTTGTACAATTTTACAATTTGGGTGAAGGTACATCGATAGGCCAGTTGGTAGTGTGCCTGTCCGTCTGTCTGTCCGTCTGTGTGTTTGTTGAAATCAGTTTTTAGAAGACTCCAGATGTCGGCGAGATCCGAATCTTCAAGAATTCTGTTAGACATGCTTTCGAGAAGATCGCTATTTAAAATCAGAAAAATCGGTCCATAAATACCGGAGATATGAGCAAAAATCCGAGACAATCTCTGAAAATTTCATAAAAAAGACAATTTTTTTCATGCTTTGATATAAGCAACAACAACAACACTGCTTATTCATTGAGTATTTCGTTTCATATGTTTGGATGTCTGTTGGTTTCATTGCGTTGTGTATTTTGTTTTTGTTTTTTTGAGAATTTCGTTTCGTATGTTTGGATGCCTGTGTGTTTCATTACCTTCTGTATATTGTTTTTATTTCTTTGTGCATTCAGTTTCGTATGTTTGGATGCTGTTGGTTTTACTGCCTTGTGTATTTTGTTTTTTGTGTGGTTAGACCTGGTCCACACTGGAAAACTTTCGTTGAGAAACTTTTTCTTAATTCTCTTTTGAAGTTTCCTTAATGTTCACACATGAAAACTTTTGTTTTAATTGCATTGATTTGTTGTTGTACGAATGAGAAGAATAATAAAACAAAACAAGTTTCCGAGTACGGGAAACTCCGTACCGCGAGAGAGATGAATGATATTCTTCCTCTTTCTCTCTCACGCAAAATCAAAAGTTTCTCAAAAAAAGTTTCCTAGTGTGGACCGGCAGTTATTTCGTTTAGCGCTGTTGTTGTTCATTTTGTTTTGCTATTGCTATAATAATTATAAAGTCGGGAAAATGAAATAAATATAAATATAAATTTGATGAAATTGATATTTATTAAATACACTATGGTGAAGGGTATATAAGATTCGGCACAGCCGAATATAGCACTCTTACATGTTTATATAAAACTCGATTTGTATGGAAAGTACGAGTGATTACGGATCTTTATTGTTTTCTCAAATTGAGAGTTATTTAAAGTAAATTTTAAAGAGTTCTATAAATAGAAATTTTAAGGAGAGATATGAATGATTTTCTAGATAGATTTAGGTGTTATAAAAGGAACCGCAGCCGATTTAAAATTCGAATTTTAGTGAAAATGTTATATGAATATATTTTTTTCCCCTATTTTAGAAGCGGTTTTTGTTCAGTAGTTTTTATTCTGCATACAAATGCGGCATCGTAGACATTCGTTCAAGATCTAATAATGATTCTGTTTTAAAATATTTATTTTCTGAGAATATGCAGCAGATTACAGGTTTTGAAATAAAAACAGTTTTCCGGTGGAAAACGCTTTGGATGAAAATGGATTTTTGATAATAAATTAAATTGAATACAGATTTTAATTTTACCTAATCGTAAAGTTAGTTAAGATTCTACAAACATTTTAGAGTTTTCATATAAAAATAAATTTTTAATTAAAAACTTAACTAAATAATAATTCTCATATACTATGATCTTTAGCATTATAAATGTAACAAATGGACGGAAATACATTTCATTAAGATCACAACAGGCCCGAAATTAGTGCTATAGGTGTATTTATTCGGATTTCGTGTATTAAACATTCTCTTCCTCAAACTAACCTAACCTTCCACGATAGAACTATTGGTAAAATTTCACGAAGCATAAAATCCAGATCAAAAAGTTGATTCCAAAAAGACACTGTATGTTGCCAAATTTCTTGAAAATCGGTTTATGTTTTTTATATATAGCATAGAAATTTGGTGCTATAGCTGTTATTCAAAAAGTGAACATAAAAATGTGCGTAGCATCTAATCAATATCATATAGAGTTATTTTAACTTATTTTAACCTATTAAGTGCCAAATTTTATGAAAATAAGTTTATTAGTTATGTAGTAAAAGAGTAAAAGTATATATTATAGGTTTTGAAGATGTAATGTGTCGTACTATTCATTCCACAACATTCATTATAACAGATTTTATGAAAATCGGATCAGTAGCCTTAACGTAAAAAGGGACATCCGATCCAGATCCTGAGATCAGACCTATCGGTATGCACTTTATAATAAACTATTAGTGTTCTAAATTTCATGTAAATCGGTTCAGTAGTTTGTCCGTGAAAGCGTAACAAACAGGTATTCTCTTTCATATAATTATAGGATAAGATATAGGTAAGGATAGTTTTAAAAAAAGTGGGCGTAGAAAGGAGAGTGGCATCGGATCACTTGGTGTTAGACCTATTACCGTTCCAAATTTCATGTAAATCGGTTCAGTAGTTTTGCCGTGAAAGCGTAACAAACAAACACACAAACAAACAGTCCGTTTTATATACATATATATACTAGCTATACCCAGTGTGCTTTGCTACCCTAAAAACAATATAAACAAAAATCCCACTTTACAATTTCTAAAGATTCTACCATCAATGGCTTCCATATACATCTTTTGCGTTTAATTCATATGGGAAATGCCTCGCCAACTATTTCAAGTACCCCAATTTTTCCCAAACGTTAAATTGGATTTTTATTTAACATATTCTAATAGTTTTCAAATATACGAATTTTTGTATTTCATTCATGTGGGTGGTGGCAAGCCTCCTTTGAAAGTCCACTATTTTTTTTCCATATGTTCAAATGAATGTCGAAGTTTTTCGTGCAAAATTTTGAGGTTCTAGCTCTAATAGTTTTCCATATATACGAATATTTGTATTTAATTCATATGGGTGGTACCCCACCATCTAATGCTAGTCCTAAAATTTGTTTCTATGTAATTAATGAATATGAGAGGATCCAAGCATCCTCCTCTCACATTTTCCCCCAAATCAGAGCTGCCAGATGAAATTTTGAAAAAATCGTCAATTTCACGATAAAATCGGAGAATATGAAAAGCTTAAAACTTTTATAAAAAATTTATAATATTAATACATATTTATGTAAAATTCGAAAAATACGGAATATTATTGCTGAAAATTCCATAAACTTTGAGTTCTGAAGAATATTCAACAGTAATGTTAATTCTTTTCTAATGTTCTCATAATGTTTTCAATGTTCTGGCATTTTTAAAAATATCAAACATAAATATTGCTAAAATTTACATAGTGTTCACATATAGTTTTTAGGTATAGAAACTTGTTCATCTTTTTCCTTAAATTTCTCAAAGTTTGTTGCATCACAATATTGCTTGTTTTGGTGCACAAGGAATATTTCATTCTTTTTAAGCTGTTTGTAAAATTTTTGAAAGTTTTCTGTAAACAAGTACTTACCCAGCAAAAAATATTCTTGATTTGGAAGCAATAAATATAACTACTGCATCTTTAACTCCTTCCTCTATTGCATCTTAAAATTATTGCCTTACAAAAAAGATTTTGGAAGGCATATATTCAGCAATTATTGTTTGTGGTGTAGAAATTTGCTTCTCAACAGCTCTAAAATCACTTAATTTTTGCATCTTTCTAAATTTAAATCAATGTTCAGTGTTGAAAAATAATATTAATTCACTGAAATCAGCGCAATTTCAACAGTATGAAATATGCTCATTTTGGATTCCTCCCAGAGCCTCTACGAGAGGAATCCCATATAAAAATCATATATTCTTTCATAACAAGTGCAAGCAGTAACAACTGCTCTCTGCCTTACAAATCTGCTTCCGAGGAAGCACTATTTTTTGCTGGGTAGATATAAAAAGATTAAACTTGGAGAGATTTCTTCGTATAATTTAGTTCTTTTACAAAACTTGTTTGTACTGGATTTCACTTATACAGTGTGAAAATTTGGTTCAGATCTGTCGATCTCAAAGTTATAAGAAATAATGTACATAGCATACACATTTAGATGTAAAATATGTTTAAGCTTTGAGAGCTTTAAACTCTAAACACCCTTTTGACTTACAATGTTTTATAATAGCTCTTCTAGAATTTAATTTCTAGTTTTCATTATAATATAAATTCTATTGTCACTGAATTCCAAGTTTAATATTAATTTCCTTTTTTACTGTAAAATAAAAAAAAAAATTGTAAAATCTTTAATTTTTTTAATTTTTTAAAAATCGTCAGTTTCAAGGAAAAAATCTTCAAATCGTCACTTTGCTATTTTTGAAACGAAGAATCGTCAAAATGACGATAAATCGTCAAATCTGGTGAGTAGTTCTCTGACTGACTTTTGTATGTTTTTATACCCTACACCACTTCAGTGGGGAGGGTATATTGGATTTGTGCTGATGTTTGTAACGCACAATAATATTGGTCCTATACCCACCTTAAAGTATACCAATCGGCTTAGAATCATTTTCTGAGTCGATTTAGCTATGTCCGTCCGTCTGTCCGTCCGTCCGTCTGTCCGTCCGTCCGTCCGTCTGTCCGTCCATGTAAACCTTGTAATCAAACTACAGATCGCAATTTTGAAGATAATTCAATGAAATTTGGCACATGATCTTCTATTGGCCCAGGGACGAAGCCTATTGAAAATGGTTAATATAGGTCCATTATTTCACCTAGCCCCCATACAACTGAGCCCCCGAATAGGGCTTGTAAACCTTGTAATCAAACTACAGGTCGCAATTTTGAAGATAATTCAATGAAATTTCGCACATGATCTTCTATTGTCCCAGAGACGAAGCCCATTGAAAATGGTTAATATCGGTCCATTTTCTCATCTAGCCCCCATACAACTGAACCCCCGAATAGGGCTTGTAAACTTTTAATCAAACTACAGGTCGCAATTTTGAAGATAATTCAATGAAATTTGGCACATGATCTTCTATTGTCCCAGAGACGAAGCCTATTGAAAATGGTTAACATCGGTCCTTTTCTCATCTAGCCCCCATACAACTGAACCCCCGAATAGGGTTTGAAAACTTTTAATCAAACTACAGGTCGCAATTTTGCAGATAATTCAATGAAATTTGGCACATGATCTTCTATTGTCCCAGAGACGAAGCCTATTGAAAATGGTTAACATCGGTCCATTTTCTCATCTAGCCCCCATACAACTGAACCCCCGAATAGGGCTTGTAAACCTTTTAATCAAACTACAGGTCGTATTTTTGAAGATAATTCAATGAAATTTGGCAGATGATCTTCAATGGTTAACATCGGTCCATTATTTCACCTAGACCCCATACAACTGAAAACGACGAATAGGGATTTTAAGTTTATAATTATGTTTAATATACTCGTATCTCGACAAAAAGCTGCAAAACCAAGTTCTATACTAGCCTTGATGACTCGCATGAATTTTATAATTATAGGGTCTCATTTGACCATAGCCCTTATACAAATCCCCCTTCAAAATTTGACTTAAATGTTCACAATTTTATTCAACAATAAATGGCTTAAGTATAATTCAAGGCAAGGTGCAATTCAACTTAAATGCTTTTTTATGAAAACTAAATCATATTTTATTTTTGTAACAGGTGTAGGGTATTATATGGTCGGCCTCGCCCGACTATAATTTCTTACTTGTTTATACATGTGTAAGTACCCAGCGGTAAATGAAACAAAGTACTTAGATAATATTCGATGTCATAAGTATGACGTTCTAAGCGAGCAATCTAAGTACTTAGAGTGCAATGTATGCGTAATCCAACATATCATGCACTTTAATTATAACATAGATTACGATTTAAGCAGAGAGTTAGCTGCCTTTTCCATTTTGTTTTTTGTTTTATTTCTTAAAAAAAACCTAAAGTACCGTTTTATTTTTCTTTTGTATACTACATGAAAAGAAGAATCTTTTTGTATCAGTTTAAAGTTGATCTTTTGTAAGTGAAGTTGTGTTTTGTTAAAAAAGTTATTTTATTGTAAAAATTTAAAATAATTGTGGTGATCTAAACGGCAGAAATGGATTTAAAAATTGGTGTAAATTTATTTCATACATTCTAGTTTTAATACTGATATTGTAAAAATTTAAAATAATTGTGGTGATCTAAACGGCAGAAATGGATTTAAAAATTGGTGTAAATTTATTTCATACATTCTAGTTTTAATACTGATTGTTTACAGGATCTGTAAAGGAAGATGGCCGAAAGTTTCAAAAGAAAATTAAGATTAATTTCATTTATCTTCGTTAAAATTGTTTAATTATATTTTTATTGAATTAACTATAATACATGTTTATTATTTGATAATCATTTTTAAATAAACTTACATAATTTTAAAATAAATATAAAAATATATATATTTTTTCTATAACAAAAAGGGAAGACAAATGCAAATAGGATTGTAATCTACATACATTACATTTCCAGCGGTAAATAAAACAAAGTACTTAGATAATATTCGATGACGTCAGTATGACGTTCTAAGCGAGCAATCTAAGTACTTAGAGTGCAATATATGCGTAATCCAACATATCATGCACTTTAATTATAACATAGATTACGATTTAAGCAGAGAGAGTTAGCTGCCTTTTTCATGTTGTTTTTTGTTTTTATTTCTTTAAAAAAAAAAAAAAAAAACTTAACTAAAATACCGTTTTATTTTTCTTTTGTATACTACATGAAAAGAAGAATGTTTCTGTTTTAGTTTAAAGTTGATCTTTTGTAAGTGACGTTGTGTTTTATTAAAAAAGTTATTTTATTGTAAAAATTTAAAATAATTATGGTGATCTAAATGGCAGAAACGGACTTAAAAATTGGAGTAAATTTACTTCATATATTCTAGTTTTAATACTGACAATTTCCACTTGATTATTTACAGGATCTCTAAGGGAAGATGACCGAAAGTTTCAAAAGAAAATTAAGATTAATTTCATTTATCTTCGTTAAAATTGTTTAATTATATTTTTATTGAATTAACTATAATACATGTTTATTATTTGATGATAATTTTTAAATAAACTTGCATAATTTTAAAATAAATATAAAAAGTATATATTTTTTCTATAACAAAATCGGAAGTAATCTACATACATTACATTCTTATTTGTAAGCGTTTATAGGCGTTCCATTAACTTCGCTTAGAACTCCACACATTATGTAAGTGAAATTTTAATTTGTCTTAATGATATTGCGGCTTACATTCTAAGCGAGAGCACATCGATGAGGCAGCCTAGGACACTTTTATGTTAAATCTAAGTGGAAGAATAAGTGAAAGCATCACCACTGACTGCCACGAAATATCACTTAGATAAGCGAGTACATAATGTGTATTTTTACCGCTGGGTTACTATTTGCAAGCGTTTATAGGCGTCTCATTAACTTCGCTTAGAACTCCACACATTATGTAAGTGAAATTTTAATTTGTCCTAATGATATTGTGGCTTACATTCTAAGCGAGAGCACATCGATGTGGCAGCCTAGGACACTTTTATGTTAAATCTAAGTAGAAGAATAAGTGAAAGCATCACCACTGACTGCCACGAAATATCACTTAGATAAGCGAGTACATAATGTATATTTTTACCGCTGGGTATACGTACGCGTGAAAAAAAAGAATACAAGAGAGCTCATTCGAGAGCTCATTGCATTTCGTTATTTACCTGAATGGTAAAATCCTTCGTAAAAAATTTGAAGATTTTTAATTTATATGGGAGGTGCCAAGTCCTCTATTGTCCGCCAATTAATTACCGAAATATTCACATTCATGCAAAGATATTTGTGCAAAATTTGAGAATTTTGGCTCTAATAGTTTCTTAGTTATACGACATTATGTATTTTATTAATGTGAGAAGATCCAAGACCCCTGATGAAAGTCCGCTTATTTTTCTCCGAAATGTTCACAAGGACGTTCAAGTTTTTCGTTCAAAGTTTGTATAAACGAATTATTCTGTTTAATTCATATGGGAGGTGTAATGTCCGCCAATTTATTACCCAAATATTGACATGAATGCAAAAGTATATGATTTTATCTCTAATAGTTCCTCATATATACGAATTTTTGCATTTAATTCATAAGGGAGCTGGTAAGCCCCCCTAATGAAAATCCGGTCGTTTTTCCCCACATGTTCTCATAGATGTTAAAGTTCTTCGAGCAAATTTTGAAGATTCTACCTCTAATTGTTTCCCAGAAAGTCTATTTTTTTATATATAATTCATATTGCTAGTCCTCCCATTTTATCTCTTAAATATTCAAGTCGATACTAAAGTAGCTCCGAAAAAATTTCAGGACTCTAACTGCAATACTTTCTATATATTGTAAGATTTTCTTATATGGGATGTCGAAGTTGTCCATACAAAATTTAAGGACTCTAGCTGTTGTAGTTTCTGATATATGCTTGGCACCTCGCCTACTTAAAATTTCGAAACAAAAAGTAGCCTATAGTTCCTTCCAGACTTTGAGGAAGACACTGTGAAAATTTAAAGAAAATCGGTCCAGCAGTTTAGGTGTCTATAGACTTCAAACAAACAAAAAATATATTGGATTTGTGCTAATGTTTGTAACGCACAATAATATTGGTCCTATACCCACCTTAAAGTATACCAATCGGCTTAGAATCATTTTCTGAGTCGATTTAGCTATGTCCGTCTGTCTGTCCGTCCATGTAAACCTTGTAATCAAACTACAGGTCGCAATTTTGAAGATAATTCAATGAAATTTGGCACATGATCTTCTATTGTCCCAGGGACGAAGCCTATTGAAAATGGTTAATATCGGTCCATTATTTCACCTAGCCCCCATACAACTGAACCCCCGAATAGGGCTTGTAAACCTTGTAATCAAACTACAGGTCGCAATTTTGAAGATAATTCAATGAAATTTGGCACACGATCTTCTATTGTCCCAGGGACGAAGTCTATTGAAAATGGTTAACATCGGTTCATTATTTCACCTAGCCCCCATACAACTGAACCCCCGAATAGGGCTTATAAACCTTGTAATCAAACTACAGGTCGCAATTTTGAATATAATTCAATGAAAATTGACAGATGATCTTCTGTGGTACCGGAGACGAAGCCTATTGAAAATGGTTAACATCGGTCCATTTTCTCACATAGCCCCCATACAACTGAACCCCCGAATAGGGCTTGTAAACCTTTTAATCAAACTATAGGTCGCAATTTTAAAGATAATTCAATGAAATTTGGCAGATGATCTTCTATGGCACGGGAGACGAAGCCTATTGAAAATGGTTAACATCGGTCCATTATTTCACCTAGCCCCCATACAACTGAACCCGACGAATAGGGATTTTAAGTTTATAATTATGTTTAATATACTCGTATCTCGACAAAAAGCTGCAAAACCAAGTTCTATACTAGCCTTGATGACTCTCGTGAATTTTATAATTATAGGGTCTCATTTGACCATAGCTCCTATACAAATCCCCCTTCAAAATTTGACTTAAATGTCCACAATTTTATTCAGCAATAAATGGCTTAAGTATAATTCAAGGCAAGGAGAAATTCAACTTAAATGCTCTATTATGAAAACTAAATCACATTTTATTTTTGTAACAGGTGTAGGGTATTATATGGTCGGCCTCGCCCGACTATAATTTCTTACTTGTTTTATTTTCACTTTCACTTTTACATTATTAACTTAACACTATGAATTACACCGCGTCTTACAATTGACTGACTTTCTTAATTCTAAGTGTCATATTTATACCTAATAAGAAGCACAATCAGCAATTAATTAGTAAAAACATAATTTTGAATTGCAACATAATTATTTGTAAATTGATATTATATTTTTAATGTTCGGCGAATTTATTTGTAAACAATTTTTTATAAATATTTTATTAACTGTCAGCAAATAATTTTCAGGTTCAGTGAAACTTATTTAGGTCAGTTTTATTTAAGACAGTTTTGTAAATTTGTATAAGAGCATTTTCATGCTGTTTCCATAACTCCCCCTTTTGTTAGTTGAATCGTCCCGATTGAATCATTTTGGAAAATTTGCTTTAATGTTCTAATAACTTGTTGTCTATCTGACGGATTCTCAGGATGTGGAGTTGTTGGCTTAGTTCCTTGATTATTGGTTGTGGAATTTGCTTTGTCTTTTTGTTTCCATATAGTGTAAATAATAATTATGATTACTGTCATTGAAAGTATTATGTTTAAAGAAAACTCAATTCTTCCTTCGGTTGATAATGAGCTTAATTCCTGAACATTGGTCAACTGGACTTCTTTCATCATTTGAAGAGAAAGAATTTCTTCAATATCTGTTTTGTTAGATGTTAATTGCAGAATGGGTGGAAGCGGTTTCCAATCATGTACTTCCATTGCAAAATAATCAATACCGTCTAAATTAATTGTGGTATTATGAAATTTTAACAGGATTATTCCGGGTTTTATTTCTTCAATGGTTGGGACGTGCTGATTATTTATAATTGTACAATTGTGATTCTCACTAGACAATAATTTTGGAATACAATTTGTGTTTGTAATATTTAAAAGATTTCTATTGTTACATATTGATTGCTTATTATAGGTTTTGCAATTAGTTTTCATTTCAAAAATTTCATTCTTACATTTAACAATATTTTCATTTCCAATTCTTATTATAGTTTTATGTCTTTTTAGCGGTTTGATTACAATATTTTCACAAATTTGTTTATTAATAGTAGGCAAATTTACTATATAAATGATTGCTGTATTGCTTGAGGCAATTCTAATATCTAAAAAATTCTAATGCTTCATCGATATTGGAATATGGAAATTGTTCATAGTCTAATGGCTTTTTAATTTCGTCAATTTCTGGCTCGGACAATATAAAGGAATTTATAACTCCTGCTTTGGCCCATTGTAGAGCATATTGAATGTTCAATATTTCTTTTTTTATTAATTTTAATCTATAAATCAAATTTTGTTCAAATTTCTTTCTAAAGTCACCTTCAGTCTGTATTTTCTTTAGGATTGCGTTTGTTATATTAGTCATTAGGTTTAGTCTTGTGACGGTATCCCTGTTTATTATACGTTGTCTGTTCGTGTTTTCTGTCTTGGTCTCATATTGTTTAGTTGCAGTCGTGTCTGTTCAATCTCATGGCCGATTATTGGAAGTATGGAGTTGCTTGAAGGTATTTTCCTTCGAATTTCCTCTTTTAAATTCGTAATTACTTGTTCATATTTGACCAAATCTAAGGAATGTATTAATTTAAAATTTCCGTCTTGCAATCTTGTTAGTCCAGTGTGTATTGAAATTAATTGAGAATTTTAATAGTCTAGTATTTGGACCTCAGGTCTGCAGTTTGTGAGTGTGGCCAGTAAAATAAGCAATTTTAACATTTTCTGTAAGATAAAATTAATTTTTTATATTTTCCTTATGAATAATTCTATTTCTACTATAAACTTTAACCTTATTTCCTAAATCTTCCTTTATTTTCTGTTTCTTGTAACGTGGAAGTAATTTATCCCTTTGTCCTATTAATTTTTCATAAATTTCCTCATTTTCTTCAAATGTTCTGATCTGAGTAGGGTTATTTCTTTGTAGCATTCTAGTCTGAGCTTCCAATAATTGTTTACGCAGGTTTTCATGATTAACTTTATTGTGAAACACTTCAAATGGTTTCTCATTTGTAACAGAATGTATGGTGAGATTATACTGCTGAGCTGCTCTATGAAAGATCACAACAGTGTCTAAAATATGATATTCTTCTTTTAAACACCTTGCTATTTCGATCAGGGTTGAGTGTGCTCTTTCTACTTGACCGTTAGTAGTAGTATGCCTGGGATCAGCAAAATATAATTGAATTCTTAATTTTTGCATTAAGGATTGAAATGTAGGTGTCTTAAAGCCTGGTTCATTGTCTAACGTTATTTTCCTGCAATACGTCCAATATTTTTTCGCCTAAATTTGTTTTGTCTTCTATTTACTTTATTACGAGAAATTTTGAATAAGCGTCAATACATGTAAGGAATTTAAAATTTTGGGCATAAAAAATGTCAATGTGAAGGAACTCTCCCTCCTTGCTAGGAATTGGAGCCTCTCCAATTGAAATCTTTGTTGGCTTCCTATCATATTTCGCTTTATTGCAAATATCACAATGCCTAATAAATTCCTTAAAATTATCAATCATCCTGGGCCAATAATATTGTTTATAAACTTGTTTATGATTTTCCTTAGAACTCCTATGTGCCCTAGTGTGAGTTTCCTTAATAATGGCTTTTTGGTCATCAATATTAACAATATCAATTGCAACGATTCTTGTAAAAACAAACTTGTTGGTAAATATTCCTTTTATTGTTTCCTTAAACTCATATAGATCTTCAGGACAACAATGTATCGCTGTCACTAAATTTGGTCGTAAAATTTCTTTCAATTTGTTCTTGAGATTTTCCCTTGTATCAAATTCTATAATGTGTCTAGTTCTATTAAATTGAGTAAGTGATTCATAATTTGTGAAATTGTCCCTGCTTAAAAGAATTTGTTGTTTAAATTCATTAAGTGGTTTGGAAGTTTCCTTAATAGTGAGTTTTTCACTACTTTCGGCAGAATGTTGTGTACTATGTAAAGACTCCATACAAATAATTTCTCAAGGTCTTTAACGACCAAACTATAGCGAATAATTCTTTTTCATTTGTAGCGTAATTTTGTTCAGTAGAAGTCAGTGTTTTTGATATAAAAATTATAGGTTTACCCTCTTGGGTTAAGACAGATCCAACTGCTGCGTTAGACGCGTCAGTTGTCAGTGTAAATTTTTTATTAAAGTCAGGTTGCGATAGTGAAACTTGGTTAGTTAACAAATTTTTTAATCTATTGAAAGCGGTTTTTGCCTCTAAATCGAATTCTACTGCTGTCTTCTTGGAAATATATTGTGAAATTCTTTCATTCTCTCCAGTAAGATATTTTGTTAATGGTTTTGAAATCTTGGCATAGTCCTTTATAAATTTTCTATAGTATCCAGTTATACCAAGAAATCCTCTCAATTGTCTAAGAGTTTTAGTTCAGGGTAGTTTACTATAGTCTCTATTTTTCCTGGATCAGTTTTAATTATTCCATGGGCAACAATATAACCCAAAAACTCTACTTCTTTCTTAAAAAATTCGATTTCTTCAAGGAGATTTTCATATTAGAATCCCTAAGTCTTTGGACTACCATATTTAAATGTTTTTTATGTTCTAAATTTTCAGAGTAAACTATTATATCATCTATATAGTCATGGCAAAATTTCCCTATATAGTCTCTTAAAATGTTATCCATGGCGCTTTGGAAAATGCTTGGTGCATTTTTTAATCCGAAAGCTAGTCTAATAAATTCATATTTTCCATTATTTATGGAAAATGCAGTTTTCTCAATATCTTCCGGTTTCATTAAAATTTGATGGAAGCCGGATTCGAGATCAATGGTAGAAAAGTATTTTGCTTTTCCTAAATTTGAAAGTATAACGTTACAATCCGGTATCGGATATTTATATGATATGATATGGTGTTTTCATTTAATTTTTTATAATCGATTACCATTCGCATTTTATTAGTCCCATCTTCATTAATTCCTTTTTTGGAACTACCCATATTGGGAAGTTGTAAGGGCTTTTACTGGGACGTATAATTGCGTCATTTAATAGTTTTTGTATTTCTTTATTTACGAATGAATTCACTGAGAGGGGATAGGGATATTGCTTACTCCATATAGGAGTTTCAGCAATTGTACGTATCTCAGCTTTTATCCGTTCTAAATGGTAAAATTGTATTAATTTTTGAATGCAAATTATCTATTACCTTACGAATTTCACTTTCAAAACTATCAATTGTATTTTCCTCATGATTGAGAGTATCATCTACAAAAAGTTTGTCCTCAAGATTATTTCCTGAGTCGGTAATTCTATTTATAATATTTTCCTCAATTTCCCTCCTATGATTATTATCATTAATAGTTCTACTAGATAATGACGTAGGTTTATTGAAATTTAAAAATGTATCGAATTTATTGCCACAAGTAATCGTGCCATTTTCAAAATCAAGTTTAATATTTGCTTTTTTTTAAAAATTATATCCTATTAACAAATCAGATTCTAAGTTGGAAATTTCATAGAATCTTTCTCTTATGCCAAAAAGTCTTGCATCGTAGAAATGGTTAATAATTGTAAATCCATTTATAGTTTTAATTCTCTTTTTAAGAACTAAGTCTTTCCTGTTAGTAAGGACATTTGGGCTGCAGTAACAACTGGTTGCCCCACTGTCAATTAAAATTCTGTAAGTTCTTCCGGATGCTCCCGTTCTGATGATATAGGGCAATCCGGGGTCATGTCTAAAAAAGCAGTTTCATTTAAATTATTTATTCTTTGTGCCTTATTATTTGGTTGAGAACTAAACTGTCCACTTGGTTGTTGTCTTTTTAAGCCATGATTTAATTGAGGCCTTTGAAAAAATTGATTGGAGTCTTGTGGTCGTTGTTGCCATTGACCGAATTGTGGTCCTCGAGTGTAATTTTGAGTTTGTCCATTTTGAGGAATTTTATTTGTGTTGACAGCAAGATTTGCTGAACTGCCGATTTCCATCGGTTCAGGCTTTGCCTGACATATGTGTCGATTATTTTGGTACTGAAAATTGTTATTGTCATTTCTGGGAGGAAATCGTAAAACATTCTGGTTATTTCTTGGATTTTGGCTATTGAATTGATTTCTGTTAAATTGAACTGCAAAATTAGCTCTAACATGATTAGCTTCTAGTTCCTGAGCCTTGGCTAAGGCATTAGGTAAATCAGAAGGTGATATTGAAAATAGAATATTTGCCAATAGCGGATTTAATCCAGTAATAAAAACCCTGAGAGCATATTGACGATTTTTATTATTCAATTCATTTGTCAAAGAAGAATTTGAACTGTGAGTCATTATTGTTTTATTTATTAATAAGGTCAGTTTCTTATTCACTTCGTTATAATAATCTAAAATAGTCAAGGAACCCTGTCTCATAATACTTAATTCCTGTTCAATAATATGAATTGGCCTTTTGTCGGCATAGGCAAAATCTAAACGAGCTATAATAGCATCAAAATTGAGTACAGTAGCATGATTTGTCAAAGTGTCATTTGCATCATCTAATGTCTGTCAAAGTTTACATTCAGCAATTCCAACTCTCTTAGGAGTGGTGCCGTAGATTGTGTAACTAGTCGTAAAACCTGTTCTGTGTCCATATTGTTTGTTGTCATACTCCTAAATAGTCCAGTAATTTCGTCAACTGAGTCGTCTATACTATAGATTTGTATTTATATAATATTTGTCTGTTCAGTTGTATGGGGCTAAGTGAAATAATGGACCGATTTTAACCATTTTCAATAGGCTTCGTTCTTGGGTCAAAACAAACGTGTATTCCAAATTTCAAATCAACTCAGAAAGTGATTCTGGGTCGATCGGTATACTTTAAGGTGGGGTATAGTACTAATATTTTAATGCGTTACAAATATCAGCGCAAACGCATAATACCCTTCCCACTATAGTGGTGTAGAGTATAAAAAGTACAGTGGTTTAGTTTTGTGCGTGAAAGGGTTAAGCAAGTGTAAATATATTTCGAAACTCTAATAATCTTAAAAATTTTACATTGCATTTAATTTTTGCGTAATAACAAAAATTAGTTGTTTTACCTACTTTACACTAAACAAATGGGTGCTCACACTTTCTATAAAAATGTCGGTATAAATATAATAGGAAATTATATATACTACCAAGAGGAGATTATTTCTCCTAAATGGATTTAAATTAAATTAAGTAATCTGTAAGAATTTTCTGTATAGGGTAATTCCAAAATAAATCGACCAAAAAACGCTGTTCTAAATTTTTGTCCCCTTCGATTTTTTTCAAATCAAGAGCATATATTCTATTCCTTAATACGGTTTCTATGGCGTACAAATTAGATCCCTAACTCATTCGGTTCATATTTTTTGGGTCTCTAAAGTAGGGCATCTCGGGTATTTTTGTTCAAAATTATAAATGTTGACGACTGAATAACTTTGAACCAGTTATCCGATTTTAACAAATGATGTTTCATTCGACAGGACTTCGATTACTCGTTTTTGACATTTCATTAAAATTACATGAAGTCCTGGCACAAGGACCATATAGTGGAAAATGTCCTTTTTCCTTGAATATCTTAAAAAAGGATATTTTGTTTTTTAAGAAGTTTTTATTTAGCTACATTTACAGTTTTCACAGGAGATGAGTGCTTTTAACACATTTTAACACATTTATAGTCAAGTAAATTAATTTTTTAATAACGAATGAAGTAAAAATTACCACAGACCCTCAACTTAATGTTGTAAATATGATGGTAAAAAATATCTGAAATCATGTCTTATATACTTGAAATATTGGAGGTCATAGGTCAAAATAATAAATGTTTTTATATATCTCCCTTTTAGTACATCCTACGGATTTAGGAGTCATTACAAAATTTGTAGAGAATCCAATTTATGGTATTTTGATTTCAGATACTTTTTTTCGTATTATCAGCAGTTTTGGAGTTATAGCCATTTTTTTTCATTAGAGTTATGTTTTTCTAACCTCAATACATTTCGTACTTCAGACGTCATTGTGATAATTTTATGTACAGCCATTAGTAACAACCGTATATAATTATTTAATTATATTCTTCGGGTCAGAATTGCTCTCTAACCCATAGTGCGATATCTTGTAATATAAATTTTTAAATTAAACTGGGGCAGGGATGGAAAATGAGATTTTGTTTCAGTATCAAAAAATATTTCAGAGGGTACTTTTTTGGATCTTAGAGTACTAAAATATTTTTTTTTTTTGCTGAAAGTTTTTAATTTCTTAAATACACCTTCACATATTTAGACATTTTTAAATAATCAACAACAGAAGTAGAAAAGGTATTATATATACCGTAGGGTGATCGATTATTCGACATTTTCCAAAAACCGGTTTTCGAGTAGTTCGAATTGTTAACATTTGAAAAAAACCGGTTGATATTTTTCAAATTCGGAGAAAACGGTTTTTTATTATAAATAAAAACATCTAGTTTAATTTGAAAAAAAAAATTATGACCCGAACTGATTTTTTAAAATAAACATTATTTCTTTAATGTAAAAAATTGGGAAGAATCATAATCTTAGTTTATTTGTAAGTCCCTGTTTAGTAAATTTTCATAGGCATTCCAATACTGCTATAATATTTCAGCGACAAATTAATTATTGTAATTGGAATATAATCTTAAGATTGATAAAATTTTATCCAACAGTTATTCCAATCAATTTTACAAGTAAATTTTCATAATTAGGAAAACCAAAAAAGTTTAACCAAAGGTGCTTTAGAAAAATATACTCTAGTTTCTTGAAATTTAGACAGGCTGTATTATTATTTATTTCAAAATTTAATTGAAGTAATCTTTGAATACAAAGCAAATAAAAGTATTCGAAACCGGCTTTTAAAAAGTTAAAAAACCGGGTTATTCGATATTCGAAAAAATCAACATTTAGAAAAAACCGACACTGGTAAATCAGAAAAAACGGTTTTATGACCGATTGAAAAACAGAATCGATCACCCTAATATACATATGTATATTGATATAATGAATCTTTGTCCGTCCCTCAATCTTAACTTTTTCGATATAATTTGATGAACTTCAATGTCCATGTTATCATATAGCTACCATAAAAATATTACCCCGATATTGTACTTCGTAAATATGTATATTAAAATCAGTCATGATACAATTTGCTATATTTTAATAAATCCTGTCTTAAAGAAATTCAGGCCACATTTAGCCCTACTCAAGGATGAATTTAGAAATTCAACTTATTTATTTATTATACGCTAATAATTGAGCTGCAAATATTAGTAACTATAGTTTATTGTCAATAAATCTCTTATATAAATTAGGATGGCCTGGTTCTCAACTAAAATTAAAGTTTAATTGAATATAAGATAGCGTTTCTCAAAATTTTTGTCCTGGGGTTAATATTTGGCGAGCTGGATCAAAGGATAAAAAGGTCCTTTTTTGAGGTTTTTATGATTTTTTTTTCATATTTCTTCCAAAGGAAAGATATAAAATTTTAGTATCATTAGAAAGGTCCTGGGGAGACGCTTTCAATGGCATACCAGATTTGTGTAAATTTTTGTGTAACAGTAAAAGTAATCTAAATTTTTCGTAAAAGTTTCAGATTTTTTACATTTTAACATATATGATTTTAATATAATTAATTAAAATCAATAAAATCTACGAAACGGTTTTTTCCGTTTTTCAAAATTCAATCTAGATCAAATTTTATTAAAATTTATCGAAGCCTATTTACGCTACCAAACATCGCGAAATAATGTAAAAAATAACATAGAAATCGTTATTTACAAAGCAAGCGTAACAAACAAGTAGATATTTAGGATAAATTATGTTACTATGTTAGTTAAACTGAAAAATTTGATTGATAATAGAATGAAACCATAAAGTGTTATATACCATTGTAAAGCTAATGAAATTACGCGTATGCTGATGTACATATTAAGTATGTTAGATAAATATAGCTAACAGAATACCTGGGACAAAATAGAGTTTAAAATATTAAGATAAAATACAAAACATAAAGAATTTCGAAAAACAGAAAAAACCATTTCGGTGAAATTTAGTTGAGGTTTATAATATAATAATTTCAATTAATTACATTATATATTTCTATGTAAAAATATGAAAAACTTAAAATTTTTCAGAAAAATTACGACATTTGTAATCATTTTGGTGTTGTATACGAATTTGTGTATGTCATTGAAATCGTCTCACAAAAATTTTGAGAAATGGTATCTTAGAATGAACTAAATTTTCATTTTCGGTGGGAACATCAGCAATTTCCATTTTGGGGCCTATTAGGGCCCCAAATTTAATAACACATATGTGTTATTAAATTAAAATTCGATGTACATAGATGTTCATTTGTTAAAAAATCAATAGTCATATCAAATTCTTCACATGAGACTATACATAAGACCATCCATGACATGAAACAATAATTTGCTTTAAATTCCAAATAATTTTCACCAAAAATTTCTCTTTTTATCTATGGTTGAATTCTTAATTTCAAAACATATCGTTTTATATTAGATAGAAATTGAGTCCTTCGAGCTTCTATCATTTCGAAATAATTAGTTTTAAAGTCAAATATTTTATCAAAATTGAAATTTTTGGTAATTTTCTCATATAATATTAACAATGGAATTTAATTAGATTAATATTCATATAATGTCAATCAAGATAAAAATTCGAAATGAGCTGCATTGGTTATTTGCAAAACATACTTCTAAAAAGTGGCTTTTAAAACTAGATTTCAAAACAGTCTTAGAATTTCAAATTTGAACTTTTAAAGATACTTTGACCCCCATTTTCTCATTGTCTGATTATGTTTTTATCAAAACGATAAATTGACATTTTACATACAAATATTATTTTAACAAGCGGTATATCCACCTGTTAAACGATAACCGGAGGTTGAGATATTGGCCCTGAGAGTATCAAATAAGACTCGGGAGTATCACGGTGCTTTTGAACATCAAATAGTATCAAAAATAGTACCATCGTACCAAATTTGCCATCCCTGAACTGGGGTTGTAATAATGAATCGAAATTAATGAAACTTGGTGGATATCGGATCAAGTTTTCCTATAGTAAGATACAAACGAAATAAATTTCATAGTGAAATGCAATATATCTATATAGTACTGTGAAAAACTTTCATGTCGTATGTATATATGAACCGATATTTGTTAAAATCGGCGATGTTAATTCTTTAACCTAATGAGTTATGTGTACCAAATTTCTTCGATTCATTATTTCAGCCTCTAATTTAATTTTTAAATTTGCATTACAAGAGATTGCACTATGGGACAGAGAGCAACTCTGGCGTGAAGAATATAATTAAATAGTTATATGCGGTTGTTACTAATGGCTATATATAAAATTATCACAATGACGCTTGTAGTACAAAATATATTGAGGTTAGAAAAACATACATATCTTTAATGAAAAAAAAATGGCTATAACTCCAAAACTGCTGATAATACGAACAAATTATCTGAAATCAAAACACCGTAAATTGGATTCTCTACAGATTTTGTAATGACTCCTAAATCCGTAGGATGTACTAAAAGGGAGATATATCAAAAAATTTATTATTTTGACCTATGACCTCCAATATTTCAAGTATATAAGACATGATTTCAGATATTTTTTACCATCATATTTATAAAATTAAGTTGAGGGTCTGTGGTAATTTTTACTTCATTCGTTATTAAAAAATTAATTTACTTGACTATAAATGTGTTAAAATGTATTAAAAGCACTCATTTCCTATGGAAATTGTAAATGTAGCTAAATAAAAACTCCTATAACTTCCAAACCCATTGAGATCCCATTCTAAAATTTTTACATAGCAATAACAATAATTTTGTCTATTTGTCATAAAAAAATTAAAAAAAAAAACAAAATATCCTTTTTTAAGATATTCAAGGAAAAAGGACATTTTCCACTATATGGTCCTTGTGCCAGGACTTCATGTAATTTTAATGAAATGTCAAAAACGAGTAATCGAAGTCCTGTCGAATGAAACATCATTTGTTAAAATCGGATTACTGGTTCCAAAGTTATTCAGTCGTCAACATTTATAATTTTGAACAAAAATACCCGACATGCCCTACTTTAGAGACCCATAACATATGAACCGTATAAGTTAAGGATCCAATTTAAACGCATTTAAGTGTAGAATATATGTTTCGAGTTATAACTAAATCGAAAGGGTTGAAAATTTTAAGTGGTCGAAATGTCTGTGGAATTACCCTATATGAAATAAATAAAATATATAAGAGTGAAAACCGCTAATATAAAAAATATTTTTAGTAATTTTATGATTCATTAAATTAAGATATCTCGAATAATAAAGGAAATGTAACAAAGGTCAAACCTAGACGACAGGTTGGTCTTTCAGATATGTTACGTAAACTATGGCCAGAAATATTTTTTTTTTCAGTACTTAGGACATGATATCTCATAAACCTAATGTGATGTGAAAACTTGATTCTGAGCCCAGATTCGGATTATATTTTAGTCTATGAGTTATTTGTTAGCTGTGTAATTGAAACATAATTTTAATGCGGAGACCATAGCAATTTTTTGACTGTGCACTTATATACATATCGCACACCCAGTACAAAAGTGACACAACTAAAAATTTTGTTTAAAAAAAGCGAACAAATTTTTTATAAATTCTGAAACATAAAGAAAGTCATAACGTTTTTTCATGAACAGTTAACAAGAACAGAATACACTAATATATATAAACAAGTATCTTGTGAATGGTTTAAACTTAAGGCTCAAGGAATACAAAAACGAAGAAATAAAATTTTGAGTTGTGTCACTTTAGTACTGGGTGTGCGATATGTATGTATGTATGTATGTATGTATATATGTGATAACGTATATATTTTAATTATGTGTGTGTCCTTATAAGAATAACGATATTTATGTAGATGTTGTGCGGGTGGGTGGACTCATTATCTCAGTCAGCTTGTTGTGTATTTATAAATGTATTTGTAGCAGATGTATTAGTGTTAGTACAATGAAAACATATTGATGTTTTTGTTATTTCGCCTTGCCTTGTTAGTGGGTGGTAACTTTTTTCGATGATGATGATGTTGTAATTGTTGTGGTGTATGTGTCTGAGTTGTTGAGGCCATGACACCACTGGGTACTTTTCTACAATTTATTATTTTTTACTTTGGCTTCCTTTCAATTTTTATTTTCATTTACAATCATCTCTTATAAACGGATTAGTTTTCTGCATTATTTTGTTGTAAATATATTTATAAATAATCAGTAGAGTTAAGCGGTTTAATATTTGTCTTAGAAAATAAATTAGAATTGCGAAACAAAACGATAATAAATCCACATACAACACGCAATGTAAATAATAAAACGGGGTAATATTGAATTTTCGACTCTTAATTTGTTAGCAAATGGTGTTTCATATTCACAATAAATTACTAAGTCTATAAATAACTTCTTTCCATGTTTTGGATATATTTTTAAATTGTGTATAGAATTAGATTTTTGTCAAAAATTTCTTACATAAACTGAACTATATTAGTAAAACTCGCGAATATATTTTTAATAAAATCTGAGTTATCATTCAAATCGAGTTATATGGACAAAAAAGTTACACCAACTTCCGAAAATTTTTATTTCTTGAAATCGTAGCAATTTTTGTGAGTTACAGGATAACAGAAGTTCCCTGAAATCTCTGTTTATAGTAGAAACACAGTGAACGGTTTCAGACGAATGCAGTGCACGAGGAGAGGACAGTGAAGCGCTTTAAAACTTCCTCTGTCATTGCCAGGCTTTTGTGGAAATTAGTTCCAAATTCTTGGAAGCGATGTTATTCTATCTATTTCATTCCACAGGGACACTACTTGGAAAATTCTTAGTTACTCTAGGAAACTTTCTGAAATTTAAAGACAGATCAATTATTTAATCACAGGTCAACGAAATGAAGATTTGGTAAACCTTTTTAAACCAATTTTATTTAAAACTGAATCTGCTATCGGTTTTTCTTTATCGCCCACAATTTGGATTGGAATTCACTTCATATAATAAGGAAATTTCATATAATTATAAAGATTTGATTTTAATTTATGATGTCATTATATATATGTATATTATATCTTTATTACATATTTTTCCAAGTCTTATCTAATCCTCAAAATTTATTGTCTATAAATAACTTTGAGATTTTCTACAAATTAAAACATTAAAAAGTCCTAAAGGATTAACTGCGAAATCCTTTAGGATCCTTTGAAAATAAATCGGTATCTCATGTTTGGAGCTAAAGTGTTTCTAGTTGGTTGATTAGGTTGTAGGTGATTGTGGGAATGGGGGCCAGTGGGTAGCCCTTGATCACCTCGGGTATTAATTTTTTTTAAATCGCCAAAAATACATTTGTGATCTGAATAAGTTGAAATTTAAAATATAACTACTCCTTGAGAAGATCTAAAAATACGCTTACAGGTGTGCGTTATCTCTTTTGCTTTAATTAAAAATTAAAAAATTAAACCTAAATATATCTTAAGATATATTTAAGTTTAATTTTTTTATTCTTAAACTTTTCCAATCTAATTTTAGTTTTTTAAATGTGGCGGGCCTTCGGTGGATCGTAAATTTTTTTTTACAAATTTCCTCTTGATTTCTGATAAAATTCTAAATAAATCAAAAAACTTCTAAACAGTTATTCAAAGTTGCAACATGTAAAAAGTGCCGTATTTTTTAGGGTTTTTTTTCCCAAAAAAATCCCTGCATTCTTTCTTTTATAGAAACAAATTTTATTCGGGACTAAATATAAATTTTATTTGAACCGGAAAGAGAACTTATTGTAGAAGCGTGTAAAGTAAAATTTGGCTTATTTAATCGGACACTTCCCCTACCAGCCCTATCCAAAATTGGTCAATTTTGAAAAAAATATTTTGATTTGAATAAAAAATTTTAAAAACGCAAAGCACCGATCCTCACAACGATCCCATATTAATATAACCACATACCTACACCATCCCAGCAAAAAATCTGAAATTTTTGGTAATAGCCAGTAGTTATTTCATACATTACTTGGTAATGAGTGTTCATTATCATCCACATTATTTTATTTAGCTGAATAGGTTATTACTGGTAAAGAATAAAACAATTTGGATTTGTTATGGCTCAATTGTCTAGGTCGTTTATTTAACAAACAGGGGGTTCGTGGTTCGAGCCCTGCTGGATACTGTTTATTTTTTTTAAAAATGACATTCATTTATATATTTTTGTAAAATGCCGTTCTCAAAATTACAAAAAGCAACATGTTAATGGAGCATCGAGTAAGCGGCTGGAGTGAGAAACACAGAAAACAACTGAATGCCTGGGTTCAAATCCCGGCCGAGAATTTTTTTATTTTTTGTTTTCTACATACAAAGTCGGCCCAAAATAACTAGCTATCACATAACATATTTGTAGGTTTATTTGTAACTAGTTATTTCGCAAAGTTTTTGTAATCAAATTAGTAACCATTTATTAATTTGTTTAAGGTAGGTACATATTATTTGAACCTCGTCGAACAAAAATAATTAGTTATTCACCCCAAAAGTAATTAGTTTCCACGAGATTCCAATATTACTTTCTAGATTACTAGGTAATGAAAATTTTTGCTGGGATGTAACTAAAGTCTACAAACGATTTTAATTTTAGTTATTTTTCTGTGTATTAAAGGAAAATAAAAAAAATCTTTTATATTTTTATAAATCGTCAGTATATTATTGGTTTGACCCATACGCCAAACAGTTGTAATTGAGAAAAACGAATAAGAAGGTTTAGATAAACTTTTCTCAAAATTTACGTGATAGATTTTTTTTTAAATTTTCACACTTGATTTAGACATATGTTTTGAACAAAATTATAGATTTACACACCGTAATGTAAAATTGAAAAAAAGTTATTAAGATTTTAATGAAAATAAAAATTCGTGTTTTATGGTCTATATCAATTTTTTATTTTTGTTTTCCTATATCCATACAAAATGAGTATTTTTTATGCCCACCATCGAAAAACATCCGAACGAAAACAGCTAGAAGGCTGAAATTTTTCACAAATATTTTTTATTGATGTAGGTTGCTTGGTATTGGAAATGGACAGTATCGGACAACAATTTCACCCATATACATACATAAGTGTCCTCCCAGAATACAGTTTAAATAGTCAAACCTGGCTTAGAAATACCAGTATAGCGATGAAATTCAACAAAAACTAGTTTTATAGGAAGCACAAACACTCTACCAAATTTTATGAGTATCGGCCCATAAGTGACCCTACCCCTCATATATAGCCCCCATCAAAAATGACTTTAACTATAGGCTTTAAAATGCCATTATAATGATGAAAATCGAAATAAGAACGTTCTATAGTAACCAAAATGTTTCAAACAAATAGTTTGAATATTGGTCTATATCTCATTCACGTATGTTTATGGGACACCGGTGTCCCAAGATTTTTTGTAATTTTTCTTGATGCAGAGCGTAATTTTGAGTTCACAGCTACAGTAACTAGTTATTTCCATAGAAAATTAAGTTCTTTATTAGAACTTGATGACACTGCAAGCTAAAAAGGATAATATCCTTCGATAAGTATTCCAAAAACCTAAAAATATTAGTTACCTATTTCTATATCCCATAATACATTCGCACCCTGTACCCCGTTTCTGTATCTTTTAGTGAGAAGTTCTCACATCGAGAAGTGTGAAACAAAAAATTCCATCGTTTCTCGATTTGTGAGTAAAAAGTGTTTCTGTAACTTAAAGTGAGAAGAGGCTACACGAATTACGTTTTTATTGGAAATTTCCAATAAAACAGCTGTCAAAAATATAAAAATTAAAAGAAGAAAACGAACAAATTTATAAACGAAGAATAAATAAACAAAAAATATAGAAATTAAATGAAAATTGTTTGAAAAATTATCCCACTAAATTCGCCCTTGCCAAATTCTAAGTTTACGCCCACGTACTTTTTTAGCATTTGCTTCTGTACATACGAAATTCCTCGTATTTTCTAAAAATTAGTGAACAATATTTATTTTAATCTTAATTAATTATAAATATAACATTACTTTTTCATTATTTCATAGAATTCATGTTTAAATTAATTTTTTTTAATTAAAATTTTACTTTCCGCACCGTTTTAAAATGTGAGTTTTTTTGACAGTTCATGTGAGAAACTTCTCACAAAATTTTCTTACAGAAACACTTTAACTCACAAATTTCCAATAACTTAAAAAAACATAAATGACAGATAGTTCTCACAAAATTTTCTTACATGTGAGAAATGATATTTTGTTTCAATTCACATAGTTTTTTCTTCAATTTCACTGTTTCATGCGAGAAACTTCTCGATGCGAGAGTTACAGAAACGAGGCACTGCTATGTTGGATAAACATTCTGATGGTGTTTTTATAGGTAGTAAATCTTCATCAAACATCCTAATGGCGTGGAACTATAACAAAATGTCAGACAAACAATTAAATACTACTAAATTAATAATTTCTTCGAAGAAAAACGGAGCTGGTGATGAAAATTGCATTTTTTTACTTCGGCACTCAAATTATTTAAGAATTGTTGTTGTTTATGTGCAAAATTTTCACTAAATTTGTAAGATGGTGTTGCCAGACCAGTACATATTTAATATGTACACAAAAACTGCCAAATTATGTATGCTGAAAAATAACAATCAGTGTAATAGATCTGATAATGTAAACAAGAGTTTTAAAAACACCTTGTTATGTGTGCTTTGATCTACGTTTTTGTTATGGTAGTGAAGCAAAACAATAGTGATTAATTTGTTTTCAATTTTTGTATGAAAATTGTGGTCTATACGCTAAACAGTGGCATATGGAGCAAAACAATATTTATTTAGTCTTAAAATTGTGGATATAGACCGAAGTTAACACCCGATATCTCGGAAATCGAATCAAATATTGAAAAATGAGTTTCGGAATCGGAAAGAGGATGTCCAAATTATATACAATCCACTCCTAACTCAATTTTTTTTAAAAATGGTCGGTGGGTCAAACCAATAATATACTGACGAAATGTTATATTTTTAGAAATATAAAAAACTAGCTATACCCAGTGTGCTTTGCTACCCTAAAAGCAATATAAATAAATTAAAAACCCACTTACACTTGGGAGATGACACGCAAATTATTGCAAATTCGCCAATTTTTCCGAACGCTGATAAGGATTTTAATGTAAGCTATGAAAATGTGAATAATATTGCATTGTATTTAATTCATATGGGAGGGGACAATCACCCCATTGAAAGTTCGCTCATTTTTCTCTAAATGTTCACATGAATGTCAAAGTTCTTCATGTAAAATTTGAAGATTTTAGCTTCTAGAGTATCTTAGATATACAAATTTTTTCCCCAAAATGTTCAGATGAATATGAATGTCATTTGTGCAATATTTTAGGAATCTAGTTCTATTAGTTAAAAAAATATTTTTTTGTATTTAATTCATATGGGAGGTGCCGCTCCCCCATTGGTAGTCCGCCAATTTATTACCCAAAATATTTACATGGATGCTAAAGTTCTTTGAAGCTTGTAACTCTAATAGTTTCCAAGATAAATTAATATAGGAGGTTCCACGCCCTCTGCTGCTAGTCCTCCCACTTTTTATCCTAAATAATCATATTGAGAAATAATCCGACAAAAGTTGAGGACACTAACTGTTATATTTTCTGAGATAAACTAATTTAATATTTTCTTAATATGGAAGGTGCCACGCCCACTGTAACGGAGATCATCGAAAAACTACACCCATATGACAAATTTGCCCTAACAGCGGCAATATACCCTAATCACATTTTCTGCTGATAAGATTACAGTAACTATATAATGCTACATTAGTGCTAACACATTGTCCTGAATATGCAGAGGTCAACAGTTACAAGAGTATTTGAAGTTACAAGTCAACAGGATGGCATCTGTGGCCAGTTTTCCCTTTTAGGAGATTAATGGGCAAACATATTGAAATATTTATCCAAAAAAACGACCCTTTTTATACCCACCGAAAATATTTTTTTTGTCATTCCGTTTGTAACACATTCCTTATTAGATTCTAAGACGATCTTGCCATGTCCGTCCGTCTGTCTGGCTGTTGAAAGCACGATAGAGATATTTTTAGTTTAAGCAGGTTGTTTTGTATTGAAAATGGGCATTATTGGTCCACAATTTCGCCTAAACCCCATATAAGGTCCCATTCAGAAAATCACTTTAAAGCACTTAACTGTCTAAAAAAGCAACTATAGCGGTGAAATTGAGCACAAACATGTCTTATAGGAACCTAAATCTCTTTGTAAAATTTTACAAAATTACTTTAAAGCTCTTTACTGAATAAAAAAGCATCTGTAGCGGTAAGATTCGACATGAACATATTTTATAGGAACTTAAATATCTTTGTCAAATTTTATAAGGATCGGTACATTATTGACCATACTCCCCATATAAGGTCCCCTTCAGTACTGCCTTAAAAGTACGCATACAGTTATGACACTTGACGCAAATATGTTTCATACAAGCCAAAATATCTAAAAAATTGTTTGAGGATCGGTTCTAATTGACCCTAAAGGTCTCCTTTAGAAAATTATTTAACGCTTATTAATGGTTTAATACGAGTACAGCGATGACATCGACATACATAAATAAGTTTACAAGACAAAATCTCTCTGCTAAATATTATGAGGATTGGCCCATTATTAACCCTACCCGCTCATTACTGTATTAAAAATACGAGTACAGCGATGAAATTCCACACAAATATGTTTCATACAAGCCAAAATCCCTCATATTTTATGAGAATCGATACATAATTGGCTCTACCCCCCATATAAGTTCCCTTTCAGCAAGTAATTTTAACGCTCTACTGGCTTAAAAAACGAGTATAGCGATGAAATTCGACATTCATAAATAAGTTTTTTACAAGACAAAATCTCTCTGCCAAATTTTATGAGGATCGGTTTATTATTGACCCTACCCCCATATAAGGTCCCCTTAAAAAAAATTGAGTAAACGCTAACAGTCTTAAAATAAAATATTTCAAGCTTTTATTTGATGTACAGATATATACTTATATCTTAATAAATGGGGATGATATAGTAGTTTAAAAAGGGTACCTAAAATATTTATTTATTTTCCATTTGATATCCAATACAACAAGACATTAAAAAAAATCTTATAGTTACAGTATTGGTTAGAAAATTGAAAAATTGAGATTGAATAGTAAATACAATAAGATATATTAAAGGTACATATCTGCACAAAAATATTGACAAAACATATAGCAACAATTAATTTTGATGAAAAAATTATACATTAAATCGGAACAAACAAATAAATAAAATGTTTTTATTCGATATTAGTTAATTGTTTCTTTTTGGAGGAACAAAGTTTATATCAGACTATATATAAATTATTAAAAAGTACATCGAATTACCTTTCCAACGATGTATAATATTGTCTCATTTATTCATCCATTGAGAAAGATTAGGATTAAAAGTCTCATAAAAATACAATATTTCATTGCACAAAAAACATCTAACACAATGCACTTCATGAGTAGAGGTCTAAAAAAGATAAATTCTCAAAATCTTTGGGTTCGCTTTTACGTCAAATATTTGATCAATGGACATTCTATCTCTATTCTAAAACATTGTAATTTTTAATTTTATTAAGAGTTTTATTGAATATTCTAAACACATCGAATTACTTTCAAATTATAAATAGAATAATGATAAAATATAAGAAAATCAGTACAAAAATCTTGTTTTAAAAAATCGTCAAATTTACTGTTAAAATAGTCAAATCGTCAGCAGGTCATTTTTGACACTGAAAATCGTCAAATCTGGCAACAGTGGTGTAGTGGTGAAATTTATCATAAACAAGTTTTATAGCAACAAAAATCTTTCTAAAGGTTTTATTCCAAAAATAACTGTGATATCTATATTATGTGTAGTTTCCAAATAACGTGCGAGTACTTTGAGTAAAAATTATAAATGTATTTTGTTTTTGTTACAATAACAAGGCTAAGTTAGGTTAGGTTAATAGGAGTATGTATACTACATTAAATCCGAAGAAATACGCCTAGGCCACTGTCGGGCCTGTTGTGAGCTCCTTTTCATGAAAAAAAAATTGGTTCACTGAGTATATTATTTTTCAATGTTCAGAAACTCAGTTTCCTGGACGTAAATCTTAAGAATCTTCCAACCAGTGTTAGTCTGGAATGTTATTTCCGGAATAACATCTCTTTCAAGATATTTGGATCTAACTTCGACGAATGCTTGAGAGTGGCAAAGAAAGTACTCACAGTCTTCGTCTGAATCCGCACAGTCAATTTTGTATAGATCTGCTCGTAATCCTGTGTGTCCACTCAGAATACGTACCATAATACCAACTTCAGACTTGCTCATTTTGAGGAAATTTTTAGTCTTGTTCTCATCAGGATCACCCCATAGGATCTTTGTGGTTCTACCCACCGTTTCATTATTCCAGGAAGCCTTATGGAATTCTCTCACCCACATTTTTAATTCAGCTTTTGTTACGTCAAATGGTTTTGCGTTCGTCTGGTTAACTACCTCGAGCTCCCTTCCCTGTAAAGCTATTACATTCGCCCTTTATTTACCGACTACTCCCGAGTGGCCTGGTACCCATTTTAGAGCCATCCGTATAACAACGGATTCCTACTGGTATTTGCTCTAGTTTTCCGCTTGACCAAGACATTCTATCTGGGATCAGCGTATCAAAGTTTCCGACTTATTCTGTGTCTGGTATGTGATAAGTCACGTCCGATAATTGTGTATAACCTTCCAATGTGTCCAGTATACATGGATGACGTGTCCTATAGTCTCTTTTGGTCAGTTCGCCTAAAGTAAAGAGACTTTCGGCTGTAAGCGCCGCCTCATATCTTAAACATGTTTCAATGGGTGGAATATCTAGCAACGTTTCCAGAGCTTTGGTTGAAGTAGTACACATGGCACCACTTATACCCAAGCAGCATGTACGCTGAACTCCCTGTAGTAGTTTGATATTACACTTTTTGTCCAAAGCAGTCCACCAGATTATTGAAGCATAAGCTAGAATTGGTTTAATTACACTTTTATAAAGCCAATTTGTCATTGTAGGACTAAGACCGCATTTCATGCCTATAGTTCTCCTATATATCGCCCAGCACAGAAGTGCCTTGTTGATCCTATCCTCTATGTGGTGTCTCCATTTTAATTTCCGGTCGCGGATTACACCTAAGTACTTAACTTTGGTTCAGTATACTTAGAAATTTAGGAGGCTATTAATCGTGGTAACCCAGAGTAAAGGTGACAAAATACCACTCTGTGGTATACCGCGAAATACCCTTTTCCTGATAGTTATATCGTACATCTCGCAGCTTATCCATCTGTTCCTTAGCATGTAGTTGATCCAGTTACGGAGCACCCGGTCAACATAAAACTGGTCTAGGTATTGGATAAGAGTATCAGTGTGCACGTTATTGAATGCGCCTTCGATGGAAATGAGAGTCCATTAGGAGTTTCATTGTCTCCTCCATATCCTCCAGCCTCCTGCCCGTGTCATCGACTATAGATTCCGGTTGGACATGAGTTTTGGATAGGAATTTATTTACGCTGTCTACCTGTTCACAGAAAAGTTTCCTGTAGTCTCGCTTGGCTTTTCGAACAATTCTCTTATATTCACCAAGTTTACTACGATACACATCCCAGTATACTGCGGTCTTTTTACGCCGTGCCCGGTTAAACAGTTTGTGAAGAGTCTTACCAAGGTTCCGGATCTCCCCAGTTACCCATGGTTTCTCCTGGGCAGATCTCCGCTCGCAGAAGGCAGCTGTCCTTGAACGATTCAACCAGGGCACTTGTGAGCATTTCTACTTTGGCGTCTATGTCCTCTTTATTTCGACGTTGAAAAGTGTCTTGGCATAAACTGTTCTTTAGTAAGGAACCGAATATTGTCCAATTAGTTTTAGACTTATTCCGAAACTTTATCGGCTTTGGTGGTCAGAAAATTAGTGCTGGCCCGAAACTCTTCAATCCTGAATTTCGTTTATAAGCTCTTCTGAACATATAGTTATATCTAATACTTCTTCTCTGATTCTATTGCCGAAGGTAGCTTTATTACCTAAGTTCGATGTGATCAAGTCTTTTGTATTAAGGAAATCCATGAGGGAGTGTCCTCTGCGATTGGTGTTTGTACTATCCTAAGCTACATGGTGGGAGTTGGCATCACAACCTATAACAATTTTCTTATTTTTCCTTTGTGCCTCTTCAAACAGTTTCATCAGCTCCAACATTGGTGGTAGTGTCTGAAAATCGAAAGGAAGGTAAACAGATGCAGTACCCTTGCATCCGATGTGTATAATCCTGCACACTAAGAGAAAATTCGTGAATTTAACTAATGAATCGCGTTCATCAGATGTTCTTCATCGAATAAATGAAGTATTTTATTTGTATAATGAGCACTTCCTTGAGCGCAATGAAATCTTTCATTATAAATTTTTTTTCGAAATCTTCATAATTCACTGTTCATATGAAATTGATATCATTTAAATTACCAAGTTCAAATTATTGCAAATGTTGAGAAAAATAAGTATCACAAATAAATTTGTTTATAAATAATAGCAATTACCTTTCATTACGCGTATAATTAAATATATTTTTATTAATATAATTATTATTTAGTAATCTTTTGAAATTTCCAAAAAATTGATGAAACCGCATTCCAGAATACAATGAATTTTCTTCATTTATATTTTTTTAATTTTTCCTCTTTGCCTTTTATTCTTATACACCCCTTGTTCTCATTTTTTACATTTGTACAAGTTTAAATGTGCATGAACATTATTCACACATGCAATGAACATTTTTCATAGATGTAGTGAAACAATCTTCGTTATAGAAATTTGAACACTATATTTGTTTTTGTAGACGCACACCTACATATTAATAGTTGTTATACCACTTTTTTTTAATTTTTACTGACCACAAATAACTGTAAATTTAAAGTGCAAAGAGAGACAAGAAAAATCAATCACCAATTTTATTTGTATTGTAACTTCAGTGAATTAAAGTGCATGTGTTTCTAGTTAAAACATAAATATATCCATATTTTAAAAATAAAAAAAAAATAAAAAACAATTTGTATACATATTAATAAAACGTTGTGTATTAATAATTAAATAAAATTTAATAATTAAAAAAATCTGCAATTGTAAAATTATAGTGAATATAATAGTTGAATATTGTTTTCCAAAGGCGTATCATAATAATAAAGGCAAATTGAAAGTGTTCCAAGCTGATCAACCATCTTCTAGTAAAGTTCTGGATGCCAACCAAAAATTCGGTAATACTACTTAAGTTACAAACTGATAACTTATAATATATGCATGTATATTTTTCCCTACAGCTCCTGAAGACAACGCTGGAATTTGTTTACAAAGTTTAAAATACGATAACCTCTGTGTCAAAAATTTTAAGGCAACATAGTCTGATTGTGTAAAATTTCATATAAACCAAATACATTCTGAATGCAAAAATATTAAGGAAGCTGCTACACAATGGCCACAGTACAGAGGATCGATTGATTCATAATTGGTAAGTATCTACCGTCCAAAAATATACTTACATACATATATGAGAACTTATATATATATATACATTAGACCGAGTCACAAAAAATGGTGCTTGAGTTACCCCCCTCAAAATATTCGCTGTTATGTAATCTGATGTTACCCAAAATATTTTTGGTTAAGTGCTGTCCATTCGTGAGCTGGACAGTTTTCAAGAAAATATCGAATGGGGGACACGATTTTTTATGTTAAATTCAATATTTAACCCAGCTTCAAATAATCTTTGTTATGTTTTATAATGGTTCCCAAAATTTTTCTGGTCTATCGAAACCGTTTAGAAAAAAGTCTCGTTTTAGTTACTTTTTTTTTAATTTTACAGTATTTCTTAAACAAAATATACAAAATATTTGAAGTCTAGTGGTGCGCAAAATTCGAAAAATTGTGCATATTTTTTTGTTAGTGAAAACCCTAACAATTTTAAAAAAATAATTCCAAAATATCTTTTTTTGTTTGGTCCAGCTCAGGAACGGTCATTGCTAGACCTAAAATATTTTGGGAATCGTCATAAAACAAAGCAAGGTAAATTTTGAGAGGGATAACAAAAACACGTTTTTGCTTTCCATACAGAGTAAGTCGGTCTAATATACATATATTCTTAAATATTATATATTTACTGATTAACTTATTTATGCATTTATTATTTAATTTAATTACTTATTTTTTATTTATTTACAGATTGATTTGGATTTTAAAATCATACAACGATCACAGAATGTGATCCCCAGCAATTCAATTGTTTTCCTGGAATATTTTAGTAATATTTTCTATTTATTTATTTGTAAGTATGTATGTAATTGTCTATTTTATTATTAAATTTAATTTTTTTATGTACAGAAATACGTAAAATAAAATATATTATTAAAATTAAAAAAAAAATATGTTTTTATTTAATAGTTTTAAATAGGAAACAATTTCATAACAACAATGAAATATATATCATAATATTATGATATAGTTTGATAAAATGTGAGAAAATTAGTCATTCATAATCATTTTACTAATGCAACTAAGTTTTTCAGTTAGCGCAACAATTACATGATTTTAATGGTATAAGATAATTTTTGCAACGAAATTACTTCATGACGTTTATGAAATATATTCATTAAATTAAAATATAATTTCATTTTGTCAATGAAATAGTTTCACTATTGAAATGAAAATGCTTCATGGCGTTTATGAAACATATTCATGGAACAAATATCAAATTTAATTTTATCAACGAAATCGTTTCACAGTGAAGTAAAAAATGAACATGCATAACACTAATGAAACAATTTCCATTAATCCAGTGAAGGGCTACGTTAGCTCGTAAATAATGAATAATTTCATTGATCAAGTGTTGAAATTCATGTCTGGAGTGAAGCTTTTTCTCTTAGTGTGTTGAGAGGAGAAAACATAAGTTCTTGTGAAATAACATACAAGTTCTCAATCGAGACCCTGTATCAGCGAAGAAAAGTTGGAAATTTAGGTGATTTAATCCAGAAACCTTGTTGTAAATCGTCCAAGGTTCCAAGATTTAGGATTTGACTCCTCAAAATTACCAGTACTTGCTAATGATGCTTTGGGTACCGTCTTAGGTGTTTTATTGTCCTTATCGGGGCCGGTTTTGACAGCCCTTTCAATCGGCACCTCCCCAATTTTGGAAAGGGCAGCTGCACCTTCTTTTGGCGAGTTAGTGGTAACTTTCTCGCTTTTAGGATTTGACTCCTTAACGTTATCAGTAGTTGCTACTGATGCTGTGGTCTTAGGTATTTTAGTGTCATTTTCGAGGCTTGTTGTAACAGTCCTTCCGATCGGCACCTTCCCAATTTTGAATATGACAGCTTTTGAGGCGAAGTAAGCCCTACCTTTATTCTTGGCAAGACTAGCCATAAATTTCTGGTCGATACCTATTATAAATAAAGTTCCCTCAGGTTCTTCTTTCCTGTAAAAGACGTCCCATTTCTCCACGGCCAGCTCAGTATTTTTACCACCAAGAATTTCCAGTATACGTTCATTAACCAGTTAACTGCCCCATCCTTTTATGTAGACAGTGGACTTTAAGAGCACCGGAAGCTCGCTCTTCTTTAACAGTCCCAGCTTAGCGCCGTCCCAGGGAGGACGGATACTTTAGGGTGCTAACACATCGCAGCTCACGCTCTCTATTGGTTGTTTGCCCTTTGAAGCGATTGCGTGGTCCACTATGTTATTGTTAACCAGGTCTTCTATTATACTCTGTTGGTCTAATGAAATTTTGCCTGTCGGCAAAATAACAAAGTACAAATAACATTTTAATTCAAAGTGCTCGCATGCTATCTAGAAACAGCACCTTAATTTCGAATAGTAAAATTCAGTATTTATCAAATAAATGAGAATACCTTCCAAAATTTTCTTTAATTTTACGGCACGCAACGAGAGAGTAAGAGAGGGATAAAAATGACAGTTCGTTGATAGAGAATTTTTTGATTTTACTGGATATTTTTCCCCAGTAAAAACTAGATTTATTTTAATTTTATTTAGATTTTAAAAGAGTTTGTTTGTTGTGAGAAATCATAACAAATATTGCCATTCTAGCGTTTTTAAAACAATTTAGTTTGTCTTTCTCTTAGCGATTTTGTGTAAATTTTATTTTTAAAATATGTTTGTAACACGAAGTTTTAAAACAATAATATATTTCTAATGATATTACACGTTTTGTTAACTTTAAATATCCATTTGTTTATAAGAAAAATCATAGTTTCAATTGTTTGTTTTTTGGTGTTTTTTTAGCGATTGAGATTTCAGCAAAAGGGCATTACTAATCTTTGTTTATAAATTTTTATTTAATTTATAAATTGCAATTTTTTACAAATTTGCGTTCACGTACTTTTTTGCATATTTTTTTGTTTTAAAAATTAGTCTCTATCATAAAGTTACTGGAAAGTACGCGAACACACCTATTGTTTGTAGACTCATGTGGCATAGTGTATATATAAAAAGTATTTCTACTATCACAGGGTAAATAACGTCACAGTGGGAACTTTTCTCAAAAAACTCATTTTTTGGAACACATTTTATATAGAAAATGAGATAAATGGTAACGGTGTTTCTTAGAAAGGCATGGATCTATATATGTCAATAATAATTCTAATAAAAGGTTCGTTTTATTATATATATATATACTAGCTTTTTGTACCCGGCGTTGCCCGGGATTTTAAGTGATTAATATTAAGTCTATAGATCAATGTATGCAAATTAACATTGACTTTGCTTTTTACCCCTGAAATTAATATAGCGAAATTAAAATATACATTCTTTAGGCTTGAATGGTAAAAAATTACCTTTAAATTTTTTAATTTCATAAAGCTATAAAAATATTATTACTTAAAATTTCGGATTTCTAATAATTTTTTCAAAGCATTTGAGAAGCTATTTTACTAAAAATTTAAAAATCTAAAATCAAAATATATTTCCTTAAGGGGTCTTCACGCGATCACGTATGAAAGTCTAATAAGAAAGTAAGATGAAATTCCATCCGTATTTAAAAAAAGAGAATAAATGCCGTATGATTTAGACTTTGTGTGCTTACACGATTCACTTTTGAGTTTACATAAAAATACATCCCTGCGATGAAGAGAGACGTATTTTCTCTAAATGTGTGAATGTTTCATTACATATTGTGTTTAGACGATACCATCCGTATTCTTCAAAATTAAATTTTAGAATAAATAATATTCATTAACTTAGAGAAGAAGTATGTACTAATTTTTCCCCTTTCTGACTCATGTTTCGAAAAATGCCTATTAAAGCTTCCCAAAACAGTCTTGAAGTGTGTGGTTCAAATTTTATTAAATTCGGTTCAGTCGTTGTCATATTAAGACGTAACTGCATCACAAAAAGTAGCAAAAATACAAATATTTCCTTTGCAGTTTAATTTTTCAAAAATATTGATATTTATAAATTCAAAATATTGAGTATAACTTTCCACAAATTCAAAAACTTCATATCATTTTAAAATCAAAAAACAAAATTCGTTCCTTCTATCTGTAAATTTTTAGTTTATTAAAATATTAATATTTAAAATTTTTAATATATAAGTAGAAATTTCTTTTGTTTCTTCATTTAAAAGAATAATAATTTTACCGCGTTCCGTATTTCGTCCCTTTCTGATTTTTTCCCAAAACATATTTATGACACTTTAAAAGCTAAACCGAAAGTATTCAGCTTTAGAACAGACACAAATCACTTTTTAAGGGCATAACAGTAAATTTGCCCGTTTTTTATCATTTCCCCCCTTTTTTACCCGTTTTGGTCAAACTTTCGCCACGGAACTTTGCTAATAAAAATTTCTTACACTTTAGATAGCTAAATCGAAAATAATTTCGCGTCAGAATATACAAAAATCAGTTTTCAAGCACAAAAGTACCGATTTTCCCAGTTTTTCGCCCTTTTCCCAATTTTCGGTACCCGCTTTGTTCCAACTTTCGCAACGCAACTTTGCTAATACATATTTCTGACATTTTAGAATGCTAAATCGAAAATATTTTCGCATTAAAATAGACAAAAATAAATTTGTATGCACAAAAGTACCCATTTTGCTCGATTTTCGTCGTTTTCACCTTCTTCGCTTCCAAATTTGAAGAAAATCGGTTTATCCGTTTAGGTGTGATTGACGCACAAACAAATAAATAAACAAACTTACAAAGAAATTTATAATATATATTAGGATATTATGATTATTCAAATTGATAATTTACTTTAGAAATGAGTGATTTATTTAACCGTCTTGTCTATACCCGAGCAAAATTACGTACATCAATACCCAACATACCCGGGTATGTCATACAATTTATATTGTATTTCATATTTTTATACATTTCTAGTGTATAATATTTAATAATTATTAAAACTAATTTAATAAAACGTCTGTATATATAAATTAAATAGTATATATATATAGAGATCATAAAAAATTAAATTTTAGCAATTTTTTTAAAGTATTCTTATTGCTTTCCTATTAACAAAAATATCATATGAAAAAACCCAAAGAAAAACGCCTTCATAACGTATAATGTACATTATGCAGAATTTGGCTTTGTAAAATTTTGACTTCAAGAAGCTATTACTCAGTGACCGGGAAAGATAATTGAGCAAAACTTTTTATATATTATTATTAAGACGTATAAAATCGATTAGCATTAAAGAAATTGCTTTTGCTTTGGTAAATAGGGAACATTTTTGCAAAAAAAAAGATTGCTAAGTCATGGTCAAAAATTAAAATTTTAAAATTTAAACTTAAATATTTTTGTTTATATGAGAATAAAATTATTATAATCAGCATAATCTTACTTTACTAAGTCATATACAATAAAAAAAATTATTTCTCAAAATCGGCCCATATTTGTTAATGTTACAGGGTTTTCAAATTTTGGTTATGAGTGATGTAGTTATTTCATAATATTAACTAATTTTTTCAATAAGATTTGTAACCAATTGTCTAGAGCGTGTGTATAATATGGAATTAGTTAATGGTTCTAATAACGGGCACACTGATACTCTTATCCAATCCCTAGACCAGTTTTATGTTGACCGGGTGCTCCGTAACTAGATCAACCACATGCTAAGGAACAGATGTATAAGCTGCGAGATGCACGATATAACTATCAGGAAACAGGTATTTCGCGGTATACCACAGTGTGGCATTTTGTCAACTTTACCCTGGGTTACCACGATTAATAGCCTCCTAATGACCTTAACTGAGAAAGGACTTAGACCTATCTGCTATGCAGACTATGTCGCAGACCTGGGATAAATGCATTAAATGTGTTAATGCATTAACAATTTTTTCTACATTAAAAAAAATTAATGTTAATGCAAGTTTATTGCATTAACATTAACATGGGTACATTTAATGCATTAAATTTGCATTAACATTAAATATTTTTAAATTCAATGCATTAATTTTACATTAACATTAAATATTTGTGAAATTAATGCATTAATTTTGCATTAACATTAAATATTTTTGAATTTAATGCATTAATTTTCCATTAACATTAAATAATAAATAATAAAATTAATGCATTAATTTTCCATTAACATTAATGTATAAAATAATTTATAAAAATAAGAATACAGCGCTAAAGACCTCGGTCTAACAAAATTCAAGTAAAATTGAATGTGTTAAAGTCCTTTCTAATAAGTCCTATACTCGATAATACATATTAGAAGAATAGTATCACTTCCCAGATATTCCATTTTTAGTTTATTTTGTTAAAGTCCTTTCTAATAAGTCCTATACTCGATAATACATATTAGAAGAGTAGTATCACTTCCCAGATATTCCTTTTTTAGTTTATTTTGTCTGTGGAATCTTATATAAATATCATATTTAAAACACACAAGTTTGAATGGAATATAGGAGTTATTAGAAAGGACTTTAACCTATTTAATTTTAGTTGTTTAGTTAGATCGAGGTCTTTTGAGCTGTATTTTTATTTATGTTTATAAATTATATATATTAATGTTAATGGAATATTAATGCATTAATTTTATTGCTTATTTAATGTTAATGTAAAATTAATGCACTAAATTCAGATATATTTAATGTTAATGCAAATTTAATGCATTAATTTGAAAAATATTTAATGTTAATGTAAAATTAATGCATTAAATTCAAAAATATTTAATGTTAATGGAAATTTAATGCATTAAATTTTAAAAATTTAATGTTAATGCAATATTTTTTACATTAAATTAATTTTTTTTTAATTTAATGTTAATGCAAAATTAATGGAAATCGCCCAGGTCTGCTATGTCGTAATACTTTTAAAGGGAAAGGATCCAAATTACTTGTGTAGAAGAGCTGAGGAGGCTCTGAATACGGCCTTGAGCTGGGCTCAACCCAGAGGCCTCAATGTTAACCCGGCAAAAACGGAAATCTGTCTTTTCACAAGAAAGACAAAAATTTCTACGTATACTGAACCTTGCTTCCTGGGCAAGAAGATACCAGTGACAAACAAAGTTAAGTACAAAGTTAAGGTGTAATCCTCGACCGGAAATTAAAATGGAGACACCACATAGAGGATAGGATCAACAAGGCACTTCTGTGCTGGGCGATATGTAGGAGAACTATAGGCATGAAATGCGGTCTTAGTCCTACTATGACAAATTGGCTTTATAAAAGTGTAATTAAACCAATTCTAGCTTATGCTTCAATAATCTGGTGGACTGCTTTGGAAAAAAAGTATAATATCAAACTACTACAGGGAGTTCAGCGTACATGCTGCTTGGGTATAAGTGGTGCCATATGTACTACTTCAACCAAAGCTCTGGAAACGTTGCTAGATATTCCACCCATTGAAACATGTTTAAGATATGAGGCGGCGCTTACAGCCGAACGGCTCTTTTCTTTAGGCGAACTGGCCAAAAGCGGTTATAGGACACGTCATCAATGTATACTGGACACATTGAAAGGTTATACACAATCATCGGACGTGCCTGATCGTATACCAGATACAGAATATGTAGGAAACTTTGAAACGCTGATCCCAGATAGAATGTCTTGGTCAAGCGGAACACTAGAGCAAATACCAGTAGGAATCCGTTGTTACACGGATGGCTTTAAATTGGCGGACAAAGTGGGGATGGGGTTCTACATTGAAGACCCAGAAACAGAAATACATATACCACCGTTTACCAAATAATAACACAAGCTTCCAGGCAGAAGTACGAGCAATAACGGAATGGGTAAATAGGATTAGAATAAATATGGCGCCCACAGGGCTTAATATATTTACCGATAGCCAGAAGGCAATTAGGGCGATATCAGGCGATAAAACTAAATCTAAGACCATATTGGATTGTAAGAAAGCTTTAACTGAATACTTTCCCAGAGGTAAGGTTCACATCATATGGGTACCAGCCCACTCGGGGGTAGTCGATAACGAAATGGCGAATGTAATAGCTTTAAAGGGAAGGGAGCTCGGGGCAGTTAACCTGACAAACGCGAAACCATTCGATGCAACTAAAGCTGAACTAAAAATATGGGTGAGAGAATCGCATAAAGCCTCTTGGAATATAAAATAGTGGGTAGAACCCACTGTTTTTACGTCCTATGGGGTGACCCTGATGAGAGCAAGACGAAAAATCTCCTCAAAATGAGCAAGTTAGTTAGTATGATGGTACGTATTCTGAGTGGACACACAGGATTACGAGCACATCTATGCAAAATTGGACGTGCGGATTCAGACGAATGTAGAGCATGTGGAGAGGACAGTGAAACTCTGGAGCACTTTCTTTGCCACTGCCAGGCATTCGTCGAAGTTAGATCCAAGTATCTTGGAAGTGATGTTATTCCCGAAATAACATTCCTGACTAACACTGATTGGAAGATTCTTAGGAATTACGTTCAGGAAACTGAGTTTATGAACACTGAAAAATAATTCATTCAGTTCCCTTTTTTTCATGATAAGCAGCGCACAACTGGCCCGATCGTGGCCTAGGTGTATTTCTTCGGATTTGATGTAGTATACATCCTCCTATCAACCTACCTACCTAATGGTTCTAATCCTAGTCGATATTTAAAAAAAAAAAATATTAAAAAAACAAATAAAATATTGTTTTTTTTAATTTTTGGTAAAACCATTCCAAATTGCACGATCAAATAACTTGTTAATGGAGCATTTTGAAAGAGAATAAACTAATGATCACAGAAAATTACTGCAAAGCCGATTTTAAATCCATGAAAGCGGGGTAATCAGTTATTTTCTGGTTATCGTCGAACAAAAACCGGATATGTAAAGATTTTGTTGAGTAAATTTTTATAATGGAAATTTTCTCCAGATTTTTTAACTTTTACACAAAAATGTGTAAATTTATTAATTCTATTCAGGATTTTCAAACATTAATTGTGTTTCCTTTTCATAATCGATCCAATTGACATTGGTGATGGAGCAAATTGTGTCCTACCGTAATGTAAATTTTCCTTTCCCAATTGTTTTAAAAGCTCCATGTAATTTTTGCTTTTGTAAAGTTACAATAAATTTGTTAGTTTGTTCGATTGGGTTTGATTGGGTAAAAAATCGGCATTTTTGAAGCAAAAATCGGGAAATCGTCACTTTACTATATTTACTTTTTTGAAGGTAAAATATCGGCAAATCTGGCAGGCCTGGTCGGCGCTAGTATTGTTCTGAATACGAAGATTTTCGGCAATTTACATGTATACAGCACGATCGCATACGAACTTCTCAACAAGAGCGTCAAAAACACAAATATTTTATTTAGTTGCTTGGCATGTAATTTTTGCTTTTGTAAAGTTATAATAAATTTGTTAGTTTGTTCGATTGGGTTTGATTGGGTAAAAAATCGGCATTTTTGAAGCAAAAATCGGGAAATCGTCACTTTACTATATTTACTTTTTTGAAGGTAAAATATAGGCAAATCTGGCAGGCCTGATCGGCGCTAGTATTGTTCTGAATACGAAGATTTTCGGCAATTTACATGTATACAGCACGATCGCATACGAACTTCTCAACAAGAGCGTCAAAAACACAAATATTTTATTTAGTTGCTTGGCAGCATTCAACAAAGTAGGTTGATGTCGCTTTGTTTCAGAAATTGCAAACGCAATTTGAAAAAACAAAAACACAACTTCAAAAACAAGAGCATAATTTACAAAAACAATCTAACCCTAAATAATTTTCTAGAATGCATAACAATGAAAGTAAATAAGATCATTCTTATTTAATACTTTTTTCTACATTTTAATTAGAAATGTTGTTTCTATGTAAAGAAATTATCATTCTTATGTCCATTGATTAAATTTTGTTTAAAATATTCCCATTTTATAGTAGTGAAAAAATACCAATAGTGTGTGTGCAGTGGTGATTTTTTTCACCTACCTCTCTATACGCAGGTATATGTTTTACACTCTTCTACATTAAGCACTCTTTCCGGATCATATACAATTTGTATTTAGTCCCGAATAAAATTTGTTTCTATAAAAGAATTTTTTTTTGGGAAATCCTAAAAAAATAAGGCACTATTTACATGTTGAAACTTTGGATGCGTCTAAATTTTTACATTTAAAAACCTAAAAATAGATCGGGATAATTTAAGAATAAACAGGTTAGAGTATTATACTCGGCTATGCCGAATCTTATATACCCTCTATCAGCAAGCTACTTTTTATTAAAACCCGTTTAACTATATAATTTTTAGCTTGACAAAATTTTTGTTTCCGTGGTGAGGGTACTAACATTTATGCATATGTGGAACTAATTTTGATTAGGTTCATAAAATTTTATATTAATAGGCAAACATTTTAATATAATGATTTATATACACACAAACATACTCATGTCGAATTTTATCTGGATATAATCAATAATGAATTAAGTGCTATTAAGTGATTTTCAGAAGTAAAATTCCGTAGAACGATTTATATATTCAAAAAAACACATTTATGTCGAATTTTATCCCGATGACTTTGATTGTCAATGTGCGTTTAAGTAATTTTCGGAAATGATCTTTATATGGGAGTTGTGACCAATTATGGACCGATCAAGAAAAAATTTCGTATAATGATTTATATGCAAAAAAAATTCAAGTCGAATGTTACTCTAATAGATTTATCCTATATATATATATATATATATATATATATATATATATATATATATATATATATATATATATATATATATATATATATATATATATATATATATATAAAATAGACTGTTTGTTTGTTACGCTTTCACGGCAAAATTGCTGAACCGATTTACATGAAATTTGGACCGCTAATAGGTCTAACTACAAAAGGAACAATAGGCTATATAAGATCTTGATCGGATACCACGCCCCTTTTTACGCCCACTTTTTGTGAAACTATTATTACACCAATTTTGCTATCACAATATGCAAAAACTACTAAACCGATTAACCTGAAATTTTGCATACCGATAGGTATAAGCTTGGAAAGAACTATAGGCTATATATAAGAACTTGATCCGATGCCACGCCCACTACCCTTACCCATATCTTATCGTATAATTATATGAAAGAGAAAGTCTGTTTGTTACGCTTTCACGGACAAACTGCTGAACCGATTTTCATGAAATTTAGAACACTAATAGTTCTATTCTAAAGTGGAGTCACGATTCTTCTTATGCTCACTTTTTTCTATATAATTGTTAAAATTTTCATTCGCGACCTACAGAAAACTACTGAACCGATTTACATGAAATTTGGTATACCGATCTCAGGATCTGGATCAGACGCCACGCCCCTTTTTACACCAACTTTTACAACATTTATTAAACCAAATTTACGTTCAGGCATACAAAAAACTATTGATCCGATTTTCATGAAATATGTTATAATGAATGTTGTGGAATGAACAGTACGACACATTACATCTTCAAAACCTATAATATATATATATATATATATATATATATATATATATATATATATATATATATATATATATATATATATATATATATATATATATATATATATATAATATATATATATATATATATATATATATATATATGACTTTTTTTACTTCACTACATAACTAATAAACTTATATACATAAAATTTCGCATTTAATAGGTCTAACCTCAGAAGTTAAAAAAAAACTCTATATGGTATTGATTGGATGCTACGCACATTTTTATGTTCACTTTTTGAATAACAGCTATAACACCAAATTTATAGGCTAAATATAAAAAACATGAACCGATTTTCAAGAAATTTGGCAATAGACAGTGTATTTTAGACTAAACTTTTTGATCTGGATTTTATGCTTCATGAAATTTTGCATGACAACAGTTCTATCGTGGAAGGTTAGGTTAGTTTGAGGAAGTGGATGTTTAATACATTAAATTCAAATAACCCCTAAATTCGGGCCTGTTATAATCTTAATGAAATGCAATGACCTTTTTCCGTCCATTTTTGTTACATTTATAATGCTCATGATATATACTTCTTATAGTTAATGAGAATTATTATTTAGGTAGTTAAAATTTTTATCAATTATTTATTTTTATTTGAAAACTCTATATTGTTTGTAGGTCCTTAACTTACTTTACGATTAGGTAAAATAAAAATCTGTAATCAATTTAACTTATTATCAAAATTTTCATCTAAAGCGAAAAATCGGTTGTGGATTCGTATACCCCATCACTTATATTTTCCACGCGTAAACAATTCTTATTTCAAAACCTGTAATCCGCTGCATATCCTCAAAAAAAAAACTATTCTAAAACAGAATCGGAAATTTTTTATCAAAGTTATATTGTTGTAGATCTGTATATATTACTCCCATCACTTATATTTTCCACCGGTAAACTATTTTTATTTCAAAACCTTTAATTTGCTATATATCCTCAGAAAATAACAATTTTAAAAAAGAATCGGATGTAGTTTCCTACGATCGAGAAAACTATAAACTATATTAGATTTTAAATACTATATACTATAACTATATTAGATCTTGAATGAATGTCTACGATGTCACTTTTGTATGCAGTACTGAACAAAAACCGCTCCTAAAATAGGGTAAATGATATATTCATATTACATTTTTCACAAAAATACGAATTTTAAATTTAAATCTACAAATCCATCTAGAAAATCATTTATATCTCCCCTTAATATTTCTATTTATATAACTCTTTACAAATTTACTTTAAATAACTCTCAATTCGAGAAAAAATAAAGATCCGCAATCATTCATATTTTTTATACAAAATATAAAATTTAAATTTATTGTTAAATCGAGATAACAATAAAAATCTACAATAAGTTAAAAAAACCATCAAAAATTATATTGAAATAAATTCGGTTGTCATTTTTTAAAACAGCTCAAATCTAAACAACCATGATATGTATTTGACTACTCATGTAAGTGTCCTGAAAGACAGCACTTTTGCAAATCTTATATAGGTATACCACTGAAACGATGCATATAAAGCATTGTTCATATAAAATATAGATGAATTCATCTTTCAATATCTTTTTATACTTTTAGAAAATTATCCACCAAAAATTCTGCACGTATGTAGCACCGCATTTATTCCAAGCTTTGAAAATTAAATAATGATTTTGAATAATTCCAGCACACATTTCCGTTTACCAATAAAAAATTCCGAAATTTTTTAATTAGAGAGAGATGTGGATATTTTAATAAGTAAAATTATTTGGGTAACTTTTTTGTATATCTAACGATATTTGATCTTTAAACCTTTATTTCTTTGGATTTAATAAATGATGTCTAAATCCATCCAAAACTTTAGTATGGATCCATAAAAGCTAATGAATAAAAATAATATTTTTAAACACACTTTTTTATAAATGGATGTATTTTTGAGAAACAAAGACGAAAAAATGTTGGTTTAACTCTTTAATGAACAACTCAAAATTGTTTGTCAAATTAAAAGTAGTTTTGTTTTCTCTGTCAATATTCAGGATTCTTCATATTTTCCTAGGTCAGAAAAAAACGTAATTTTGTTCTTTTTAAAGGAATTTGCAATCAATGGGCCCAAATTTTTCATGATTTTGTGCAGAATTTCTCATAATCGTTTCAGAGTCTCTTCAATGTACTTTTTCAAACAGCAAAAAAAATCGTTTGAAATTTTATACGATTAATGGTAGGTATTTTTGAAATTAATACAATGCCCCGAAGACTTTTGCCTCTACACCAGGGGTACTACAATTCAAAGTACGGTGCACAGTGGTATAGGGAAAAAAAAAGAGGGAAATAATTCGGTAACTTCTAAACGGTTAATCCGATTTTAATGAAATTTGGTATGCACAAAGAGGAGGTGTTGTCGAGTTTAGGTTTTGAATTTGGACCTTATAGGCCAACCAGGGGCCCGGCGGGGGGTCCTCAAATTAGGACACCTCGGCTATGTTAAATTTTTAAAACGATCCTATTTCTTCATTTGAGTTCCGATTTAAAAAAAATTTCGTATATAGAATCTCCTCATCGAGCACTATAAAAAATGTCGTCATAGCAGTAAATTATCTCTTATAGTTTAGGAGATATTCGCATTTGAAAATTAAAATTTTAAAATTTTTACCGTTCTTACTTTAGTTTTTTGATAATAGCGGGTCCAAATATTCCCGATTTTCGCCATTTCTTTTTTTATTCGCTTAACAACAAGTTTATATATCAAGCAGTGAAAGAATTATGTAAAAATCATGACTGAGTCCAAAGTTATAGGCATTTTAATTTAAAAAATTAAAAAAAGGCGATTTTTTGCCATTTTTTTGGGAAAAAAGTATCTTTTTCTTTTTAAGTTATCTAAAAAGTTTCTAAGAAGATGTATATAGAATTTATACTTTTTGAAAAGCTGACTTTACATAAAATACGATAAATGAAACAAAACCTAAAAATTTTTGATACCGAGGGGACCAGGTCCATCCAAAAAACCCTATTTTTTTATAGAAAATTCAATTTTGAGCAAAAATTCTCAAATCGCATAGTCGATATCAAATTATAGTGACCTGTTTTATATGACCCAATATGTTCTTAATCATTTTGTAACGGGTTTCGATAACCCCGCCCCTGGTATGGATATAATAGGCAAAAAACCAAAAAATCCCATTTTTGGGATTTTTTAAAACTTTTTTGGGAATTCCGGGATTTCTAATAAGAAAATTCGAACTTTTTATTTAATTTTAGATTTTGAGTAAAAAAATCTACCTAACTGTAAAATTTCATCAAAAAATATTCATAAATAAAATTTTTATTGCAATTTGAAAAATTTGTATCTTCGCAAAAACTGAATAAAAAACATTTTTTAATTTTTTTAAAAAAAGTATTCCGCGAATTTTTTAATTTTCAAAAATTATATACAGTTTTGAAAAATAGACAAAATTACCTTTCCATTGATATATAACATGCCTACCTAATGTTTTTTAAGTGACAAATTAATTAGGGAAAACTCAACATCTTTTAGAAAATTTACCTAGCACTATTATTTTCATCCATAACGTTAACTCTTAAATTTGTTACATATATTAAAAAAATTTCAGGTATTATTTTTTAAACTGTAATGATTTTTACCCCTATAGGTCACTTTAATAGGTAGCTTATTAAAGTGACCTATTGAGGAAAAATTCATTACATAAGGATACGTTAGACATATTAGGTAGAATATCATAACCCTTTAAAAAATAATTTAATTTAAGTACCTGTAATTAATATATAAGACAGGTTTATATCTGTTTGTAATTATTTGTAATTTTCTAACCTGGCGATCGTACTAAAAAAAAATGATTTGTGCTCCATTTTATTTGAACACTCTTCAGCTCCTTTTCAAGATAAAGTGAACTTCTTATTGAAATATATTGAAACTGCACATAAAAATAAAGTGGATAAAACTGATATATGTAAAATTGAAAATTTTATAAAATCAGTTGATATAAAACTGAAGAGTGTTCGGTATTCCATTGCTAAATTTCGATCGAAATTTTCTGATTGGCTGGATGAATGTGTAGAAGTTGCTATTTGCGTATCAACTGTTGGTGCTCCCTGTAAGCAGTATGAGGATTTGAGCTCAAAATCTAAGAGGAAAAGGTTATCAACTTCACTAGAAACCTTATCTAACGAAGAAGTTTCGGACACTTTTAAAGCAATGTTAAGAAAAGAAAAACAGCCTTTGGATGCCATAAAAATTGCAAATATTCTTCCAACCGCATCACCAAGACGACTGAAAAGAATTGTAAAGAGTATACCCACACCATCATCTGATACAACGTTCACTGAGGAAGAAGCTATTGCGCTTATGTTGCAGCTGGGATTAAGTCGTGATAACTACATAACGTTAAGAAAGGCGCTATCTGAAAAAGGAGTGGATGTTTTACCATCATATGACAAAATAAATGAAAAGAAGAAAAGCATTATACCACCTCCTATTGAAATAACTGATCGGAAGGCTGTTATTGGACTCGGCGCTCTACTCGAAAATACTGCTTTAAGGATTGCTTCTGACTTTTCTTCAGACCAACTAAAAAAAATAAATTCTTGTGATCTTCAACTCATTTGTAAGTGGGGATGTGATGGATTATCAGCACTCTCGGAATATAAACAAATCAACACAAGTGAATCATCTTCCGAGTATAAAAGTGTATTTATGGCATCGCTAGTTCCATTAAGAATTCGAAAGTATGCTGACAGCGATTCTCCATCAACCAGTTTCGATGATATTTGGAAGAATTCGACTCCAGGATCCAAAGCTTTTTGTAGGCCAATAAGCTTTGAGTATATAAAGGAATCCAAAACAACAACGCAAGATTTGATAAATCGTATTGAAGCAGAAATTAAAAACTTGGAACCTATAACAATCGAAATAGAAAATTATTCGTTTAACATGTCCTATGATTTAAAACTTACAATGATTGATGGGAAAGTTGGAAATGCCATTACAGGAACATCATCTACTTGGTACTGCTACATATGTGGTGATAAAAAATCAGAATTTTCGAATATTTCCAAGCAAAGATCAATAAATGAGGAAACATTACAATTTGGAATATCCCCCCTACATGCTCGCATACGATTTCTGGAACATTTTCTACATTTAGCATATGATTTAAAGTACAGAAGCATACCGGAAAATGCAAACAAAAGTGCAAATAACAATAAGGAGTTAATGGAAATGAGAGCCAGTGAGAAACGAAGAATTCAAGAGGAATTTAAAAAGCGGATGGGATTAAATATTGATAAACCACTCACAGGATATGGAAGCACAAACGATGGTAATACCGCTAGACGTTTTTTTAAACATTTTGAAACTACTTCCGAAATAACCGGAATTAGTATGGATTTACTGCAAAAGGTCAATATTATTCTAATGGCGATAAATAGCAAGCATAAAGTGAACGCAACAAAATTTGGAGAGTATTCTACAAAAGTTTCTAAATTACTTTTGGAATTATATCCCTGGAAAGAAATGACACCTACGGTTCACAAGATATTATGTCATGGAAAGGTCATCATAGAACATAATATTCTGCCTTTAGGAGAGCTTACAGAAGAACCCCAAGAATAGAGGAATAGAGACTTTAAGCATATTCATCAGTTTAGCTCAAGGAAGTGTTCTAGGCAGTCTCAAAATGAAGATATTTTTAATAATCTGATTCTATCTTCTGATCCTGTTTTATCTACTATAAGGAAACGTTGGATTTGCTACAAAACGTTAGCATTTGAAAATATTCATGAATTTAAAGATTTACTTTATCTTTTAGATATGGACTACTGTGATACCGATTATTTTACAAAATTATATTAATTTATAAAAAAAAAAATAAATAAAGACTATTTTTATATAAAATAAATACTTGTTAATTTTTTTTAGGGATAAAGAATAAAAGATTAATCGTAAAAAGTGGCTGTAAAAATTCATAAAAATTTAGGTAGTAAAACATGCCTAACAAATGTATGGATGAAAATAATAGTACTAGGTAAATTCTCTAAAAGATGTTGAGTTTTCCCTAATTAATTTGTCACTTAAAAAACATTAGGTAGGCATGTTATATATCAATGGAAAGGTAATTTTGTCTATTTTTCAAAACTGTATATAATTTTTGAAAATTAAAAAATTCGCGGAATACTTTTTAAAAAAAAATTAAAAAATGTTTTTTATTCAGTTTTTGCGAAGATACAAATTTTTCAAATTGCAATAAAAATTTTATTTATGAATATTTTTTGATGAAATTTTACAGTTAGGTAGATTTTTTTACTCAAAATCCAAAATTAAATAAAAATTTCGAATTTTCTTATTAGAAATCCCGGAATTCCCAAAAAAGTTTTAAAAAATCCCAAAAATGGGATTTTTTGGTTTTTTGCCTATTATAGCCATACCAGGGGCGGGGTTATCGAAACCCGTTACAAAATGATTAAGAACATATTGGGTCATATAAAACAGGTCACTATAATTTGATATCGACTATGCGATTTGAGAATTTTTGCTCAAAATTGAATTTTCTATAAAAAAATAGGGTTTTTTGGATGGACCTGGTCCCCTCGGTATCAAAAATTTTTAGGTTTTGTTTCATTTATCGTATTTTATGTAAAGTCAGCTTTTCAAAAAGTATAAATTCTATATACATCTTCTTAGAAACTTTTTAGATAACTTAAAAAGAAAAAGATACTTTTTTCCCAAAAAAATGGCAAAAAATCGCCTTTTTTTAATTTTTTAAATTAAAATGCCTATAACTTTGGACTCAGTCATGATTTTTACATAATTCTTTCACTGCTTGATATATAAACTTGTTGTTAAGCGAATAAAAAAAGAAATGGCGAAAATCGGGAATATTTGGACCCGCTATTATCAAAAAACTAAAGTAAGGACGGTAAAAATTTTAAAATTTTAATTTTCAAATGCGAATATCTCCTAAACTATAAGAGATAATTTACTGCTACGACGACATTTTTTATAGTGCTCGATGAGAAGATTCTATATACGAAATTTTTTTTAAATCGGAACTCAAATGAAGAAATAAGATCGTTTTAAAAATTTAACATAGCCGAGGTGTCCTAATTTGAGGACCCCCCGCCGGGCCCCTGGTTGGCCTATAAGGTCCAAATTCAAAACCTAAACTCGACAACACCTCCTTTTTGTGCATACCAAATTTCATTAAAATCGGATTAACCGTTTAGAAGTTACCGAATTATTTCCCTCTTTTTTTTTCCTATACCACTGTGCGGTGTGACGTAATTTAAACTGAACAGTTCTTTGAATCTACTGCATATGGAAAAATAAAACAAATCATTTGAAAGTGTCCTTAGTTCCATACCAGTGATTGAAAATGCTGATTTCAGCATAATTTCTCAAAACAAGTTTTTTAAATTTTTCTACAAATTTCCTAATTTAAGCTCATTTTCAATTTCTAAAATTTTGGAAATGGAAAAATAAAACAAATCATTTGAAAGTGTCCTTAGTTCCCCACCAGTGATTGAAAATGCTGATTTCAGTATAATTTCTCAAAAAAAGTTTTTTAAATTTTTCTACAAATTTCCTAATTTAAGCTCATTTTCAATTTCTAAAATTTTAAGGACTTTTTGGTCTAGAAAGTGACTTTAAGGATTAAAAAAGGCAGAAAAATAAAATAACTATTAAAAGAAGTCATTACAGGTAGAAAAATATTCTCTTTACTTTTTGAAGAAAACCGTGCAATGCCGGGTACACGCAGCTAGTTAATTAATAAAATATGAGCGTTTAAGTGATTTTCGGAAGTGGACCTTATATAGGAGCTATGACCAATTACGGGCCTCTCCAGAAAAATTCATAGAGTGATTCATATGTATGTACACAAAACATATTTGTGTCGAATTTTATCAAGATAGCTTTATTTGACAATGAAATATGTGAGTTTAAATTATTTTCGGAAGAGGGCCTTATATGGGAGCTATGACCTATAATGGACTGATCCGGGGAAAAATTGATAGAATGATTTATATGTACACAAAACATATTCAAGTTAAATTTTATACTGATAGCTTTATTTATCAATGAAACATATGCGTTTAAGTGATTTTCGTAAGTGGACCACATATGGGAGCTATGACCAATTATGGTCTTATCCGAAAAAAATTTCGTAGAGTGATTCATCTATAGACGAAACATATTTGTGTCGAATTTTATCAAGATACTTTATTTGACAATTAAATATGTGCGTTTAAGTGATTTTCGGAAGTGGGCCTTATATGCGAGCTACGACTAATAATGGACCGATCCGAAAAGGTGGAATGGTGGAATGATTTGTATGTACACAAAAAATATTCAGCTCGAATTTTATCACAAAAGCTTTATTTATCAATATGTATACGTAACAGTGGGCATTACCCACGAATTTTTGTCCCTTAAGTGTTTTAAGTAAAAGTTACATCTTTTTACAGAAAAATCGTACAAAAACTGGTTAATTATTAAGTTTTAGTTTGGAATTTGGAATCGTGGAATTTTGTAATTTATGTAATGTCAATTCATGAATTTAAAGAAATTTTTATATTTTATTGCAGAAAAGATTTTGCATACATTTACCAAAGGTCCTTGACGCTAGAATCCTTGAAATTTCCTTAATAACTCAAGAAAATGGTCATCATTTTCAACCCATGCTTTATTTTTGAAGGATAATTGCAATTATATTCCGATTTTCTCGTAAAAATGTGTATTTAAGATTCGCCAACTGTTCCTTGAGCAAGTTTTAATGCGGTCAAATGGCATATCCTTTACAGAAATCCTTAAAAAATTTAAAATATCCACGAAGTAGAAACATTTACATTAAAAATATATTGCTTGTCATTAAATATCAGAGACTGAAAATAACTGGGCCACATAACCAAAGTAATTGAATTGTGATTTATTTTTGTTTTTTAAATAAATCACTCAGAATAACAGTTATAAAATGATTTTTACTTAAATGGTTTAGCATAACCTTTACTACTTTTGTTTTGTTACTTATGTTTTTGGCTAAGCACTTGGTTTTTGTATTCTTTTTTTCTCTTGCTTATATGAGAGTGGGAGAGTATATTGTTGTTGTTTTCTATGATTTCTGAAGATAGCATGTGTGTCCTAATCGTGTATTTACATCAGTGATGTCCAAAACTAAAACTGTAGTTGTATTGCCCAGCAGTTCGGGCGAACAGTCCCGAACTCCCTATTTAGCCTACCACATAGGGTTACCCCTAGCCACCGACTGTCCAGGTGACTAGCTATTTTAACATGGGCTTGTCCTATGAGGAAGTCAATCGTCACCCCATAGGTTACAAAGAGACAGACAAGTGTTTTTTAAGTGTCCCCTCTCTCGCTTACAAAGGGGACACTAAAGTGACGATTACCTTCACCCTCGTTTACAAAGAGTACATCCGTGACGAAAGACGAATTAGAGCCCACCAGGTGGTTTAACATAAGTGGAAATCACTGTCTTTTTCCTATGCATTGACTCTTTGTCGAACTGCAGGGTGGTGAGCGAAAGAGAACTGCACTGAAAGAAAAATTGTGTATACAAAAAAAAATTTACGGACAAAATTAGAAATTGAAATTTATTTCATATATCATTAATGAAATTTTCTACATTAATGCTGTTATGACAGTTTCGTAGCAAAAGAATATTTTTTAAGTGTTCGGAATTTAATTTATTACGTTGTTTAGAACCAATGAATTTTAAGTCTGAGGGACTTTATAAACTTTAAATTGTACCTCAATTTTTCAAAACATTTATATAATATATTTTTAATAAATATTCCATCAGAAAATGGTCTACCATGTTTAACAATATCTAAACTTATAAGAGTTGACAACTCTTTTTTTTTAACTTTTATCATCTAAATTCTTTTCGTTGGCTTCCCTATCAGATAACCAATTCTTTAGTTTTTCCAAAAAAATAATTTTATATTTTAAAAATAATAATGGACCGATCCGAAAAGGTGGAATGGTGGAATGATTTGTATGTACACAAAAAATATTCAGCTCGAATTTTATCACAAAAGCTTTATTTATCAATATGTATACGTAACAGTGGGCATTACCCACGAATTTTTGTCCCTTAAGTGTTTTAAGTAAAAGTTACATCTTTTTACAGAAAAATCGTACAAAAACTGGTTAATTATTAAGTTTTAGTTTGGAATTTGGAATCGTGGAATTTTGTAATTTATGTAATGTCAATTCATGAATTTAAAGAAATTTTTATATTTTATTGCAGAAAAGATTTTGCATACATTTACCAAAGGTCCTTGACGCTAGAATCCTTGAAATTTCCTTAATAACTCAAGAAAATGGTCATCATTTTCAACCCATGCTTTATTTTTGAAGGATAATTGCAATTATATTCCGATTTTCTCGTAAAAATGTGTATTTAAGATTCGCCAACTGTTCCTTGAGCAAGTTTTAATGCGGTCAAATGGCATATCCTTTACAGAAATCCTTAAAAAATTTAAAATATCCACGAAGTAGAAACATTTACATTAAAAATATATTGCTTGTCATTAAATATCAGAGACTGAAAATAACTGGGCCACATAACCAAAGTAATTGAATTGTGATTTATTTTTGTTTTTTAAATAAATCACTCAGAATAACAGTTATAAAATGATTTTTACTTAAATGGTTTAGCATAACCTTTACTACTTTTGTTTTGTTACTTATGTTTTTGGCTAAGCACTTGGTTTTTGTATTCTTTTTTTCTCTTGCTTATATGAGAGTGGGAGAGTATATTGTTGTTGTTTTCTATGATTTCTGAAGATAGCATGTGTGTCCTAATCGTGTATTTACATCAGTGATGTCCAAAACTAAAACTGTAGTTGTATTGCCCAGCAGTTCGGGCGAACAGTCCCGAACTCCCTATTTAGCCTACCACATAGGGTTACCCCTAGCCACCGACTGTCCAGGTGACTAGCTATTTTAACATGGGCTTGTCCTATGAGGAAGTCAATCGTCACCCCATAGGTTACAAAGAGACAGACAAGTGTTTTTTAAGTGTCCCCTCTCTCGCTTACAAAGGGGACACTAAAGTGACGATTACCTTCACCCTCGTTTACAAAGAGTACATCCGTGACGAAAGACGAATTAGAGCCCACCAGGTGGTTTAACATAAGTGGAAATCACTGTCTTTTTCCTATGCATTGACTCTTTGTCGAACTGCAGGGTGGTGAGCGAAAGAGAACTGCACTGAAAGAAAAATTGTGTATACAAAAAAAAATTTACGGACAAAATTAGAAATTGAAATTTATTTCATATATCATTAATGAAATTTTCTACATTAATGCTGTTATGACAGTTTCGTAGCAAAAGAATATTTTTTAAGTGTTCGGAATTTAATTTATTACGTTGTTTAGAACCAATGAATTTTAAGTCTGAGGGACTTTATAAACTTTAAATTGTACCTCAATTTTTCAAAACATTTATTTTTAATAAATATTCCATCAGAAAATGGTCTACCATGTTTAACAATATCTAAACTTATAAGAGTTGACAACTCTTTTTTTTAACTTTTATCATCTAAATTCTTTTCGTTGGCTTCCCTATCAGATAACCAATTCTTTAGTTTTTCCAAAAAAATAATTTTATATTTTAAAAATAATTTTTCTTTTTCCCTATCACTAAATCTATCCATATTACTATGAAAAGAATCATAATGTCTTTTTAAAATAAATCCCCTAATTTCCTTAAATGTTTTATAGCATAATAGACATTGAGTATTGTCAAACGCATTTATAATCATAAACTATTTTTCGCATGCCATATTAAATTCTTTCAGTGCTGTAAACAAAAATATTGAAATAAAATCGTACACCCGCTACACATGTGCATTCGTCGCTGGCTCAGTGACGACTAAACAAAAGAGAATAAGAATATGTGTGTGTTTTAGTCAGAACAATTGTGCTATGAAATGGACATACATTGTCGATTTATTGTTTTGCTTTTAAAAACAAAAATCATAAGCAGACCTTTTCAATGTTTACAAAATAAAAATCAATTGTTTTCGGTTTCTCTCAACCACTTATCAAAAAAAAATCTAACTTAAAGGTTTCTCTCAGTGATAAACTGCAAAAACACAATTATAAATAGTGATCACAGCAATTAACCTTATAAAAACAAAATGGACCCGTTATTTTCAGTTTCTGTTAAAAACCCATGCCTCTGATAAAAAACTATTTTTGGGGCAGATTTCATAAAAAAGTAAGATTGTTGTTCATTATTTATATCGTGTATAGAGAGGCACAAAAAGTACTGGGAGCTGCCAACTGTTACATATACGTAAAACCTTTATTATCCTCTTTATAAGTCTCCGCAAGGACATGGTATATGTTTATAAACAATAGGTAATAAACTTTAATTACTTCTTTATAAGTTTACGACAGAAACTTTTTTAAAAACTAACTTCATAGAAGTTATTAACATTCTAAGAATTCATTCCTCGAAAAATATGACTTTTTGCAGGTTTACAAAATAACATAAAAATACAATCTTATAGGCAAAAGTTACTCAAAGTTAACCTATCCATCAGAAAAAAGTAACTGTGCATTTTCCATTTCTGTGCATTTCGAGTCCAAATTCAAATTAATTTGCGTTACGTATATGTAACTGTGGGCATTAATGGGTTAACTAAAATTCGGGCAGTCACCGCTAAATATACTCTATAGAGTCGCGAAATAAATTGTAAACAAGTCAGAGTGCTATATTCGGCTGAGCCGAATCTTAAATACACTCCACCAGCCACTTTTTTATTAATATTTTTTAATTGATCAAATATTTGTAGAAATATGTAAGTTTTCTCATGTCTTAAATAGAAAAACCCCAAGATTTAAATAGCTTAAATCTGTTGAACATTACAAATGCCATTTCTTTATATTTTTATTGCGCCCTAAGATATGCTCAGCGATATTTAATAATTTGCATGCATGCATGTGTGTAAAACATTTAAGGAAATTCAAAATACATATATATACATATATAATTTTGTTCTACACGAATTCATAATGCAACTAGTGAAATACGGTTAAAGTGATTTTCGGGACAGGACCTAGTACGGGAGATATGACCAATTATAGACCGATCGAAAAAAATTCTTTAAGTAACATTTCTGTACATACATAAAAGCTATATTTCAGTCAATTTTTGTTTCTATATCGTAATTTAGTAATAAGTAATGTGTGTTTAAGTGATTTTCGGAAGGGAACCTTGTATGGGACCGATCGCACCCATATTATGAACCGATCGTGAAAAAAACTTGAAATATAATATTTGTGCCAAATTTGGTATCAATAGCTTTATTTGGTAATGAGTAATGTGCGTCTAAGAGATTTTTGTAAGAGGACCTTGTATGGGAGCTATGACCAATTATGGTCCGATCGTAAAAAAATTCCACAGTAACATTAATGTATATAAAGACAAAATTTTGGCTAAATTTTGTATCTATATCATTATTTGGTAATGAATATTGTACATTTAATTGATTTTCTGGAGGGAACCTTGTATGGGAGCTATGATCAAATATCGACCGATGGTTAAAAAATTTTATAGTGTCATTTATGTTTACAAAAGCAATATTTGTGCTAAACGTATTTTTGGTAATGAATTATGTTCGTTCGGTTTGGGACCAAGTATGAGAGCTATGACCAATTATGGACCGATCGGAAAAAATGTTACAGTTATATTTCTGTATATAAGAGCAATACTTGTAACAAATTTTATATGAATTGTACGGGAACTATGACCAATTATGGAACGATCGGAAAAAAAATTTCACGGTAACATTTTTACTTGTACCAAATTTTATATGGATATCTTAATTTAGTAATGAGTTATTTGCGTTTAAGTGATTTTATGGAGGAGACCTTGTATGGGAGCTATGACCAATTATGGACCGATCGGAAAAGAAATTCACAGTAACATTTCTGTATATAAGAGCAATACTTGCACCAAATTTTGTATGGATATTTTAATTTAGAAATGAGTTATGTCCGTTTAAGTGATTTTCGGGGAGGGACCTTGTATGGGAGCTATGACCAAATATGGACCCATCGTAAAATAATTTTAAAATAACATTTCTGTATACAAAGGAAATATGTGTGCCATTATCATTAATATGTGTGCTAATATCATTATTTGATAATGAGTTATGTACGTTTAAATGATTTTCTGAAGGGGACCTTGTATGGAAGCTATGACCAATTATGGACCGATCCTGAAATTTTTTCCTTTGGATGAATTCTACTGACATAAAACTTTAATTTGTAAAATTTTGTGAAGATATCGACATTCAAACGGAAGTTATTAACAAAAGATATGTACATTTGTATGGGAGGTATATGAAATTGTGACCGATTCCTCCAATTTTCAACAAGAATAAAGCACTTGTATAGAAACAAATGTGTGATGATTTTCATGGAGTTATATTGCACAGTTTTTCTGAAAATTACTTTAGAATATGTGAATTTCGTTAATTTTTCGTAATGTTTTATACAGACAGACAAACGGACATAGCTGGATCGACTCAGAATTTCATAAGGTCCAAGAATATATATACTTTGTTGGGTCTCAGATGAATATTTCTGGGTGTTACACACTGATTGTGGTGCAGGGTATAAACGTGGGCTACGAATTTATATGTACATACTTCTAACGAAGGAATAGAACTAAAGCCGGTTTTTTTATGACATTTTATAGTAAACTTTTCAAATATTTGAAAACTTACCAGCTGTTATTAGAATTACAATATTTTTACATTATAATACTATATATAACAGTTTTTCTCAATAATCAGAGTTAATTTGAAACTGGTTAAATTGGACTAGAAACTTAAAGTAAACGATTATGGACCATTAATGGAATTTTGTATTGGGGGCTAGGGTAAATTGAGGACTGACTTATGCTTAGTTGTGCCGATTTCTGAAAATGTAGCTCATAACTAAGACAAATATACTAAGACACAGTTATGAGCTAAACACCGGTTGTGTTTTGGCTAGGTGAAATAATGGGCCGATTTTAATAATTTTTAATAGGCTATATACCTTGCGCACATAATTTATATGGACAGCCAGACGGTCGGACTGCCCAGAAAGTGATTCTGAGTAGATCAATATATTTTTGTGCGTTACAAACAACATAATCGCATAATACCATCCCCACTATGGTGGTGTAAGCTATAACAATATAAAACTGTATAATAATTTGATATTTATATTAGTGAAAAAATCCATAAGCTTAAAATTAATTTGGAATTTTTATTTGTATAGATAAAAAGGGAATTTTTTCCCAGACAAGGTATCGCAAAACATGATAGCTTCGATTAATGTGAGATTAAATATTTAAATAATGATTTTAACTAATTAATCGTCCAAATAATTGATGCATTATGGCTTAGATATTAAATTCGCATCACTACCTTAAGTATTAGCTACGTGACTAGTGACAGGTGGATACATGCAGAGAAAAATATGGTTGTGGTAACCATAATCTAAGAGCAACATATTATGGTTTGTATTATGGTTAAAGTTAAAACATATTATGATCATTATTAGTATGAAAAAATATCATATTATGATCATTATTAGTATAATAAGATATCATATTATGATTAAACATAGTCCTAATATTTCATCATAATATAGTTTTATTAATCATAATTTGATGTTGTAGCATCATATTGTAGTTTCAAGTAACCATATTATGGTTTCATATAATCATATAATGGTTTCAAGTAATCATATTATTGTTTCAAGTAACCATATTATGATTTCAAGTAATCACATGGCTTCAAGTATCTATATTATGGTTACATATTAAACATAATATGATTAATCTAATGTGTTCGGCGTAAATTGTAATTATTTTTTTAAGTTTTCTTTTAAACAAACACAAAACTACCAAGCACTGGTATTGCCATAAATAAAAGTTAATATATCCACACTATCATGTCAATATTAAGATAATTAATATATTTTTTTAATTATTAATTTTTTATAAATATAAATTAAAATATCCACACTTTCATGTCAATATTAAGATAATTTATATTTTTTTTAATTATTCATTTTTATGTACCATATTTTATGTATTTTTATATTTCTTTTAAATTTTATAATGTTGTCTACGATTATATTATTAGATATTATTTATATTTCACAAAAATTTCGTTTGTTCAACACTTTATTTGATTCGATCTAGTACCAATAATAGTAAACGTATTTTGCTTTAATCTTAAACATTATATGGGTAAACATGTAAAAAACCTACCATTGTATGGTTATTTGAAAGTTTAAATGGTTCTAAATAATATAATATGTTTACTTAGTTATTATTATTTATTTGTTGTAAAAATAATTATTTTTCAGAGAATCATTATCAAATTTATAATTATCATAAACAAATAAATGTTTACAGTAACTAAAATATTGATGAAATTCAATAAAAATAACAATTGTTTAGTTATGACAACAATATATTTTTACAAAAAACATAGAATAGATGTCCAAATCATGCCGAACCATGTTTTTTCTCTGTGTGTAGACATTTGTGAAAATTACTGTAAAAACAGGTGGAAAAATAACAATTTGTATGTATTTGTGTTGCCCATCACTGGTCTGTGTATTAATTTATGTATGTATTCAATACATTTCACTCGAATATTTTACTGTCTTGAACCCCCTGTCTTGCCAAAGAAGCTTTTAAAATTGTTTCCCTTTGCTCTGTCATGAGCATTGTAATTTCATTATAATCGCATTATTTCAATATTCTTTCTATACTTGCATAATACGTACCATTCTGTGCCACCTAAAACTGACTCAACACCCACAGAAAATTAGCTTTTACTTTGATGTTTTTTTTAAATTTTAGTTCGTTGTTCCTTTTATTAATATATTCGTGCAATGTTACCAAAGAGGGGAGAAACGAGCGAATGTGAAGGCAGGATGTTAATGTGACGATAACCAGTACAAATCAAATAACACGCAGGTATCTTATTACATACACATGTTGTAATGATGAATGATTTTTTTTTCTGACGGAACAGCTACTGCTCAAACATTTACAAATGTTAAGATTTCAAATAAATGGGTGTGACAATGCAAAGAAAAGAGATGAATTGATGTGTTATTTGTTCCATTTAGATTTTCAACAATAACATAATTATTAAACCTGCCACACACCCCACTATTTAGCTTTTTCGTGTTTTTTGTTGAAATTTTTAATTATGTCTAAATGCTCAGTCATTGATACGATTTATTAGTTGCCACAGAGTCTTCATAGAGTAATATCAACAAAAAAAAAAAATCTAAATCATAAAACAAATTTTAAATACAGCGAATAGTAACACACTTAACTATGTATGTATATATGATAACAGTATTTGCCAGCAACAAATTGTTAATGAATTTTTATTATAGAACAATGTATTTTTCCTTAAATTTCAATAATATTTAGAAAGCAGCGGAATAATAAAAAAAAATTTAATTCATCGCCATTACTATAGGTAACAATTGTTTACCTCCCAAACTTCAATTTATTTTATATTTATTTCCAAAATCCTAGCTATGTATATATGTATATTAACTGATGACGGTGGTGGAATGACGAAAATTCCTTTCCCGATTCATGGATAAGACGTTATTAGAGACCTACAGGGAACTAAAATGAAAATACCACAGTTAAGCGTACATGTTAATTTGGTGTAATTTTGGACATTAGAACACACAGTGGTGCAGGATCGAAATTTTTTGGAAATAAATCTGGCATTTCTAAACGGCTGATCCGCTGTGGCGGCTCAAAGTAGGGTACCTACGACATGTAAAATTTTTAAACTCGTGCCATTTTTTTGTTTTTCATCCTTGGACATACTACTTATCTCTTATAATATCCGAGTTATAGGCATTTAAAAATTTAGTGATACAAAATTTACCATACCTTTGTCCGCCTTTTTTTGAATACCGGGCGTAATTTTGGACCAAATGGACTCAATTTTTTCTTGTTAGTTAGACAATAAAATTTCCAATATCAATATCATTTACAGATCCAAAAATATACGTTTTTTAAATTTAAAAATTCAAAAAATTTTAGATTTTTGCCGTTTTTTTGCCAAAAATGTGTCTTAACTCTTTTATTAATAAAATAAAATTTTCTTTAAGAACATATAACAACTTTACGCAGAACGCTTTGGCGTAAAAAACTTGTCCTATTTTTTGAAAATGTTGCCACTGCGTCCTTCCGAATATGACCTATTTTTTATCAAAACTTCAACTTTGGGCGACATGTTCTAAAACCCCAAAGCTGGGATCAGAAAACTGAAAGCAGTTTTGGAAACCTCAATATGTTTTCTATTTACTCCAAAAGTATTTTCCCAGCCCTGAAAGAAATGTGGACCCTATGGGCAAAAATATAATTTTATTATGAGCCACGCACAACAACACCTAAATCACCCCACACAAACCACCTTTCCCGCACACCGAAATATAAAACACAATTTAATACAATATCATCAGTTAGTTAGCTTTTTATACCCTACACCACTTTAGTGGGGAGGGTATATTGGATTTGTGCTGATGTTTGTAACATACAAAAATATTCGTCCTAGACCCACCTTAAAGTATACCAATCGGCTTAGAATCGTTTTCTGAGTCGATTAAGCTATGTCCGTCCGTCTGGCTGGCTGGCTGGCTGTCCATGTAAACCTTGTGCGCAAGGTACAGGTCGCAATTTTCAAGATAATTGGATGAAATTTGGCATGCACGTTTTATTTGACCCAAGGACGAAGCCTATTGAAAATGGTTAAAATCGGTCCATTATTTCACCTAGCCCCCATAGAAAATAACCCCCCGAAAAGGGCTTCTGAGCTCATAATTATGTTAAATATACAGATATATCGATAAAATACGGCACAACTAAGTTTTATAGAATTATTGATGACCCTGCCAAATTTCATAAAGATCGGGCCCCATTTGACCCTAGCTCCCATACAAAGTCCCCTTCAGAAAATTACTTGAATGTCCCAAATTAACTTATAAACACAAATATCGCGATGAAATTCAGCACAATAAAATATTATGTAAATATAAATATATTCACAAAATTTTATCGGGCTTGGTCCATATTTGCCCCTAGCCCCCATATAAAGCCTCTTTCAGAAAATTAGTTTTTCATCCATAAATTGCTTAAATGTATCGGAACAAGGGAATATTGAAAATAAATGCTTTACTATGAAAAATAAATCACATTTAATATTCATAACTGGTGTAGGGTATCATATGGTCGGCCTCGCCCGACTATACTTTCTTACTTGTTTTATTTGAACTGTTTATCTTAAACATAATACAATTAATTCTTACAACCTACTTATATAGTTAATTCCTAACACTACTTATTTTCTATAAAATAATCTGTCATATCGGTATACATATCCAGAAGGTAATATAAGTCCTTTAAATCTTCCTTGTTTTGAGATGATAGAGTCTCATAACAAATCCATCTTTTTCGCATAGTTGAAAGAACAGGATCAGAAGATAGAAGTAAACTATTAAAAATATCTTCATTCTGTGATTGCCTGGAGCATTTTCTTGAACTGAATAGTTGAACATGCTTAAAATCTCGATTCCTCGCTTCCTGGGCTTCTTCTGTTAACTCTCCAAGTGGAAGAATATTCGATTCAATTATAATTTGACCATGACACAATACTTTGTGTACTGTTGGTGTTAGTTCCCTCCATGGATACAGAGATACAAGTAATTTAGAAATTTTAGATGTATATTCCCCAAATCGATTTCCATTAATTTTATGTTTACTATTCAGTGCCATTAAAATAGTGTTAACTCTTCGAAGCAACTCCTTGTCGATTCCAGTTATTTTTGAAGTAATTTCAAAATCACGAAAAAACCTTCTCGCCGTATTACCGTCATTTGTACTACCGCAACTTGGAAGTGGTTTGTCGATGTTTAATCCCATCTGAACTTTAAATTCTTCTTGGATTCTGCTTTTTTCCGCAGCTCTCAGTTCTTTCAATTCTTCATTATTTTTTGTTGATTTAGTAAGATTCTCTGGCACACTTCTATATTTGAGGTCGTATGCTATGTGTAAAAAGTAATCCAAAAATCGTATTCTGGCATGAAGTGGTGAAATTCCGAAAGACAGGACTTCTTCATTAATACTTCTGCTTTTGTTTATATTTGAGAATTGCGACTTTTTCTCATTACATATTGAGCATCTCCAGAAGGAAGAAGTTTCTGTTATGGCATTGCTGACCTTTCCATCAATCATTGTTAAGCTTAGCTGATATGATACGCTAATAGAGAATTCCTTTATTTTTATGCAAATGGGCTCCAGTGCATTTATTTCATCTTTTAAATATTCCACTAAATCTTTTGTTGTTTTCTTTGACTCCTTTATATATTCAAATCCAATGGGTCTGGTGAACCGGAGTTGTATTGATCCATATATCTTCAAATGAATTTCCGATGCTTGACGATGATGGATTAAGGGAATATGAACGAATTCGTAATGGCACTAATGATGACATAAATACACTTTTGTAGTCTGCTAATGTCCGACTTCCACAAGCTTGTTTGTATTCTGGAAGTGCTGTTAAACCGTCACATCCCCACTTACACATTAAGACAACATCACAGTTATGAATTTTCCTTAGTTGGTCTTCTGAAAAGTCTGACACAATTCTTGATGCTGTGTTTTCGAGCAAAGATGATATATCAATACAAGCTTCCACATCATTAACAGCAATAGGTGATGGTAGGATAGTTTGTTTTTTTTCCTGGATCGCCTTGTATGATGGTAATATATTGTGTCCTTTTTCATGCAGAGCTTTCCTTAATATTTGGTACTTATTTCGACTGAGACCCAGTTCCAACATAAGCGCTATTGCTTCCTCTTCAGTAAAATTTGATTGTGATTGAAAAAATTTTTTGTGTGACCCTCTTTTTTTGACCTTGAACATAAGTCTTCGTATGACTTGCAAGGCGCTCCTGTTAATGTGTTGTAAGTTGAGATTTCCGTAGTAGTTTCCATCCAACTACAAAATTTTAATCGAAATTTCCTTTGATTTTCATCCACAGACTTACTTTTTACATCAAAAAGTTTTCAATTTTTGATATGCCTGTTTTGTCTACTTTTCTACTATATGTAGTTTTTATATAATTTGAAATGTCTTCAATTCTTTCTGGCCCTTTTGAAGATACACTCCATAAAACGGAACACAACTCTTCGTTTAATGTAATCTTCATTGTAGATTTATTAAATATGGTACTTAAAATCTGAGAAGTTTACTTATATACCAATTCTTGTCATTTCCGATACAGGTATTCCAAAGTAAAAAATTACGAATTGTCTACCTATTAACATTTAGGAGTATATTACTATAACCTGTAATTCAGTCATTGATATTTCTTGTTAGTGAATGAATCGAAATTATCATTACCTGTATATTTTTACCTACATGATCATAAACGAAACAGAACGAAATGATCTGTCGAAAAAATTTAGGTAAAAAATAATTATAAATTTCTGAAAATTTAAGCATAATAGGACCTTTCAATTATAAGGATAAGCAAACAAATAGAAAATAGGTAAATATAAGATTTAAATATGTTCTGTCATATTTAATACTAAAATATGAAAAATATGAAATTAAAGGATACAGGTTTAAATGAACATATTTTTGAATGTAATTGAGATATTGGCTTGAAAATTTTTGTAAAGAATCGAGAATTTCCATATCTAACTAAAAAAAGATATTAAGGGATAAATATGGACTAAATTGTTGTAGCTATCTGCGACCTTATTAAAATTTTGATATAAATCATAGTTTTAGAAATTAAACAAATATGTAATATATGACAAAATCTTTATTTATGAGCAAAACTCAATGAAATTTTCAACGCTTGTTAAATTTGTCATTTCAAATAAGAAAATGCAAAAAAAAAAATTGGAAAGGTCAAAGGGCATCCCACAATTCCCAAAAATAGGAATGAAAATCCCAAAAATGGGATTTTTTACTTTTTTGCCCATAGGGTCCACATTTCTTTCAGGGCTGGGAAAATACTTTTGGAGTAAATAGAAAACATATTGAGGTTTCCAAAACTGCTTTCAGTTTTCTGATGCCAGCTTTGGGATTTTAGAACATGTCGCCCAAAGTTGAAGTTTTGATAAAAAATAGGTCATATTCGGAAGGACGCAGTCGCAACATTTTCAAAAAATAGGACAAGTTTTTTACGCCAAAGCGTTCTGCGTAAAGATACCTTTTAGAAAACTATAAAATTGTTATATGTTATTAAAGAAAATTTTATTTTATTAATAAAAGAGTTAAGTCACACGGCAAAAATCTAAAATTTTTTGAATTTTTAAATTTAAAAAACGTATATTTTTGGATCTGTAAATGATATTGGTCTGAGTCCATTTGGTCCAAAATTACGCCCGGTATTCAAAAAAAGGCGGACCAAGGTATGGTAAATTTTGTATCACTAAATTTTCAGAAAATATAAAAATCTTTGTATTTGGGTAAAAAACAAAAAAATGGCACGAGTTTAAAAATTTTACATGTCGTAGGTACCCTACTTTGAGCCGCCACAGCGCCGTCTCTGGGGCATCTGCGGGGTTCATCTTCAAAACTTAAACTCGAATACTCCTTGGCTACGCTCACGCCCGATCGGATCAGCCGTTTAGAAATGCCAGATTTATTTTCAAAAAATTTCGATTCTGCCCCACAGTGGCATACTTAATTTCATGTTTCTAGGTTCAATATTATAGAAAATTCCTTTTGATGAACGAAAAAGTACCAAAAAGTCCCCTTTTATAGATTCTCATTTACTCCGGGCTCTACATGCTTAATTTCATGCTTCTAGGTTAAATTTTATAGAAAACTCAAAAAGTACCAGTCGAAGGACGAAAAAGTACCAAAAAGTCCCCTTTTATAAATTCTCATTTACTCCGGGCTCTACATGCTTAATTTCACGTTTCTAGGTTCCATATTATACAAAAATCCAAAATGTACCTTTTGAAGAACGAAACAGTACCAAAAAGTCCCCTTTTATAGGTTCTCACTTAATCCAGGCTCTACATACTTAATTTCATGTTTCTAGGTTCAATATTATAGAAAATTCAAAAAGTACCTTTTGAAGAACGAAACAGTACCAAAAAGTCCAATTTTATAGATTCTCATTTACTCCGCGGCCTACATGCTTAATTACATGTTTCTAGGTTCAATATTATAGAAAATTCAAAAAGTACCAGTCGAAGTACGAAAAAGTACCAAAAAGTCCCCTTTAATTTAATTTTTCTAGGTTATATTTTATAGAAAACTCAAAAAGTACCTTTTGTAGAACGAAAAAGTACCAAAAAGTCCCCTTTTATAGATTATCATTTACTCCGGGCTCTACATGCTTAATTTCATGTTTCTATGTTAAATTTAATAGAAAACTCAAAAAGTACCAGTCGAAGTACGAAAAATTACCAAAAAGTCCCCTTTTATAGATTCTCATTTACTCCGGGCTCTACATGCTTAATTTCATGCTTCTAGGTTTAATTTTAAAGAAAACTTAAAAAAATACCTGTGTAGAACGAAAAAGTACCGAAAAGTCCCTTTATTATTAATTTCATGTTTCGATTTCAATATCAAAGAAAACTCAAAAAGTACCAGATGAAGAATGAAAAAGTACCAAAAATATCACTTGGCATATTTAGTGTTTCTAAATCTAAAAATGTTATCTAAATTGGATCATTGTGTTTGAATAAAATCAAATTTCCCGTTTTTACCCCTTTTGGTACTTTTTTTCTACCCATTAACGAAATAAAAATTCTATTCCAAAATGTTGCAACATCGTATTGGGAGCCCGTTATATGTATTTATATGTATAAGTTAATAAACCAATTGTGTTTGAATAAAATCAAATTTCCCATTTTTCCTCGCCAATAACGAAATTGCAACATCGTATTGGGAGCCCATTATTATGTATTCATATGTATAAGTTAATAAACCAAAAACAATGTTTTATGAAAAAAGTACCAAAAATAGGTACAATTTTCACCCCTTAAACATCCGAATAACGAAAAAGTACTAAATTTATATTTTTATTTTTTCGTCAACTTATGAAGGAGTCAAAAATATCGTTTGAATGTTCACTGGTTTAAAAGATACATGGGGTGCAAAAAAAGTACCAAAATAGAGTTTTTACCCGTTTATTCCCTAAAGCGGCCGAAATTGAAAAAAGTACCAGACACCTGTCCGCTTTTTTTTTAAATGAACGACGATAAGCTTTAAACTATTTTTGTATCTTTTCTAGTTTAGGAGATATGAGGTTATCGAATTTACCCGTTTTTACCCTTTTTTACGCCCTAAACATTCGAATTTCCAAAAATCCCAGGGTTGGTCTCAGGGTGGGAGATATATATATATATATATATATATATATAAATAAAAATAGATGAAATAGCCATAACTATTTAAGAAATAAATTTATTGGAGTAATATTCAACATAAATATGTTTTGTGTATACATATATCACTTTGCAAAATATTTTTCGGATTGGTCCATAATTGGGCACAGTTCCCATACAAGGCCCATTTCCGACAACCTCGTAAACGCACACATTTCATAACTGAATGAAGATTTCGGTATGAAATTCGTCATGAATGTGTTTAAAGTTGACACTCTGCCAAATTTTTTCCGGATCGGCCCATAATTGGTCACAGCTCCCATGTAAGGTCAACTCGAAAATCACTTAAATGCACATAACTAATTTAGAAATAAAGATATTGATTATTAATATTAAGTATAAATATGTATTGTGAAATATATATTGTCTGCAAAATTTGTTTGGATCGGTCCATAATTTGGCACAGCTTCCATATAAGGCCCATTTCCGATAACCACTTAAACGCACATATTTCATAACTGAATATATCGGTATAAAATTAGTCTTGAATGTGTTTAAAGTAGATGTGAAACACCATGCGAAATGTTTTCCGGATGGGTCTATAATTGGTCTCCTATATAAGGACCTCTTCCGAAAATCACTTAAATGCAAATTTCCAATTAAGAAATAAAGATATTTTAAAAATACGCTATATAAATAAATTTATTCGGATCGGTCCATAATTGGTCCTATCTGTCATATAAGATCCACTTCAGAAAAACGCATATTTCATTGATAAATATGCGGAATAAAATTCCGCATAAATAAAAAAATGTATATGAGTATATTTTGTGTATAAAACAAATCTTTTTAAAAAAAAATTAGGTTCAATGCTCTCGAATCGGTCCATAATTGGTCGTATCTGTCATATAAGATCCACTTTAGAAAATCGCATATTTCATTAATAAATAAAAATATCAGAATAAAATTCCGCATAAGCTACTCTTTATCAAAACCCTTCTAAATATTTCTAGATACGTATTTAACAAATTAAGAATGTTTAAATTCTGTACAATTTCATTAAAATATAAAATGTACTTATATTTTAATGAAATATATTGGAAAAAGCGACTTAAGGAAATGGACCTTATATGATAGCTATGACCAATATAATATGATTTCTGTTCATATTATGTACATATGTGCAAAATTTCATGGTGATACCGATATTTTTGCCGAAGTTATTAACGATAAATCTATTTCCTAAAATATGTACCTTTGTATGGGAGCTGTGGGAAAATTTAAATCGATTTTTTGAGTTTGAGCAAAGAAATTAACGTGTGTCAAAAATCACTCCATTATCTTTAGTAGTTTCTGAGAAAACTACTCAAGAATTAGGAAAAAAAACGTAATTTTTTCGAGGTAGTCTGAAATTTTTACTCATAATTTTTTACTTTGTAGACCTATTTGGCTAATTTTCAATACCAAACTGCTTGGGATAATAGTGAATATTTTCAGTGAATTTGGCTGATTTCGTTTGCTTAGTTTTAAGGTGAGAGTGTTTCAGGCAGACAGACAGACGGACACAGCTAAATCGACTCAGAATTTCATAAGGATCCAGAATATATATACTTTGTTGGGTCTCAGATGAATATTTCTTGTTGTTACATACGGAACGACTAACTTATATATACCTTCTAACACCACTGATGGTGGTGGAGGGTATAAAAATAATCCTAAATAAAGCCATACAAATGTTTATTGATTGAATGCCAAAGAAATATGTATCTTTCTGTCCGTCTGCTTATTTGTCATTCATTTATGCAGTTTATACGACTTACTATATTTATGTTTTACTGTAAATTTCTTTTCCGAGTATTTGTGGTGGTGGTTGGCATACAATAGATTGATTCTTTTCAACGTTTGCTACCAGCAACCTCATCTCGTCTTTTTCAAGCCTTTTGATTATTTATCACGCAGTGGTGTTCTTAAACATAATACTTTAGACGGTTATTATTAACATCATCATTAGCATTGTCGTCATGGCCTTAGAAAGTATATGTATGTGTGTGTTGAACCGTCAAGTTCATTGATTTCATTATCTAAGCCACAAAGCCTTGTAAGAATTGTTCTATTATGTGCTGAGTATAAGCGTTATGTGATCCCAGATAATCCTTTTAATGTATAAATTAAGTACCGTTTAACAATTTTCCGGCGGCCATATGAAAGTCCTATGGGAAATTTGCAATAGTATTCCATGGAGAGATGAAACCCTAAACATGTAGAAGGAATACAAAAAATGAACACAAACAAATTTTCTAAAAACAACCCAAACATACAGTCATGCAATACAGCAGATACGTTCATTGACAAAGAGATTCTAACTTGACACACTCTGCATAAACATGAACTGCGGGACAGCTTAAAGCAAATATGTATGTATATGTACATACATATATACATTAAGGTGGGTCGAAAATAGGTTTTTTTCACGGATGAACTTCTAATAGTGAAGTTATGTTGGATTTGAACGACAGATAGAATAATGTAAAATATTATTCAATTATTTTGAGGGTAAGAGCCAGCGCTTCGCAGCCAATTTTTGTAAATGCGTCTATATCGGAAGAAGGCCACTTTTTTAAATGAGGTATTATATATGTATTACTTTTTGCATCATTTTATAGCAAAACCGTATTGTTTTCACAATTGTCTTCCCAAAAAGATAGAAAAACTTAAAATCAGTTAAAAAATGTTAGAGTTATTAAAATTTCCCCCGAGAATTTTGTGTTTCTGACGACACATAGCGTATATATAAAAATTTTTTTGTTTTAAAAATTTTACAAAGTAATATAATGTTTACCTTTATAAGATCCATAAATATGCTAATACTAATTATACCCTCCACCACCTTCAATGGTGATAGAGGGTATATATAAGTTTGTCATTCCGTGTGTAACACCAAGAAATATTCATCTGAGACCCAACAAAGTATATATATATATTCTGGATCCTTATGAAATTCTGAGTCGATTCAGACGGACGTATGTCTGTCTGTCTGTTCGTCTGTCTGCATCAAACACTCTCACGTTAAAACTAAGCAACATAAATTAGCCAAATTCACTGAAAATATTCACTATTGTCCTAAGCAGTTTGGTATTGAAAATCAGCCAAATCGGTAAACAACGTAAAAAGTTATGAGTAAAATTTCAGACTACCTCCAAAAAAATTAAGTTTTTTTCTTAATTCTTGAGTAGTTTTCTCTGAAACTACTAAAGATAATTTAATGAATTTTGTCACACCTTATTTTCTTTACCCAGGGATCAAAAATGTTCAAACTAAAAACAATCGATTCAAAATTTCTCATAGCCCCCATACAAAGGTCATATTCTCGGAAATAGATTTATCGCTAATAACTTCGGCAAAAATATCGGTATCACCACGAAATTTTGCACATATGTATATAATAAGAACAGAAATCATATTACCAACGTAGATCTGTATAGGTCGATTATTGGTCACAGCTCCCATAAATGGTCCACTTTCGAAAAAAACTTAAATACAAATATCTAATTAAGAAATAAACATATTGGAATAATTTTCAACATAAATATGTATTGTGTATACATATATCAGTCTGCAAAATGTATTTTGGATCGGTCCATAATTGAGCATAGATCCCATATAAGGTCCATTTCCATAAGTCATTTTTTCCAATATATTTCATTAAATTATAAAAAAATACGGATAAAATCCGACACAGTGTGTGTTTTTATCGATAAATCATTCTGTGAAATTTTGTTCGGATTGGCCAATAATTGGCCATATCTCCATAAAAGGTGTATATGATTTGTAAATGATAGCACCCTCATCACGGAAGCACAATTTATTAAATACGTATCTAGTAATATTTATAAGGGTTTTCATAAAAAGTAGCTTACAGGTGGAGGGTATTTAAGATTCGGCATAGCCGAATATAGCGTTCTGACTTGTTTTTGTTCAAATTGGATAACACTTACTCGGTTTAGTCTGTGGTCAAATAAGGGCCATTATTGTAACAGCATATCCAACACTTCACTTTCAAACTTTAAAAAATATTGTTAAATGGATTAAAAAAATTAACATTTCCAATACTCGATTTTATAAGCAATATGGGCAATTTCATATCAAGTGACCCAACTCAAAAAATCGATTTTGATGAAATTTGCACCAACGTCTAATAGGTCAAATAGGTGAAAAGTTACACGCATTTGAATAAATCCCTGTATGACCAAAATTTCCAACTTTGACCCCCTCTAAACCCGGCAATTCCGGACCGATGAAAATTTGTGTCTGGCCTACTATCCAATAGTACAAACCTTGGTGCAAATTTCATCAAAATCGGAAGACATCGATATTTAAAGTTGGGTCACTTGTCACGAAATGATCCATATATAAGAATTTAAAAATAAGAAGAATGAGCTCAATACCTATCATAGTTTTACTGTACCTGCGATGTGAAGTGTGAAGATGAAGGATTTCGGGAATAGGCAATTTTTACCAATAATTATGTAGAAATGATATTATTCGAAATTGTTACTTAATTTTGATGATATAAATAAATATTATTTCTGAAAAGTAATATTAATATATTTCTGATCAAATTTCCGAAATTAAGAATCTCTAACCTTTAGAAACCAGGGTCAAAATCAAAATTTTGAATATTTTATGTTCTATATTTATTCATATTCATCACATATTATATATTTATAAAATATATAATATGTTCCACATATCATTGACTTTTTGAATGGAATCTCATTCCAATGTAAAAATATCGCGATTTGAAAATTTAAAAATATGTTAAAATTTCCTAAAAGTACATACACATAATTGCCCATAACTCTGAAACTACTTAAAGTCCAACATAATTTTTGATTTCATATTAAAGCCAAAGATATTGTCTTTAAAATCGTGTAAACAGAATATTTCACTTCCAAAAGGTTAAAGGTCAATTTTCATAGTGTATAATTCAATGTCAAATAGATCAGACAGCCCCGTGTTAAACATTATTAAAATACATGGTATGAGGATACCTAAACTCTCTTCTATATTCTAGTGAAAACTTTTCGATGGAGACTCGTGTAGTTCAGGAGTTATTAACCAAAACGTAATTTAAAACCAGTTTTTTATACAAAATTGTATGAAAAATTAAACAAACAGAAAAAATACACATTAGAATCAATTTCAATTTATATGGTAAATTACATTGTATCTCATAAACCACTGGTCCGATTTAAATGAAATGTGCAAGAAAATTATGAAGGACGATCAGGGCCAGTGATGCCAAGTGTAGGGATTTTTCCCTTTTTGTAGGGATTTTTTTTCAAAAATTTCACGTGTAGGGAAAAAGGGAAAGATTTCTTACTATTGTCAAATTGTAGGGATTTTTCAATTTCATAGTTTTTAACAACTAAAAATATACTCTTTCATGTATTAAACTTTTAAATTAAAAATGAAATCAGTTTTAAGTGTATCGTTAGTAAAAATTCCGCTTGTAATTTCTACAATATATGTACCTACATATCGCTACAAGACTGGCATAATCCAAAATTCGGCTTTCTTGAACTAAGGTCTTCAAAACATGCGGCATACTAAAATCTTTCATATAGATTTATGAAATTTCAAATATGTCTATTATTTTCGATGTGAAATCGATTTTTTGTAAACGTAAAAACTAAAACCCACGTTTTTGTGAATATTAGACAACTAAAAATTTAATTTGAATTTAGATGAGAAACATATTAACCTCAACTATCTGAATCTGGATTTTTAAAACCCCTTGATTTGTTTAAAAGTTATTAAAAAATAGTTAAATGTCATTAAATATTCATATCCATTTTTCTTGAAACGACTTTTTGGATTATGCCAATCCTGTAGGGCGATATATTCTGACTCCTTATAGATAGAGTAGTCGGGGGCTTAATGCAGTAACTCAGGATTGAAAAAATGAATTTAATGTTCTGAAAATTTATAAAAGTAAACTGCAAAAGTAAACCTTATTTAAAATAATTATTTTATGAAAATTTTTTTGTTGGAGGCACATAAAATAAATTTTTATCACGATTCGATATACTGCCATAAATCTTTCAATTGTTTTTTTTTAATCTTAACTGAAGAGTCAGGGTTGGAAGATTTGTATGATGTAAAATTGAAAGAAAAAATTAAAAAAAAATACATACATATATGTATATTATAAAACGGAGCTAATATTTTAGTTTTTGATGTTATTTTTGTATTTTTTTAAGATAAACTTTGAAAAAAAATGGTCCTTATTTGCCAAATCGGTCCTTATTTGCAGATTTGTGAAGCTTTAATATTTTTTTATAGTCGAAGTACTCTCATTTAACACCACATACCTCACCTTGTATTTTAACAGGGCGGTAACAAGGTAAATTTTCAGTAAGGCTAAATCGTTCTTAATAATTTTCTTGTACTCCTGAACTACATGAGTCTCCATCGAAAAAATTTCACTAAAATATAGAAGAGAGTATAGGTATCCTCATACCATGTCCTATTATAATTTTTAATATGGGGCTGTCTGATATATTTGGCATCGAACAATACACTATAAAAATTGACCCTTAACCTTTTGGAAGTAAAATATTTTATTTGCACGATTTTAAAGACAATATCTTTGGCTTTATAACGAAATCAAAAATTATCCTGTACTTAAAGGAATTTCAAAGTTATGGGCAATTATATGTATATACTTTTAGACAATTTTAACATATTTTTAAATTTTCAAAGCGCGATATTTTTGGTCTGGAATTGGATTCCGATCAAAAAGTCATTGATTTAAAGAACACTTTCAAACCATAATATGTGTGGGAAATTTCATTAAAATCGGAGATGGTAAATCCGAAAATTGCTGTTTTCTGTCCGTTTTGATATGGATTCACCCAATAGCAAAATATTAATTTTCAAAAACAAACAAGTGTTTGGTATCAATGGAAAGAGAATTTCTCCTGTATTACAAATATGTAAAAATATAACAACCCATCGAACAATTTCAGGAGGTAATCAACAAAAGATTAAAAAAATATATATGTTTTTGTGTATCAACAATTATATTTAAAAATAATTGTGACTTTTTTTTTATTTATATGTTTACTATATGTGTTTATTTATATGTTTATTTAGGAACAAATCTGATATACACCTTACCCTCTTTTAACGCTGAAAATAAAATTTTGTAGAAAGAAGATGAGGTGTACTTCAAAGTTAAAATTCAGAAACAATATACATATTGTTAAAGTCAAAATGAATTAAATATATTTTGGCATTAATTCCCAAATTCACATAAAAAAACTATTCTTGTAATATTTAGACATATACATATACTGCATACTTTATAAGTACTAAAAGTGCTATCTCTTTCTAACAAAATAAGTTCCAAATTTTCGCCAAATGTTCAAAATTGTCATAGTTACTTATTTCCGCAAATTCAATAAAAATTCTACAATTATAGAAGGAACATAGAGAAAAAGAGGTTCGTGTCTATTTTGCAATAAACTTCTCTTTAATTAATTTAATAGTGCAAAAGAGCAAAGGTCTATCTATATATATATTAGAGTGCTCCAAAAAAACGAAGTTGCAAATTTTGCCCGTCCCCCCTCTAGAATTGTTCTTTGGGTTGTAAAACTATGTCATACAAAAAATTAGGATGATAGGATAACGTTAACAGGTGCCGCAACGGCTCTGAAGATTTCAAGTGCATTTACAAGGGGAAAATATAGATTTTTTTCAGTTTTTGTTCAAATTTGGCCATTTAGTAATAAATTTTGAACTTTATTGTAAAGGAATCGTAATGTGCACAGAGTAGTCATTTCGGAAAGATAAAAAACACAAACATTGCTTGAAAACTTTAAAAGTTGTTGCGAATTCCCCAGGCCATTAACGTGTCCCACAGCACATGAATTCGAAATGTGACAAAAAAAATTAACTTTTTTTGGAATATATTCGAACAAAAACATTTTGTTGCTTAAAATAGATCTATAATTACTCGAATATTAGTTTTTGTCCTTATAAGATAACCCTAATATATATATATATATTTTTTTTTTATATTATCTGAACTATAATACTCTGATAACACTTTATGTAAAATGTGCAACAGTAAAGAATTAATACGTCTTCTCTAAAATATTACAAAAAAAAGCGATTTTCCCGAAATCCGCCGAGTTCAAATCGCAGGTACAGCTAAACTGTAAGAAATATTGATCTAATATTTTTACCGTTTAATAGCCATATCTATTGACCAGAAATTCCCAAGAGATCTCCTAAAAATTTTGAAATTTGTTTAACAAAGTTTAAAAAGAACTGAAATTGGAGATTTGAAACGGCCGTTGAAAACATCAAACTTTTTAGACCATAGCTGAAAGCGAGTTAGCGTTAGCGTTATTTTAAGTAACAGAATGATTTTTTAGAATAGGTATATCCCAAAAAAAGTAATTTTTTTTTTGTCACATTTCGAATTTATGTGCTGTGAGACACGTTAATGGCCTGGGGAATTTGCAATAACTTTTAAAGTTTTCAAGCAATGTTTTATATCTTTCCGAAATGTTTACTCTGTGCACATTACGATTCCTTTACAATACGGTTCAAAATTTATTATAAAGTGGCAAAATTTTAGCAAAAACTGAAAAAAATCGATATTTTCCCCTTGTAAATGCACTTGAAAACTTCAGAGCCGTTGCGGCACCTGTTAACGTTATCCAATCAGCCTAAATTTTTGTATGACATAGTTTTACAACCCATAGAACAATTCTAGAAGGGGACGGCCTGTCAAATAAATGTTTTTTCCTTCATACAAGCTTGAATCACTCTAATGCAGTAGTGCCCAAAAGTTCCTTATGGAAGAGTAAATACCAATATTAAAGAAAAACATATTTTTATTCAATATTTTTTGTTACAAAAATCAACACATTCATACAGGGACAAATAAAAAAAAAACATTTCATATACGTACACGGCAAAAAATTATGATATGCGTTATTTGTAAAAATAATATAATTTTCCCATTTATTTTGCAAATCAATTTTGTAAAGAATAGAAAAAAGTAACTGAAACGTTTTCAATTATTTGAGAGTAGATTATGAGTGATCATACAGTAATTTTTCTGTGAATAATGTAAGTTTGAAATTTAAAACTAACACCATTTTTTTCCAAGTGCTTTTTAAAACAAACTTTTTTACCATAAACAAAAAACAAAATCTACGTTGATGATCGCTCTCCTCATTATAAGAATAGTGTTGTTGTTTTACTCTTGCTTGTATACCAGTCAAGAGCAGAATTGCGATTCGAATGATCGCGTGTATAGGCCTGAAAATTCTGCTGACGCTTCGTTGGCACACGTACACAATAAGCTTGCGTGTATTGGTGTGTCTGTGTTTAAGTGAACCCAGCAGTTCGGGCGGACAGTCCCGAACTCCTTATTTAGCCTACCACATAGGGTTACCCCTAGCCACCGACTGTCCAGGTGACAAGCTATTTTAACATGTGCTTGTCCTACGAGGAAGTCAAGACAAGTGTTTTTTTTAAGTGTCCCCTCTCTCGCTTACAAAGGGTACAATAAAGTGACGATTACCTTCACCCTCGTTTACAAAGAGTACATCCGTGACGAAAGACGAATTAGAGCCCACCAGGTGGTTTAACATAAGTGGAAATCACTGTATTTTTCCTATGCATTCACTCTTTGTCGAACTGCAGGGAAATGAAAACTTTTTTGTTGTTGCGAAATTTTTTAATGCATCCAGTGTTGCCACTTTGGTTATTATTAACAAAAATTGGTTATTTTTATTTTGCATGTACATGTGAATTATTTTTTCGTTTTGGTTATTTTTTGCAAACAATTGAACTAAATGCTGTTTGCTTTTATTCTAAAAATAAAATTAAAAAAAAAAAAAAACTTATTTTATCTCTAGTTTTAAATCAACTATGTAAATATACATATCGTCCCTGTTTTGGTAATATGTGGATTTTTTTTTTACTATTCGAAATTTTTTTATTACTGAAATTTATTTTTTTTTATTACTGAAAATTTTGCATAAACAGATACTGTGCTAATTTGCCGAAATTCTAAGATAAATGATTTAATAAGAATTAATTAATAAAGTATTTCTGCTAATTGATGCAAGAATAGTATCACAATATCTTTAAAGTATTAATCATCTGATATTTTAAGTAACACAGCTAAGGAAAATTAAATTGTATTGTCTACAAAAGTTGTAATAACATCTAATCTCGTACGACGAACAATAATCGCGATATATGCAAAGATTTGATACTCATGACCTTTGACTTCTACTAAATATCTCACCATGACTTTTAGTTCTTTATTTACATTTCCTAGATGATGTTGTATACTTGTTTTTATTTTACCGTCTTAAATTCTAAATTTTGGTCAATTTGTCGGATAATTTGGATAGATTACGTTTACAAATATTGCTGAAGTTATGAATGTAGAACTGAAATATTTTGCCAAAATATTTTTAGTTGACCCAGTTTGCTTGCGAAATATCGGTCCTTAACCTAGCCCCCATATTATGCCCTATGCAGAAAATTACTATATTGCTTAAAAAGGCATGTATAGCGATGAAATTCAATATGAAATAGTTTTTTTGGAAATGTATTTGTCAAAGTTTATGAGGATCGGTATATAATTGACTCTATCCCTCATAAAATGATTTTAAAGCTCATAATGTACTGCAATATAGCAACAAAATTCAACATAATCAAGTTTTAAAGGGACTAAAATATTTCTGTCAGATTTTATGAGAATTGGTCCATAATTGACCATACGTCTCATATAAGATCCCCTACAGAAAATTACTTTAACGCTCATAACTGTCTTCATAATACCAGTTTAGCGACGAAATTTAACATAGTTACAAGTTCCACTTCAGAAAATGAATTTGTTATTTTAATGTCCAAATGTAAATATGAAACAAATAAAAATAATTTTGTTTACTTTTTTCTTAATTTGGTTATTTTTTATTCGAATTTTGGTTAGAAAAAAAATTTTGTTGTGGCAACACTGCTTATAAGTCCAATATGGAATTGAATAAAAAACAATGATGGAATTGAAATATAATCTCTTTTAAGTTTATAATCAAAGCAGAGTTACCAAGCACTTCTTACTTCTTGTTCTGACCCGGAAAACCAACGATAATGAAATATTTATTTAATTATCACACATTATTTGTAGAAAGAATATATTTATTCCTTCCTTGTATGATTATGAATAAATGAAATGAACTTCTTGGGAAATTTGGAACTACTTTGAAAGTTTTGCATCAAATGTTATAAAGCCTAGAAGTTTTGTAATATTATTAATAATTAAAAAAAATCGCAGCATATAAAATAGGTGTTCAACCAGTTTTAAATGTAATGAAAGTATTATATGTGTTTGGAGAGGACAATCTTAAAGCTGAAACAATTTCAAGAGAGAGGTCGAGAGAAAAATCTGATGGAATAGAACGGGAATGGAACTGCAAACATACATACATATGTATGTACATTCATACGTAGAAACATTAAAAGAAATGGTATGAAGAATGGAAACAATGTGCTTCTGATAAATACCTTGTTAATCACACAATGATGAAAACTTCTTTCCCTCTTTCGCTGACTTGGTATTAATATTTCAATGTTTGAAGATTGTTCCCAATATGGATGACATTCTCTTTAAACTCCATATTCCATATTTATATTAAGTGTTTAATTTTTATATGTTTTTTAATTAGATTAATTTTTCTTCAATTTTGTACGGAACAAAATATTATACTATTACATATGGGCATTTCCACGGAAAAGTCTACTTTTGTCACATCACGTCACGCACCATTAACTGCCAATATCTAGGGTAAATATTTATATATATTTAAATTATTTATATTTTTATGTAGAGCTCTAATAGCTCTATACATAGGATAAAGAAAGGACCAATTAAAAGGAATGGTCCTAAGATATTGTCAATTAAACTGCGTGACGTGATGTGACAAAAAATATACTTTTCATTGGAAATGCTCATATACATTAGAGTAAGGATGCCCAAGCCCTATGCGCTTGGTAGTCTTTTGTTTTTGTAAATGCGCCTAGCTATAGGCAGTGTGTTTTCTTTACTGTATACAACAGTGGTGGGCAGACACATACTATCAAGTATTTATTGTGTGTATTAACCCTGCTAGCAATTTTGTAGTCGACTACGAGGAAAATTCACTTCTAGTTTACATTTAAAGACTGACTATAAGCTAACTACAATGTAATGCAGAGCTGTCCTGAAATTTTGTATTTGGCAACGTAAAGAACCGACTTTTAAATACTAACTACAAGCTAACTATAATGTAATGCAGAAGTGCCTCAAAATTATCTGGAGAGAATTAATTGTATTTCAACATGTTTTCTCTTGTTTCTCTATTATTATGATTTTATTTGTTAACTTTAGTAGACTGACTATAAACGAACAACAATGTAATGCAGAAATGTTCCAAAAGTTGGTATTTATTAACGTAAACAATCGACTTTTAAAGACTAGCTACAAGCTAACTATCATATAATGCGGGATTACTCCAAAATTATCTGGAGAGCATTTTGTTTCGACATGTTTTCTCATGTTTCTTTATTATTTGGAATTTTGTTTTACATTTTTGTCATTTTCTTGTATACGTTGTGAAATAAGAGTTAGTAAGTTGGAAAAATTAATTATAAATGGTTAAATATTTCAAAACTCGGTCCCTTAATTCTAAATTCTGCTGATTAATACTGTAAATATAATACATTAACAGTTAACATTACACATAACATTTTAAAATTTATTTTAGATTTGGATCAATGGGAATCATGGAAATAATGAACAAATCATTCATAATTTTATGGATACCGGTGTTATTATTAGTTCCCCTGCAGAAAACTGATGTCTATTAATTTTAACGAACTAATATCATAACTTGTATTAAAGCGAAATGTAATTTAGATAACTAGTAGTTAAATTTTAAATATATTTAATTAAAATTTAATTAATTAATACAGTAGGGAATACAAAAGAAAACTATTACTTGACTTTTCTGCAACTAACTTTAAGTTAGTTAATAAAGAGTTACCTTTAAGCTAATTTTTTAGTAACTAACTTTAAGCTAATTGAAAAGTCATGCAGAGTCGAACAATTGACTACTGCGTAGGACATCGCCATGTTAAAATAGTCAGTTGGCTCCATTAAAAATAATCCAAGAATCAAACATAACTAGTTCATGAAAAAGTCAGCTTTTAATGCATTTAAAGTTAGTTGAGTTGCTGGCAGGGAAGCAGCAGAGAATCGTATTCAAGTCAACAGTATTAGTACACTGTAAAAAGTTGTTCATAAACAAAATAAAATATTTTGCGTGCAAATACACCTTTAATGTACATGAACATACATTAATAAATTATTTCAATAATTTTTTTCAATAAAGAGTGGAAAAATAAAAAGTAATTTCATGAAAAACTAAATATTTTTATAAATAATGTATATTATCTATAAAAATTTATAATTCTCTTTAATTTTTTTAATGTTTTTTATAATTAAACAATTATTTTTGACCATCCATAGATTTTTATAAAAAAAAAATCAATATTCCCCATTAACATCAAACATTTTGCTATGTGTATTAAAAGAGAACATAACATGCATTCAGTGTTGCCACAACAAAATTTTTTTTCTAACCAAAATTCGAATAAAAAATAACCAAATTAAGAAAAAAGTAAACAAAATCATTTTTATTTGTTTCATGTTTACATTTGGACATTAAAATAACAAATTAATTTTCTGAAGTGGAACTTGTAACTATGTTAAATTTCGTCGCTAAACTGGTATTATGAAGACAGTTATGAGCGTTAATGTAATTTTCTGTACGGGTTCTTATATGAGACGTATGGTCAATTATGGACCAATTCTCATAAAATCTGACAGAGATATTTTAGTTCCTTCAACACTTGATTATATTGAATTTTGTTGCTATATTGCAATACATTATGAGCTTTAAAGTCATTTTCTGAGGAGACTTTTTATGAGGGATAGAGTCAATTATGTACCGATCCTCATAAACTTTGACAAATACATTTCCAATAAAACTTTTTTATATTGAATTTCATCGCTATAGACGCTTTTTTAAGCAATATAGTAATTTTCTGAATAGGAAATCGTTGACCGATATTTCGCATTTTCAATACCAATCAAACTGGGTCAATTAAAAATATTTTGGCACAATATTTCAGTTTTCTATCTTGTTTCTTTTCGACTCTATCGTGTTTTCAACAATAAATATATGTCTCTTCGCGAATTCGTTAATAAGTGTAATAAATATTTATTTTAAAAAATAACTGAGTTTTTAACGCGTTTTAGCGCAATTCAAAAATACTCCACATATGACTTTTTGGAAAACAATTTTAAATTATAAAATTCTTCCCATTTTATGTACAGATTTAAAGATTTCGTTCGAAATTTGGGTTGAAGGGGTATATTTGACCAAATTATAATACCATGTAGCGGATGTTAGCTTTACATTCATAACTTCAGCAATATTTGTAAACGTAATCTATCCAAATTATCCGACAAATTGACCAAAATTTTGAATTTAAGACGGTAAAATAAAAACTAGTATACAACATCATCTAGAAAATGTAAATAAAAAACTAAAAGTCATGGTGAGATAGTATAGAAGTCAAATATCATGAGTATCAAATCTTTGCATATATCGCGATTATTGTTCGTCGTACGAGTTTAGATGTTATTACAACTTTTGTATACAATACAATTTCATTTTCCTTAGCTGTGTTACTTAAAAATATCAGTTGATTAATACTTTAAAGATATTGTGACACTATTCTTGCATCAATTAGCAGAAAATACTTTACTAATTCTTATTAAATCATTTATCTTAGAATTTCGGCAAATTAGCACAGTATCTGTTTATGCAAAATTTCAAATAGGTATAGAAGTTGCAATTATACTTTAAATTTTAAATTTAAATTGGAAGACATAATCTACTAAGTACGTAGACTATTCCCACCAAATTCCATAAAAATCTAAATGCGAAATACAGCCTACTTCGTTTTTTCATATAATTATCGCCAGTTCTTTACATAAAAAGTTCCAATAGAAATATTAAAGGAAGGACGGACGAGTTTGAATCGAAAAAAGTGATTTTAAGTTCATGGATGCACCAAAAGGAGAGAGAGGATTTATTATACACGGTGTTAGATTGACTAGTGTAAATAAAATAATAATACGGTGTTGTTATGATTTAAATCAACTCATTTAATATGTGGAAAACTCATAGGTACTTTTGCTAAATCCTAACCAATTAAGATATCGAAAAATACCCTTGTGCACATAAGTATAACCAGTAGATGTACAAATTTGCAGTAATAAAAAAATTTCGAATAGTAAAAAAAAAAATTCCACATATTACCAAAATTCAAAACAGGACATAGTTGATTTAAAACTAGAAATAAAAGAAGTTTTTTTTAAATTTTATTTTTAGAATAAAAGCAAACAGCATTTAGTTCAATTCTTTGCAAAAAATAACCAAAACGAAAAAATAATTCACAATTTTGGTTAATAATAACCAAAGTGGCAACACTGCTAATAGACCTAAAATCTTCAAATTTTGCACGAAGAAATTTAACATTTATTTCAACAATTTGGGGAAAATGGGCGGACTTTCATTAGGGGTGGTTGGAACCTCCCATATGAATTAAATATAAAAATTCGTATATCTTAAAAACTATTAGAGGTAGAAAATTCAAATTTTACATGAAAAACTGTGACATTAATGCGAACATTTAGAGATGAATTAAATACAATCTCGTATATCTGGAAAATTATTATATTATTAAAATTTTTCACAGGTTAAATTAAAATCTAAATTAACATTTGGATAAATTGGCGAACTTGCAATAATTTGCGTGGCATCCCCAATATGTATAAAAATTTATATCGAAAAACATGTAAGAAAGTATAGTCGGGCGTGACCGACCATATGATACCCTACACCAGTTATGAATATTAAATGTGATTTATTTTTTATAATAAAGCATTTATCTTCAGTATTACCTGGTTCCGATACATTTAAGCAATTTAGGGGAGGGGCTAGGTTCAAATGTGGAACAAACCCTATAAAGTTTTGTGAATGTTTATATTCATATAATATTTATTTGTGCTGAACTTCATCGCGGTATTTGTGTTTATACGTTAATTTTGCGCATTCAAGTAATTTTCTGAAGGGGACTTTGTATGGGAGCTAGGGTCAAATGAGGCCCGATCTTTATGAAATTTGGCGAGGTCATCAAGACTTGTATAAAACTTAGTTGTGCCGCTTTTAATCGATATACAAGTATATTTAACATAATTATGAGCTCAGAAGCCCTTTTCGGGGGGTTCTGTTGTATGGGGGCTAGGTGAAAAAATGGACCGATTTTAACCATATATAACCAATAGGCTTCGCCAAAAAAGCGTGTGTGCCAAATTTCATCCAATTATCTTGAAAATTGCGACCTATACCTTGCGCACAAGGTTTACATGGACAGCCAGCCAGCCGGCCAGACGGACGGACATAGCTTAATCGACTTAGAAAACGATTCTGCAATAATAAAAAAATTGGCGAACCTGCAATAATTTGCGTGTTATCTCCACACAGAAAAAAATTAAATTCAAATCAAATAAAAAATGCATGAAGTATTCCATAAAACTCAAACAAAAACATTTATTGAATTAGTAAAAATATTTACTGAAAATTAAATTTATTTCAATAAAGTGAAAATAATTTCCTTCTGTGTGAAAATCAAACAAATTCGTTATAAAACCAAATAAAAATATTTATAAAAATCGAAATTAAATTTAAGCAAGCGATTGTTAAGAAAAAAATTGTGTATATTTTTTTCTGTGCAATATGTAAAAATTGTATATCTGTAAAACTATTATAATTAGAATCTTCAAAAAAGCATTAATTTCCTATGGATATTGTAAATGTAGCTAAACAAAAAATCCTATAACATCCAAACACTTGAGATCCCATTCTAAAATTTTTACATAGCGATAACAATAAGTTTGTCTATTTGTCATAAAAAAATTAAGAAAAACATTCAGCCCAAACTGATTTTTAACAATTTAAAGATTATAAATTTAGATCTGATTTACATTATTTCTTTAATGTAAAAAAAGATTGGAAAAAAGTGGGACACTTCTGTTAAACATAAGGAACTATGTAATCCTAGCTTATTCTAAAATCCCTGTTTAGACAATTTCCATAGGCATTAACACACTTCCCTAATATTTAACCCTAAGTTTAACCAAAGGCGCATTAGAAAAATATACTCTTCTTCCAGGACTCCAATATTTTTAAAATTTAGACGGGCTGTATTATTATTTACTTCAAAATTTAATTTAAGTAATCTTTGAATACAAAGCAAATAAAAGTATTCGAAACCGGTTTTTTAAAAATTAAAAAAAAAACCGGGATATTCGATATTCGAATTGAAAAACCGAGTCGATCGCCCTAGAAATTAACCAATATAAAAAAAATTAAGAGTTACTCACTTTTTGGAAATTTTTGTTACTTTAATGAAATATCGGTATTGGTATTTTAGCGTTTTCGGTATTTTGGCTTATTTCGGTATTGGTATTTTAGCGTTATCGGTATTTTAACTTATTTCGGTATTAATATTTTAGCGTTATCGGTTTTTTTGCTTATTTCGGTATTTTATTGTGTTGTAAAGGTATTTTAGCGGTAACGATAGCTTAGCGATAACGGTTGCCAACCTTGGTATATACATACTAGGGTGTAATTCGAATAAAAATTATTCGATTAATCGAGGAATAATTTAGTTTTTATTCAAACGAATAAAAAATTTCCAATTTAGAATAAAGAATAATTCGAACAATTTTTGTCGAATAATATTTTAATGTTACTTTTTATGAATATTTTGTTATAGTATTGAACAAAGAATCACGATAATATTTTGTTAAATAAATTCTAAATCTTAAGATCTGTTATAATTGAAACAAAACTTTTACTACTTTTCGCAATTTATAATCATTTATATTTTGCAATGTTAAAACTATAAGGCTTCCAGTTTTAGAAGTGATGTTTATTAATGTTTAGAAGTGATTCTTTGCATTTTGCATTTCAATAAAATGCAAAGAATCACTTCTAAACATTAAGGACCAATCTTTAAGTGAAAGATTAGCGATTAAATTAAAATTAATCCTCGAAAGATGTTTTTGAGTACTCAAATAGTTAATTTTGTTTGCAAGTTTAAGCGCCCAATGGAGGTGGTTTAAACTTAAGCACGAAATGCAAAAGTGTAAACAGCTGATGCAAAAAAAAAAATTAATACAATTTTTATAAATATAAACATTCAAATGTTCTATTTATTGATTATTATAAATTATGGGCGCTTCAAAATACATTTTTTTGTTTTTAATTGAAGTTTTCATTAATTTTCATATTAAATTTACAATTGTCTTCTTCTTTTTTATAAAATATGCATTGTTTTGATAACAAACAGTGACGTTTTCTGTTGTTTTGTATGGCAACACTGCGAAGTTTAATCTTGTACTCAAAAACATCAAAGGGGATTAACATAAGATTATATTTATTTTTAGATTAACAAATCTGATTATTAATTGGCATTTGATTACCATTTCAAAAACCCGCTCTAAAAAACATTAATTAATTTAGTTCTTTAAGTATTAGATTTAGGTTCGATTTTATTGCCCATATTTAACCCATTCCCCACATAAAGTAACTTTAAGAAAATCAGTTTTTTAACAGTTTTGTATTAAGAAAAAGATAAATAACTTAAGCTACGTTCATACCTATCAAATATTAGACAAATATGACGTGACCCCAAAAAAATCTATCTTTTGATTTCCTTTAAATATATGTATATTTATTTGCACAAACATCATCATGTCAATTGTTAGCGGATTTTTAAAACCCAAGTTGCGTTTTATACAGAATCGACATACATAGTTTATAATACATAAATAAATAGTACGGTTCTTTTACAAACATATACATATTTCTCCAAGTTAGTTAAAAATCGTACATATAGATATATCATTATAAAGGACTCAACTTCCACTTTTAAGTACGTAGAGAAATTTATAATCGGTTGAGATTGAACTAAGTTACTGACTTATAAGTGCGTTAATGTTTTTTAGCCGTACCTTAAGATTTTAGAAGTGGTTGGCAAGTTTTAATAACTTGTAATATTCGGAAGCACCTTTCAGAAAAACAGTATTTTTTCCAGGTACACTGAAAAAAATCCATGCCTAATATATACGAAAAATGTCGTACATTGTACGAATCTTTCGTTGTTTCGCACCAAGAAATTCTTTCGTAATATGTACGAAATTGTACGGAATATTTTAATATAATGCAAAATAATCTTGGAAAAATGAATTTACATAAATTGAAAAAAGTGAATTTTGAATAAATATGGTAAAATTTACGAAATATTAATTTATGCAAACATTTTTGTTAATTTTAAAAATAATTTTTCTGATTTTAGTTCAAAATTATTCTCCACACGAATTTTTAATTTTTTTTTATGAAAATAGTTCGTCAATTATATTATGCTTTTTTTTAATTTTATAAAAATGTTGTAGGTTTATTTAATGATAATATACTTAATATCATTATGTTTAATTTCGCTAAAATTTAAGAAAAAATATTACGAAAGGTTTTCGTACTTTCGTAAAAATAGAAAAGGGTTTTATTAAGTAATATTTCGTATTATACAAGAAATTTTTGTAAATATTAAGAAATTTTTTTTCGTAAAGTTGAGCAGTGTATATATTTTTCACGCACAGTGTTATTCAGTTTTATTTATATTGTATTAAATTATTCAAATAAAAACTTTTATTCGTTCGAATAATCGAATATTTTTTTTAATTTAATCGACTACTCGAATGAAAAAAATATTGTAAATTTTTATTCGAATTATTTGAACAAAAATAATTGAAAAACTTAATACATACTGAAGTGCATTGAGCCATTTTCATCTTTTTGATTTGTTGCTGTTTGATTGATTATGCCGGTCACTAAAACAGTTAAGTGTGGAAGCTGCAATGATTCTATTAGAAAAACTGAAGGCAGCATCTTGTGCAATGTAGGTAAGTTGTGGCTTCATCTCCATTGTGCCGATATTGGAGAGAAACATCTGGCCCTCTTTAAAGATAAACCAACTTCGTTTGCATTTATGTGAGCTACGTGTTAATGGTTCTGAAGACGATGGTTCGCTTCGGGATGAAGTCTGTAAAGACCAGTTTGGATAATTTCATTAGAGTTAGCCAGGAGAGTCGGGATTCATATCGAAATTCCTTAGCTGAAATTCTTTCAGAATTTAAAAATGAAATGTTACCTTCCAATAAGCTAATGAAAGAAGACATTGCTTGTAATAAATTGATCGATCGTAGGCTATATCGGGGAGATATAAGTGGAATGCTTTCTGAGTTAGATAATTTTACTAATCGTGATATTAATCACGTCTGTTACTTGAACAACAAGAAGCTAATCCTTGTGAGGTTCAATTATGTGTCGGTGCGTGACAGACTCATGAGGGATTACTTTAAGACAAGATCATTGAAAGTGTGTGATGTGATTGGTGGTGAAATAAATAGTCGTGTGTTTCTGAATGACCACTTCTCTTCGGCTGCTTCAAATTTAAGATCAATGTGCAGTAAGTTAAAGAAACAGAAAGCCATTTTGAAGTATGATATACTCAATAGCGATAAGGTTCAAGCAAAGTTAACGTTAGCTGATGGTCATTTATGATTTGGATCAATGTTCTGGATTGTGTAGAAGCAGTAATAACTCCTTACTTTAACTTTTTTCCATTTATTTTTTGCTCACAGTTAAATTATTTTAATAACATTTGTATTATTAATTTGAATTCAAATTCCGTTTTAGGATATTACCTCTATTAGTTTTAAAAGTTTTTAATTGTGAGTTTCTTATTCATATTTTTAAATTTTCTTTTTTATTTTGTACATTATTTATAATCTTTTCTTTTCTCTTGATGGCTGAATTAATACTTTTGGTTCCCCACCTTCCTTCGTCATTGTGATGTCGGTTAATGATAGTATTGGTCCTATTATAAGTGGTAGTTCATCTTTGAAGTCTTCCCATCCAAGTTATTCAGATCACTTGAAAATTTGTTATATCAATTGCCAAAGTATTAAGCCGTCTTCTAGATCAGCAAAATTTGATGAATTTAAAAGCATTGTGAGTGGAAACTTTGATCTGATGGCTGATTCTGAAACTTAGTTGAAGCCCTATGTGCCCAATTCATCGCTGAAGATTCCTGGCTATTCTTTAATTAGGGACGATATGCCGCGCGGTGGTGGTGTTGGACTTTACATCTCTGATGCCTTGCAATATAGAGTTGTTTTTAAGGTATCGGAATTAGGTGTATATGCGACACTTTTCGTTCAGTTGATTAACTGTGGCAGAAATATCCTTGTTATGTTGTCATTTACCTAATGGTAATACAGCTTCGTTTGAATATTATGATTTGCTCTTGAGATACACTGATGTTATTATTGTTGGAGATTTTAACTGCAATTTATTTGACTCTCTTAAAGCTATGTATACACGGTTGTCAGATCTACCAACGTTGTTAGATCTGTCAATGTGCTGGCAATGTACTGACAATGAAAACTTGTTTGCAACAGATAAATTTTCAGTTTAGACGATTGCAAGAAAACCTTACAATTTCATTGCCAGACAATTGTGAGACAATAAAATTATCTGACAACAAAAATTGCCAGTTAGGGAGGTTGTTGTATGGCAAAAGTTGCCAGATATAAATTTTAACTGCAAATGTTCTTTTAATGCACCGTGTTACCAATAGAAAACATTTAGCTGACAATGATTCCATTGTCAGATGCATAAAATTAGCACATCTGACAATAAAAGTTGTCGGACAATTATCTGGCAATGGCGACGTTATGTGTTTACACGGTTGTTAGATGTCTGACAATATTGTTGTTTTACAATACACTGACAATGCTTTTTCTAATAACGTTGCAAGACAGAAATTGTAAGTTTATACGGTTGTTAGACATTTTCTGAAAATTTTTCTGCCAACGTTGGTAGATCTGACAACCATGTATACATAGCTTAAAGCTTACATTGTCAGATCGTTCTGTTTGAGGGCCAAGCTGTCGGTACGTCATAACTCTATGCCCAATTATTATGATGTTGCTCATGGTTCGACATCTTTATTGGATTTTTGGTTAATCAGTGATGTTTTTTTTTCGTTTCTCTTTCGGACCAGATGCAATGTCCGTCTGTAAAAGGTAGATTCCAAATGATGTTTATAGTTGGATGAAGTCTAATTATGTTGTGCTGGCTATTTCTCTTAGAGACATAGCTTATTCCGCTTTCCGAATGACCCCTACTGATGAGAACTGGAGAGTTTTTTGTAAATACAGAAAGAGGGCTAAAATTATTATTTGCAAGGAGAGGAGGAAGTATTTCACTAGAGTGTTTTCTGGTTTAGATGCGTCTGGTATGTAGAAATTGTTAAAAGGACATGGCTTTATTGGTGATATTGGTATTGAGTGTGATTTTAGTGTTGATGAGATCAATGATTACTTTGCAAATGTTTGTATATCGGAGTATAATAATCAAAATCGCTTGAGTGAATTGGACGTTTTTCTTTCTTTTAGGAACATTACTGATGTTGAACTATAGTTGGTGCTGAACAGAATTGAGTCTAGATCTTTAGGTCCTGAATCCAGTTTGTTAAGATTGTTTTTCCTTACGTTTCTAATTTTCTACTTTATCATGTTAATTTAATTTTGACTACGTCTTCTTTTCCCTCCTTATGGAAGGTGGCGCGTGTTGTAGCTGTTCAAAAGTCTAATGTTATTCATAGCTTTGAAGATTTAATACCTATTTCAATCCTCCCTACACTTTCTTAAGCAGTACAACATATCCTAAAGGATCAGATTCTTTCTTTTGTCTATAGAGACATTGTTCCCTCTCAGTATGCATTTCGTCGCGAACATAGGACAACTTCCTTGTTGTTAAAATTGACTGACGATATTCGCGGGAATCTTAATAATAATAATAGATTGGCCTCACTAGTTGCCCTAGATTTAACTTAGGCCTTCAATTGTATTGATTATTCTATCATGGTTAGAAAACTAAACAGGAATTTTGGGTTTTCTTGGTCTGCTTGTAGGCTGGTTCACTCATACTTGTCTGGGAGACACCAGTTTGTTGATATTAATGGCGAATATTCTCAGCTATTACCTCTTTCGTCTGGGGTTCCTCAGGGTTCAGTCTTGGGCCCCTTCTTTTTATCTTGCATGTAAATGACTCTGAATATATTGATAGTAGTGTCTTTTTAGTGAAAATCGTGATAAAAGTGATGTGCAGGAGTCGAAAATTAATTACAGCCTTGCACGATTTTTTCACTGGTCATCTCTGAACTCATTACATATTAATACCTTGAAGACAAATGCTATTTTATTTGGAGTTCCTAGAGAAAACTTTTGTGGTCTGAATATTTTTCTTAATGTTGACAGAGTTAAATTGATAGATCGTCTCAAGTGTCTAAGTACACATATTTGTTGATGATAGGCTTACATTTGAGGGACATGTTTATTATATATGTTTCAGGGTTTTCGGAGTCATTCGTAGGATTTTCTCTAGTATCCCAAATACGGTTCACGCTATCTAATGAGGATAAAAATTCACATTTTAGTTAATGCGAATAAATTTAATGCAATAAAATGGTATTACTAGAATATTTTACAAAATTTGTTAATTTATTTTTTAAATATTTCTCAATTAAATGTTTTGTGACACTAAAAGATAGGAGGAATTTGTAATAACTTTTACAATATTTAACCGATTATTGTGTTTTTTATATTATTGGAACAAAAAATGCATACATATTGCAATTATTTGTTGTTAAATGTTTTATGACTCTAAAAGATCGGAGGAATTTTTAATAACTTTTAAAATTTTTAAACGATTTTTGTGTTTTTTTATATTATTGGAACAACAATTGCATATACATATATTGCAAGTCCAAAAAGAAAAATTTAGTGCCAAAATTTTGTAAAAAAAGCTTTTCATTTAAGAGCCGTGCCACAAGTTAATTTGGTCCTATCGCGCTAATATTTTCCAGAATTCATTTCAATAATAGAATACATGCATTTAAAGCGAATGATATGTAGATCAATTTGTGACCTATTAGCATTTTTGCATATTAAACTTATAGACAATTTCGTGTCAAGTGACCCAAATTAACCAAGCACCAAGGTTTTTTTATTTTTTTTAATTTTTTAATAAATATTAAAATGTTAATCCCACTAAGTGACCACAACGTTTTTAAAGAAATTGGTTTAAGATTTCTTTTGAGCAAAAAAGAACAAAAAAGTCTATTTTGAAAAAATAGGGAAAAATGAAGTGCAAATATTGAAAAAATCTTATTCTTGAGTTAAAAAATATTTTTTGATAGATATGCCACTCGCATCCCATTAAGCTACTATAAAGCCCTTAAAGGAAATTTTATAAGATTTTGAGCAAGAAAAAACATGGTCCTCTGGCAGTTCTTGACCGATAGAAAAAATTTGTGTCTGGCTTACCAGCCAACAGTACTAACCTTGCACGGTAATAAATTCCGGTCAAAAAAATATAACCTCTTTTTTTCATTAAATAAATAGCTGACATTTTCCACATATTTCCAATAGGTAAGGTAGGTTTGATACTGACAAGTTGCAATATCGGTTGAAGATTTCGCCTAAGCCCCATAAAGTGAACCGCCAGAAAATTCCTTAAATATTCATAAATACATTAAATATGAAGCAATGTCCATGAAATTTGGTACAAGTCAGTTTTATGTACCCAGAAATTTGACTGTACAGTATTGCGGACATCAATCAGCATCTTAAGTGCTGATTGATTGGGTTAAAAATACTTGTAAGGCAATGTAATTTTACACAAAATATTTTTATAGGAACCTAGACCTCTCGACCAAATTTTCCGACAATCGGTCAATAATTGACCCTACCTACCATATAAGGTCCCATTCGAATAATTACTTTAACGCTCATTACTGCCTTAAAATATCTGTATAGCAATCAAATTCGACAGAAACCTAAACTTCACTATAAAATTTTATGAGACTTGGTCAATAATTGACCCTACTTCCCACATGAGGTTCACTTCAAAAAAAATACTTTAGCACACATTACTGGCTTAAAAATATCTGTGTAGTAATACAATTCGATAGAAACATGTTTTATATCAAAGTTAATGGGATTTGGTCCTTAATTGACCCTATTCTCTATATAAGGCCCCTTAAGAAAAAGGCTTTAACTGAGTGATAAATATCAGTATAAATATAAATAGCAACATAAACATAATTTACAAAGAAAACTTTAATGAAAAATCATTCATTTGTGTAAAAGTGTCTAAATCAAATTTAAAAACCTTAAAAATATGATTTAGATTGTATGATTTGAAATGTTAGCTATAATCTACCATCAAAAATTGATCAGAATTAAACGATATTGCCTTATACAGTCAAAAAATATTATTAAATTTGATTTCGACTAATACTTATGTGAGAGTATTAGTCGAAATCAAATTTAATAATATTTTTTGTGTGCAAAATAAATAAATAAATTTGTTATATTGTCTAGATAGTTTGATATCACACTTTTTAAAACTTGAAAAATTTACACATGAATTAATTTAGCGTTTTAAAAACTCTATTTATATAAAATTACTTCACAAAAGTATTCGAATTTTCCTGTATTTCACATTTCATCATATTATACGAAACACAAATTTTGAAATCGAATGGTTTTTGTGCCTAAACTTAAGGGGTTACTATTAACCTCATTTGCTCATTTGGTCCACAATTTTGGGGGATTTGTATAATTTTTTATGTAATATGACTAAAATTTGATAATGTTTTTTAAATTTTGATATTGGGATTTAATAGACACCCAGGGGTATATAAAAATAATATCTTTTGTTGCAAGAATCTGAATTTAAACGTTCCAAGATACAATAATGCGATCATTCTTCTGTTGCTAATTCTATTTATTGGAACTTAAGTCCATTTGTGCAGAAAGTTCACTTTAAAGAGACCATAACAAAGTTAATAAACAATGTTAATGTTAGTGTTATTACACTATTTTGAAGAGTAATTAAATTGTAAAAGAATTTTTTTTAATTGATTTTTAGAAAAGAGTTATTAAAATTTAGATTTTTTAATTTAAAGTCGGCAAATAATAATTGGAATTAAGACTTTATTCCTTCGAAATTCAAATCAAATTAACGTAGAAAACGATATGTTTTATTTGAAATTCAGAAAAGACAAATTGGAGTTGAGATTTTTCATTTCAATATTCGGAAAGAAAACAATAGATAGTGAGAAAATAATGATAATGTTTCCGAGTTTCATATAAAAACTTTAATTTTCACTTGTTCTTTTCAGAATTTACAACGAAGAAATATCATTTATAATTGATTTTTCTAAATATCAAATTCAATTGTTCTTTTCCGAAATCGAAATGGAAAATCATAATTTCAATTAGATTTCTCTGAAGGCAAAATGTCAGAGTTTCAGTTATGCTTTTCTGAATTCGAAATGCAATTTTAAATAAACTTCTCTGAATTCAAAATTAAAAGTTTTTATTTTCGACTGTTAAAAGGTGTACGGTTTTATGAATCAAATATGATTTGATTTCTCTTAACATTGTTGTCTACTTACCACAAAGTTCATCAGAATATCAAAAATCAAAATTTGCCAAAAATATATCGTTTCTGTTAATAGTTACCCCTTAATACTATTATAAGCAAAAAACCATTAGATTCTAATTTTTGTGTTTCGTACAATATGGCTAAATATAAAATATACGTATCATAATGTTACTATTTTTCGCGTTTGTCACATGTGACGTTCGCACACGTTCATAGAAGGACATTTGCGATATTAAGATATTCAAAAGTGCTTAATAGAGGACTAAATTTTTCAAAAACATTTCCTATTGATTTGTTGGGACGTACAATACTCAAAATTTGAACCAAAATGTACAGATTTTGACTATTGAAATCAAGTTGCATAACAGTCCAACGCACTTCTCCAAATTTTAAAAAAAAATAAAAAAAACTTACATATATTTACAATACTTATAAGAGTTTTCAATAAAATTCAAATGTATTTCCTAATAGTATAAAAACAATATGTTCAATGAGAATATACATACATAAATGCATACTACATCCATCTATAGATACTATTACAATACGCAAGAAACAAGAAAACAATAACAATAACAACACACACACAAGTTAAAAGCAAAACGAAATATTTTGTAACACAATTATTAATTGCTTATTTATGTATTTGTTTGTGTTTATTTGTTTGCCTGGTATACAATCATCAACCCATACGATTGGTTGTTTTTACTCTACAAATACATACATATGTATATTACAAAAAATTCACACAAACTCATACATCCAAACATGACATAGTTGATAAAAGGAACAGGTTTTGTCTTACATACTAATATACCAGTGATGGAAAATTTATTATATATTGAGATTTGTTGCCACCCTTAGTGGTGATAAAGGGTATATATGTATAAGCTTGCCATTCCGTGTGTAACACCAAGAAATATTAATATGAGACCCAACAAAGTATATATATTTCAGGTCCTTATCAAATTCTGTGTCGATTTAGCTATGTCCGTCGTCTGTCTTCTTGTGTAAAACACGCTCACGTTAAATCTAAGCAAAGGAATTCAACCAAATTCTCCGAAAGTATTCATTATTGTCCTTAGCAGTTTGGTATTGAAAATGAACGAAATCGGTTCCCGGTTATAAAAAAAAATTCGGACTACTTCGAAAAAAATTACATATTTTGTTAAGGAATGAAGATATCGGTATAAAATTCGTCACGAATGTTTTTAAAGTAAATTTAAACCATTCAGCGAAATTTTTTCACTTAAATGAACATAACTAATTAAGAAATTAAGATTTTTTAATAATATTAGACATAAGTATGTTTTGTGTATATACATATATATACATATGTATATGACTCTACCTATATTTTTCAGATCGGTCATGATTGGTCATATCTGTCATATAAGATCCATTTTCGAAAATCGCATAATTCATTGATAAATAAATATATCGGAATAAACCAGAATATGAAAATAAACGAAACATTTCGCAAACGTTTCCATAATGTACAAAACTTTTCAAAATGTTTAAATCGTTCTCTCTGTCTGTCTGCCTCAAACACTCTCACGTTCAAACTGAGCAAAAGAAATCAGCCAAATTCACTGAAAATATTCACTATTGTCCTAAGCAGTTTGGTATTGAAAATCGGTCCACAACGTACAAAAGTTATGAGTAAAAATTTCAGACTACCTCGAAAAAATTAAGTTTTTTTTTCCTAATTCTTGAGTAGTTTCCTCAGAAACTACTAAAGATAATGGAATGACGTTTGTCACACATTATTTTCTTTTTTGAGAGATCAAAAATGTTCAAACTCAAAACAATCGATTCAAAATTTCTCATAGCCCCCATACAAAGGTACATGTTCTCGGAAATATCACCTCGAAATTTCGCACATATAAATATAATATGAACAGAAATCATATTACTAACGTAGATTTGTATAGGTCCATTATTGGTCACAGCTCACATATAAGGTCCACTTTCGAAAAATACTTAAATACAAATAACTAATTACGAAATAAAGATTTTGGAATACTATTCAACATAAATATGTATTGTGTACACATATGTATATCACTTTGCACAATATTTTTCAGATTGCTCCATAATGTAGCTCCTTATATGTGAGCTGTGACTAATTATGGACCGATCCGGAAAACATTTCGCAGGGTGTTTCATATCTACTTTAAACACATTCATGACTAATTTTATACCGATATCTTCATTCAGTTATGAAATATGTGCGTTTACGTGGTTATCGGAAATGGGCCGTATTATGGACCGATCCAAAATATATTTTGCAGAGTGATATATGTATAAACAATACATATTTATATTGAATATTATTTCAATATCTTTATTTCTAAATTAGTTATGTACATTTGAGTGTTTTTCTGAAGTTTACCTTACATGGGAGCTATGCCCAATTATGGACCAATCCGAAAAATATTGATATAAATTGATATATGTATACACAAAACATATTTATGTTGAATATTATTCCAATATCTTTATTTCTTAATTTAAGTATTTTTTGAAAGTGTACCTTATATGGGAGCTGTGACCAATAATGGACCTATACAGATCTACGTTTGTAATATATATGATTTCTGTTTATATTATGTACATATGTGTGAAGTTTCGTGGTGATACTGGTATTTTTGCCGAAGTTATTAACGATAAATCTATTTCCGAGAATATGTACCTTTGTATGGGGTATATGAGAAATTTTGAATTGATTGTTTTGAGTTTGAACATTTTTGCTCCCTCGGTAAAGAAAATAACGTGTGACAAAATTCATTCCATTATCCTTAGTAGTTTCTGAGAAAACTACTCAAGAATTAGGAAAAAACGTATTTTTTTCGAGGTAGTCTGAAATTTTTACTCATAACTTTTTACGTTTTTTGGCTGATTTTCAATACCAAACTGCTTAGGACAATATTTTCAGTGAATTTGGCTGATTTCTTTTGCTTAGTTTGAACGTGAGAGTGTTCGAGGCTGACAGACACAGCTAAATCGACTCAGAATTTCATAAGGATCCGGAATATATATGCTTTGTTGGGTCTCAGATGAATATTTCTTGGTGTTACACACGGAATGACAAACTTAGATATACCCTCTTATCACCACTGATGGTGGTGGAGTGTATAAAAAACAAATGTTTATTTTTGGTAAAAAAAGAAATCAAAAAATAACTTTTATTTTTGCGCAAAAAATTAAAGTAAATATAACACTTATTTTGTGACTTTTGTAATAAAATTCATAAACAGTAAGGTCCCTCTTCGAATTCGAAACCCCCAGTAAGCAGTACTATATCTTTTTTATGCTATATACATACATATAATAATGTACATATATAAGATAATATAGCATATAATATATTTAATTTTCCATCTCTGGTAAATACTAGGTATTTCGCTTTAAATTCCTACAACTTGTATGAAAGTGTGACAAGAATAACACACATAATAGGAAGCCATATAAGAGAAAAGAGATGAGCGACATATACTGTTAATTCTATGATAAGGAAAGAGAGAATATAATGAAAAACAGAGATGTACGATTGTTTGTTGTTTATGTTAAAGAGGTGTTTACAAAAAAATTAAATAAAAAACAGCACGAAAAAGAAAACATAATGGAGTGGTTGAACTGTTGGGTTGATTGGTTGGTTGACTGACTGAATGACTGGTTGGTTGGCTGTTTAGTTGTTTGATTGTGCAGTTTTTGCCTTAACGGATGATTGATGTTTTTATTGTTCAGTCAGTTGATGTTGGTAACTTTGATAGCAAACAAGGTCTAAGTGTGTGTTGTTTTTTTCTCGAGTGTGTTTTGCAATTTTAATTACTTTGTTTATAAATGAAAACAACATTTATGCAAAAAAAGTAAAATGCAAAAAGTAAATAAATGAATGGAATACAATAAAAGTCAATCAATAAAAAATAAATTAATATTTAGTACAAATTTCTTACGTATAGAACAAATTTAAAAATAGCAAATATTAAAAAAACCTCTTCGATACGGAAAGCACTGTTAACGCAGAAAAATTTAAAATTATACCAACGGTAAAATGGAATACTAATTAAAAATTGTGAGTGAGGATGTGTGCGTCTGTGTTTATATAACTAAATAAAAAATAAATATAATAAAATAAATGTTTGTTAATTGCCTATATAAAATAAAAGAATATTGTGTGTTTTACGGATTATTTTACAGATTTAAAAAAAAAACTTAAACGGGTAAAATGTATATTTCGGTACATGTTTAAGTTTTCATTTTAGATGAAAATAAAATACATACTAGTATTTATTGGATTTGTATCCTAATAAAGTGTCACATATTTTTTTAAAAACCTATTGTTCGATAACTTTTAAAAGAATACTATTACGTTTATATTTGATTAGTGATATCCGCTTAAAAGTATGATAATATCAATATCTAGGTGGACAAAATTAAAAAATCTGTGCCATCAAAATTTGGAGAACTAAAATTTCTGCGGTAGTTATGAAAATGAAGTACAAAAGTATTTTTCAAATGGACGTTTCATTGTCATGCAAGAAATTTAACAAATGTTGGAGTATGTATGTATGTATTACACACACATACTAAGGAATGTGTGTGTAATAAAATTATAACTGCCAAAACCCGCCGAAATAGGTGACAGGGAAAATATATGTAGTCAAATATTTTTCATTGGATTTAGAGAAATTCAAATTCAATCAAATATGGACTAAAATTTGATTTGGAACCACAGAGATACGCTAGTTAATTCTCAATTTTGAGGTAAATAGCCATTTACATAGTAGTGGCAGCAAAGTATTTCTTTGTTCGCTAAGATAATATCAAATTGCATAATTCGAAAGTTTTTGGACGATAAAATGTAAAACTTTTTTGACAATCTGTTGCAAATATGTACATAAATCCAAAAACAATGCTGTCAAAATATAAGCACCACTTTTATAGATAATTTTATAATATTAAAAAAATTTATATTATTCGAAAGTGGTATGTAAGTATGTATATCATGGTTTATAATATTGAGAAATATGAAAAAATGGAAACATTTAAATTCATAGAAAAAAGTATGTAAGTTTTTCTAAAAACTTTAACGAAATCTTATGTAAAATAATAGCGCCATCTGTTTTAAGATGGTAGAAAAAATAAAATTTATTTTAAACTGCTTAAAATTTTAATAGTTTTGGGTTCAATTAACCTAGGTCCATGGGAAGGTTAGCCATCCGTCGTCTCCTATTTAATATACCAAATTCTGGCCACTTCCTCGATAAATGGATTACCATGCCTGTCCACTGTGCTTTCCTTTTACATCGTCATACAACCTATTCCCAGTATTCAACTGTCCAATCTAAACGAGAACTTTTATTCTCAAACACTGTTGATACATGCTGGTTTGTCAAGATTAGTACATTTTTGAGTTGGTAACTTTTAAAGTATGTTCTCTTAGATAGTTTTAACGTTCCGTAGCCTTTACTTTCCTTCTTATAAAATTGTCAAAAATTATTTCGAACACACTTTTTGACAATCTGTTGCAGATATGAACGTTAGAGGTACACAAAAGATATCGATTTTGTTCATTAGTATGTATCTAAATCTAACTAGTGTAAAATTTTATAGGTTTCCGAACCCAAATTTTTCAAATCAGCAATCTGTTTTCGGCTATCTCGCCTGGTTGCTGAGATACATCGTGACCATTTTGCTCTATGTCCTATAAAACACAACTTTTTTGCGTCATCTGTGTCATTGACTGGCGTATAGAGCAAAATTTCAATACAAAATCTTGGAATTGATTTGTGCTGGACATTTAGTTCTACATGGAGTTAAAATTGTTGAATGAAAATATTTTTACCACCAAAACTAAATAAATACATGTCGCTTTACTAAAAGAGCGACATAATCCAAAAAAGTGGTTTTGAAAAAAATGGCTTTGGATATTTAATGAATTTTAATGAGTAAAATTACTAGTATTTGAATAACTTTTAAACAAAACAAGGGATTTGAAAAAATAAACCAGACTCAGATAGTAGAAGTTAATATGTGTTGTGTTTACAATTTCTGAAACAAAGCCACATCAACCGCTTTGTCGAATGCCATCAATCAACTAAATGAAATATTTGCATTATTTATTTATTTAGAAATTCATAGTATTTTGTCACTCGTTAATTATTTGAAAAATTTTAAAACAAACTAAATTAAACTTAAGATTGTAGAAATGCATTTTTCAAATTTTAAGAATTTTTCTAAGATTACATTTTTCGATTCTTCCATTTACTAAAATAAAAGTTCTTCAATATATTCAAATAATTTATTTGCAATACAATTTAAAAACACAATTTTGCAGCCTAATTTTCAAACAGCAAATATAATAAAAAAAGGTTCTCAAAATCTATGTGTTACCAACATCGTTAAATATTGTTGAAACAGAGATAAGTATCGTTAAGAGAATAGAAAAAATTACTGATTTATAATTGTTATTTAGTTTTATATCTGAAACAGACCAAAATTATTACTTAACTCAAATAAATTGAGATGTACATTCCTTATTTGTCATATTCTAAAACAAATCTATATGTACAGGACACTGTGGACTATTATCAGATCTTATGCCCCTGCAAAAGGACCTTAAAGTTTAAAGGACATACGATTTCAAAAGATGGAATTGCAAATTTATATAAAAAGTTTGATATTAATATCAAATGAAGCTGAGAACCTCTGCTTCAAAATAATGTTATTTATTTCAATCCACAGGGTTAAAAAAAAAATGGAAGCTTAAAGAAAATTGGTTACAAAAAAGTAGTTAAAAATTTTAGTTTCGAAAAGGATACCTTTTTATACCCACCATCAAAAAAGATATATTGTTTTTTGAAATATTATTAAATTCGAAAGACGAACTAGCCATGTCTGTCTATGGATCGATCCATAGTTGACCCTACCCCCCATTTAAGGTCCCCTTCAGAAAATGAATTTTACGCTGATTACTGGATTATAAGTACTAGTAACGCGATGAAATTCGACCCAATTAAGTTCCTTGCGAACCAAAATCTGTTGAAATCGGTCCATAATTCTCCTTACCCCACTTAAAGATCCCCTTCAGATAATTAATTTAACGCTCATTACTGGCTTAAAACTTCGAGTATAGAGATGAAATTCGACTGACTTTTATGAGAATCTGTTAAAATCTCTCTACCAAATTTATTGAGGATCGGCCCATAAGAAAATTACTTTTACGATCATTGCTGACATAAAAATACGTGAACAATTATGAAATTTGATACCGAATTTCATGCAGAAAGTGTCGGGAAGTGATATTCGATGTAAAGATGCTTTATATGCACCAAAATAAAGATGCTTTATATGCACCAAAATCGGTCTAAAAAAAATTGTGAAAAAAATATGAAAAACGGTCAATAATTAACACTATCTCTCATATATGATCCTCTTCAGTTAATTTGAGTCAGTTATGCCTTTTGCGGCATACGGTTTGATGGTGGGTATATGAGACCCTGCACAGCCGAATATAACACTCTCACTTGTTTAAATTTCATTTTCGATTTTTTGTCTAAGTGATTCAAACAAATAATATAGATAGAATTTACATATTCGCAACTTTCATTTCATAATTAAAATATTAGTTTGAATTTGTAAGTCCTATAAATCGGAGTATTCAGATTTGCTGTAAATGGAGTCTAGTTTCACATGTATATCAACTTTTCTATGTCTAAATGCTTTTTTCAAAATTGTTACAGGGTGTAATAACTTTGTAAATTGTTTTTATTTTTGGTTTGATGTAAATGAATAAATGTTTTTTTTTTAATTTTTGCTAATACTATTTTGTTTTACGTGTATTATTTGTAAGGAAATATGCTTAAAATGGCGTATAGAGCAAACGACACTTTTTTACCGTTAAAAAATATCCCCTTGTAGATGAGATCGTGTATAAAAAATGTTCTTTAGAATATTCATTTCAAAACAAATACATATGGTAAAAAAAATCACAAAATCCTATCGAGCAGTTTTTTAGAAAAATAATGTTAAACTTCCACATCGATTTACTCAGAATGCAATTTTGGCATATAGAGACACATTTTTTTGTGTAGATATTTTAGTTTACATCTCTTCTGCATGCAAAACGAAGACCAAACAAAGCAAAAATTCATGACTTTGTTGTTTGTTCCTTAATATAAATGTTTTATATTTATATTGTTGGATAGACAATTTTTGAATTATTTATAAAATTTTACACTTTTCAATTGATATACTGCACGGGTTGTCGTTGTCCGATTTGGTTAAAATTCTACACCAGTTTCTTTTAGACATCCAAACAACATCGATATTTTTTGGGCACTTCTAATGTACATACAATAATAATGCTGTCAAAATAAAAGCAAAACTTTCATAGATAATTTAGAAATATTCAAAAAGTGTATCAGTTTGTGATATTGAGAAATAAGTTTAAAATTTAATGAAACGGATGCATTTAAATACATATTCTAGGCCCATGAGGAGGTTAGCCATCCTCCCCTCTCCCATTTAATATACCAAGTACTGACAACTTCCTCAAAAATGGATTACTAGCAACGATGGAAATGAAAACGGGGAATTTTTTAACGATTAAGTGATTTAGTGGCAGCACCACTTCTTAATTAAGATTCTATTTAATTATATAAAATTAAAGTTGCACCGACTAAATTAATTAAATTCAGTCTAATTTAATTTATATAATTAATAAATATCATAAAAATGAAATAAATTTGTAACTACTGTATGGTATGGTAGCATACATTACATAGATTAGAAAAACAAAAAATCCCCTGACCAGATCCTGAGAAATCTGGATGTCTTGTGCTTTTTATAATCTATGTAATATATGCTATCATATTCCATACCGTTAATCTATTGGAACTGACTAGTGGTCAGATTTATGAATGGAATTTTTTGTATTATACACATAATCTGATTAAAACAAGAATAAGATTAGATTTAAGTTAATAAATTACTTTATGTAGCTAACACAAATTTTGCATTTAAAGTATAATAATTAATTATTTGCTTAATTAAAAAGTGGCATTGCCACTTAATCCCACAAAATATTTTGGGAATTCTTTCGTTTTCATTTCCGTCGTTCCTAAATCTTCATGTTTGTAAAGAAAATTGTTTAATCTTGTGAAAATTAATCGACAGAAGATAAATCCAGTTAATTCCAATTCTTAAATAGAAACTTTCAGAATATTATAATTTCAGAAATTTGGTAACTACATACATACTTCCTAAATAAAAATAAATATCACGTTCAATCCTTCGAATATCAATTTAGATCATAAATGAACCTTTTCTTTGGAAAATGTTATTTACATTCAGAACAATTTAATTTACCTTTACCGTTATCACTCAGATTTGTAGAAAGCTTGAAATGCAAAACCTTGTAGATATCATTAAAAAAATTAATTTTATATTTGACTGTGCCGAAATAAAACAAATATTCCGGTATGATGAATTTTCTTGCAAAATACTACGCAGACAACAAAATACTTTCCATTTAAGAGAATCAATTTAAAACAAGTTAGAGTACTATATTCGGCTATTCTGAATCTTGTTATGGCCATATCATCCATAACAGGTGTATAAACTAGTTGTAGACTTAATCAAAGTTAGCTCCATAGGGGTATAAAGCAACTAATAAATAATTTCTTAATGATAGCACCCCCATCACGGAAGCAAAATGTAAATTTTCACAATTTATTAAAACTCTGAAACTGTAAGGTGGAGGGTATTTAAGATTCGGCATAGCCGAATATAGCACTCTAACTTCTTTTAAAATCACTTATTAATTTTGCAAAAGATTTTGACTTTCTAAGAGGATATACATACATAAGGATTATGACAAGTTTTTAATAAAAATCACGTAAAAAGCAATATTAAATTAATAAAAAAATAGCGTTATCGATTTTTTAAAAAAAAAACTTCATAATATTTTTTTTGCCCTTTTTGATTAGGGGATGTAAAATTTACATATTTGTAAAAAAAATAAAAGTGAAACCCTATTTACATACTTCTAGTAATTATGGAGAAAAAACTGACAAAAATCGAAAATTTTAAATCGAACAGCGAAGTGGTGTTATAATTTTGACAGTAACTGTAAGTAAATACATAAGAACGCATGGGTGAGAATTTTTTGAAAGATCTTGGAAGCTTGATTAATGAACATGATATCGAAATTATCAAGATCTTTGTTGGACAGTAGTGAATGCAATAAAAAAATTCAAGAACATAGTTTCTGGTTTAGAGTTTCTATTTTAATAGTATTTTAGTAGTTTTTTCTTAATAAATATTTTAAAAATTTATGTGGTCGATTTTATAATATTTTTCCGAACGTTCTGATGTAACATACCTACATACGTATGTACATACATCCTCCTTTCAATCTAACATTCCTTCTTACATAACTATTTTTAAAGCATGTTTATTTATATTTTAGTACTTTTTTCTTAATAAATATTTTAAAAATTTATGTGGTCGATTTTATAATATTTTTCCGAACGTTCTGATGTAACATACATACGTATGTACATACATCCTCCTTTCAATCTAATATTCCTTCTACATAACTATTTTTAGAGCATGTTTTCGTCAGCAAAAGCTAATTAAGAGTATTCTAGAAGATATCTGAATGTACAGTGCTGTGCAAAATAATAGACTTATTTTTATTTGGTAAATATTTTCCATTATGAATGATATTTAAATTAATTTTTTATTTAATTAAGAACTGTACTAAAAGATACACCATCCACAAATATTTTTGTTTTTTTATGACTTTATTTAAATAAAAAATGTAAAAAAATTCAATTTCCTATGATTCAAAATAATAGACTTATTCAATATTTCTTAAACAAATATTTTTTTTCCATTAAAGACTAAAACAAATTAAATTTTCTACTAATATTAAATATTATAATAGTATGCCAAGTTAATTCAATAATCTGAATGACCGCCATTGTTGTTTAAAACGCACTGAACTCTTCTGGGCATTGATTCTATAAATTTTTGGCATTTTTCTATACAAATTGCCTCCCATTTCTTTTTAATCTCCTCCCAAAGTTGATTTTTATTCCGAAATGTCTACACATCTAAGCCTCTCTTCAATTCAACCCAAAGGTTCTCAATAGGACTGAGATCCGGTGACTGTGAAGGCCATTCTAAAACAGATACATTGTTAGCAATCAGCCAAGATTTAACTAATTTTGAGGAGTGCTTAGGATCATTGTCCTGTTGAAAAGTCCATTCTGGTGGCATGTTGTTTTCCGCATAGGGTAACGTAATATCCTTCAAAATATCACGGTACATTTCTTTGTTCATTATTTCTGTGATCTCATAAAAAGGGCCAACACCATGCCAAGAAAATGCACCCCACACTATTATACTTCTTCCGCCGTGTTTTACAGTTTTTGTATAACGATCATCTAGTTCCATTCAGTCTTCTAACATTTCTGCGACTATCTGACCCGAACAAGTTAATTTTTGTCTCGTCGCTCCATAAAATGTTCTTAAAATCATCAACTGCACTATTTTTAAATTTTGTGGCAAAGTTTTTTCGAGCTGCTTTGTTTTTTGGGCTTAAAAATGGTACCTTCCTGGCGATTCTACTTGCAAACCTTTCTCTAAAAGTTTTCGTCGGACTGTTGAAGCACTAATTATGTTACCTATTTCTTCAGAAACGGCTTTTGAAGATAAAAATGGCTGCCTCTTCACCAGAAGAGCTATCCGTGAATCCGTCGTAACGGTTGTTTTGTTTCTTTTGATGGCTTCCACTTGATCGCGTTTCTGACGAAATGATGAGGACTTCCAAGCAATTCCGCAATAAAAGCAAATATTTTTCCTTGGTCACGTAATTTTTTCACTATTCGACTGTACATTACGACCCATCTTTACGTAAAAATAATATTATTTTATAATATTTTTTTAACAATAACATTTCATTTATCTTACATTTAATTATTTTCATAAAAACTTCTTAAAAATACCCATTATTTTTGGTATTGACAATATCAAAAATAACGGTACCAGGGATGGAAAAATTGGTACGATGGTACTTTTTTTGATACTATTTGATGTTCCAAAGTACGGTGATACTCCCGAGTCTTACTTGATACTCTCAGGGCCACAATCTCAATATCCGATTATCGTTTAACCGGTAGACAATGTGCCGGTTAAAATAATTTTTGTATGAAAATTATAAATATTTCATTTCGATAAAAAATAACAATACATACATTGAGAAATGGGGGTCAAAGTATCTTTAAAATTTCAAATATTTATTCAAATTTAAAATTCCACGAATGTTTTGGCACATGTTTACAGAAAATTCTCAAAAATGCATCCACTATAACTTCTGGAAAAAACGGCTAAAAAGTTATAGAGTAATGGAATTCTCTTCAATATTACCAGAAGTAAAGAGATCTAGTTTTAAAAAATTTCTATCTTGATTGACATTATATGAATATTATTAATCTAATTTAAATTCCATTGATAATATTTTATGAGAAAATTACCAGAAATTTCAATTTTGGAAAAATAGTTGACTTTGAATGATTTCCAAAAGATATAAACTCGAATTTAATTTTCAATTTCTATCTAATATAAAGCAATATATTTTGAAATTAAGCATTTAATATAATAAAAGAAGTTTTTGGTCAAAAATATTTGGACTTTAAAGCAAATTATTGTTTCATGTCATATTCAGAATCAGATGTACGAACAAATATTCTGTGTGAAGTCTCATGTCATGGAGCGCAATGAACACCTACGTCGGATTTTAGTTTAATAAAAAGGGCCAAAGGTGGCCTGATATTAATTAAGACCGGATTTATTAAAATACAACAAACTGTATAATAACTGCTTTAACAAAGTTGCTATGGACAAGAAATTACATAGCAAATTTCATCAAACTGTATCTAAAAGGTTAACATTGAGGGACGAACACAGATTCATCATATTAACATATAATGACATTTCTACTTCCGTTGCGGATTATTTTAAAATGTCTAAATATATTGTATTTAAGAAGTTACAAAATTTTAGCGAAAAAATTATTTTAGTACTCTCTGATCCAAAAAAGTACCCTCTGAAATATTTGTTGATACTGAAACAAAATCTCACTTTCCATCCCTGAACGGTACCAACAATTCCTAAGAGAATTGTTCAATTCACAATCAAGTTGTATATTGTACCTACTAAAGTGTAGTAACAGTGATTGTGAACAGATCTTTGCAGCAAGTCATAAGTTTGTGTTCTCAATGAAAAAAAAAACAATCAAAACAAATATAGATAACAATGTCAAAAGATAAAAAAATCAAGAAATATTAAATTAATTAAACATGCGAAATAAACCAAATTAATTTCTTTGAATTTTCAATTCTTTTATTTTCTTTATTCCACATTTTAAACTAATAAATAAACTGTTTTTAATAAAATTTTATTTTTTTTTGTTTTGGTAAACAGCTGTTTGTTTTTGATTTCAGTGTTACCACTTTATTGTTTTTATACCCACCATCAAAAAAGATGGGGGGTATATTGTTTTTGTCATTCCGTTTGTAACACATCGAAATATTCATCTAAGACCCATAAAAGTATATATATTCTGGATCCTTATTAAATTCTAAGACGATCTAGCAATGTCCGTCCGTCTGTCCGTCGGTCCGTCTGTTGAAAACACGATAGAGTCCAAACGGAAGCAGCTAGCGAGCTGAAATTTTGCACAAATATTTTGTATTGATGCTGTTTGTTTGGTATTGAAAATGAGCAATATCGGTCCACGATTTCGCCTAGCCCCATATAATGTCCCCTTCAGAAAACGACTTTAACGCTCATAACTGACTAAAAGAAACATCTATAGCGATGAAATTCGACATGAACATATTTTACAGGAACCTTAATATCATTGTAAAATTTTTTAAGGATCTGTCCATAATTGACCCTATCCCCCATATAAGGCCCCCCTCAGAAAATGATATTAACGCTCATAACTGACTAAACGAAGCAGCTATAGCAATGAAATTCGACACAAGAACATATCTTATAGGAATCTTAATATCACTGTAAAATTTTATAAGGATCGGTCCATAAATGACATTAACCCGTCTCCTTCTGAAAATGGCTTAACTCTCATTACTAGACTAAACTAAAATCGTTCTAGAAAATTTGACGAGGATCGGTCCATAATTGACCAAACGTGCCCCCCTAAATAAGATCCCTCTCAGAAAATACCTTAAACGCTTTTTACTACCTTAAAAATGCAAGTATAGCGACAAAATTCGACAAAAATGTCTCTATACATAGATGTAATAAATGAGAAAATTGTTTGGATAATAAAAGCATGGATTCTTAAATATCAAAGTTTATTTATAAGGAAGCATTCCTTTTTGGCAATGATTTGATGGTGGGTATACAAGATTCGGCACAGCCGAATATAACACTCTTACTTGTTTTGTGCTAAAATCGTTTGAATTTTTTGTTTATATGTTGAAATAAACAACTGGCAACACTAAACTTTTTTACAACATTCGAAAAACATATGAAAAATTGTCGTAGGAGTTGTATAGAGCTTTTGCATAGAAAATACCAACAACATTGTTATGACTATTGTAGCAGCTGCTGACATACAACGCATACAACGCTACAACATCGATTGTGAATTGAACAAATGTCTTTTTAAGAGTGTTAAATCGAAGAGAAAATATTTAATATACAATAGCCTATTATATTGCACAGCACTGTATATGGTTAGGTCTTTAAAATATTCCGATAGAAATCTGCAGTATATTAACCTCTCATTTACTTAAAGAGTGCGCTGAATTCGAATCCGGTTTTCTCCATCACATCATATTTTCGAGATGGCACGAAGAAAGGTGTCTTATAATTTTAATTTGTCATCTGAAAAATGTCGAATAATCAATCACCTTAACTGAGATATTGTATGCTTAAGCTTTCGAAGACACCCTGCTATAACGTTATATGGTAAAAACGGGGTTTGTTCAATCTTAAGGACATGATGTATCAAAAGTATGATTCCAGATTCGAATTCAATTCGTTCCGATAGAGTACCGAGGAGTACGCTTCACTTCAGAACAGAATATGTTTTAATTCGTTCATGGTTTCTTTTGGCACAGAGTTCATATTTTGCCAGAATTGAATTAAATAAATTATATTGTATTAACATTTTACAATAAACGTCTAACATTTGTAAAACAGATCCTAAATTTTTTTGTTATACACCTAATAATTTTTAAATAGTTTGCACAAATATTAAAAATTTATCAAAATATAGCTAAATTAACGAATACATATATATCTTTTGACTTCAGAATTTACTATAACCGATATTGAAATTTAACAAACAGACAGACACACACTTTCTACACAATTTGTTAAATCTATGTGCGTTAATAGTGTTAAGAAGATTAATTCCTAAATTCAATTAATTTTAGATTCACAAAAAAACTCAAAAAAGACTAAAATATCTAAAACGGAAAATAAATTAACAAGACATTTATATGCTTTAGTTGCAAGCAATAATGGTGACAACATCAACAACTGCGGTTGCTTCAACCACAACTATTACAAACAACGGCAATATGTTGCTTTATAACAATAACAATAATGGTGCTATATCAGCGGTGGGCAATGGCGGCGAAGGTGCCAGTAGCGCCGGTATAACTTCATGTAACACTGCTGCCGCTTTGGAACAATATCGTTTACAATTATACAATTATGCTTTAAATATGGAACGTTTAAGAGGACCACCGTATACAGCGGCGGCAGCAATGGCTGCGGCAGCCGCATATGCCTCTACCACAACCGTGTCGACAACAACTGTAAATGGTCCCACAGTTCATGATACTAACTATACAACCACGGGCCAAGGACCTCCACCTCCGTCCTCTTATTTATGCGCTACTACAGCAGGAAGTTTAATAGCAGCATCAAGTCATATGGGAAGATCCCCCACTGCGTTGGCTCAATGCCCCACCAGTAATCGTTTGACACTGGCCTCAATGTCTTTGTTTCCACAACGTATATTTCAGCCGGAAGAGCCGAAGCCTCAACATAGTTACATCGGTTTAATCGCCATGGCTATACTCAGCAGTGCTGAGACTAAATTGGTCTTGTCTGATATATATCAATATATTTTAGACAACTACCCGTATTTTCGTACCCGTGGTCCGGGTTGGCGAAATTCTATACGCCATAATTTGTCGCTCAATGATTGTTTCATAAAGTCCGGTCGAAGCGCCAATGGCAAAGGCCACTACTGGGCCATACATCCCGCTAACATGGAAGATTTTCGTAAAGGTGACTTTCGTCGGCGTAAAGCTCAGCGCAAAGTGCGAAAGCATATGGGCTTGGCTGTTGATGACAATGGCACAGATTCTCCTAGTCCGCCACCAGCCATGGATTTAACTTCGCCCTCACCGCCTTCATTCCAACACATTGTAATGGGAAGTAGCACTATAACGCCTTTGGCGACCGCAGCCCAGCATTTAGCTGCTCAGTCATTTGGATGGCATTTTACGCAACACCACCGACAACAGCCCCAGCATTCACAGGTAGGTGGTCATGCGACAAATGCTACTGCCGCCTCATATATGGGCCAAATATTTACGTATAGACCTCAGCACTATGCAGCAGCTGCTGCTGCGGCGGCAGCTCTATGTCACGGTGGTAATGCACAGCATCATCAACAGCAGCAACTGATTGCCCCTACATCCCATCAACATTCGTCAGATCCTTCCATACTACAATCACCAAGTATACTTTCTTCCTCGCAATCTTCAATTGCTGCAACTAATGTCCAGGCTAACGTGATAAATGAGATATTCTCACAAAAACGGAAGCGTCAATTTGATGTGGCATCTCTTTTGGCACCCGATTACTCGAACAAGCGTGAACTACATCAACAGCAACAACCATACATTCGCAAGCATACAACCGAAAGCGAAACAGATGATTTGAGATCTTCTACGCCTTGCAATGATGAAATACTAGATGGAAACCCGACCACAAATGATCTCGAAATTGAGGACATTGATGTTGTGGACGCTAGTGAAGATGAAGACATAGAGGCTGACTACGATGAACCTGACGATGAAGTGGATAGTAATAGCAATAGCCATAGTCACAGCCATAGTGCCTCTCTAAGTCATAATGGTGATGATGAATCATCCATTTATATAAGAAGTTTTAAAAACGGGCACTCATTGCGTATAACCCCAAATCACTGCAAAATTTCTAAAATCAATATAACCGAAGATGAAACAGTGATAAGGGTTCATGATTATGAACCAGAAGATGAATGCGATGAAGATCAAAATTATCAATATGGAGATGATGAACATGACAACACAAATGAAGATGAGGATGAAACCGCATTTAGTGCCCTTCACAACAACAATAACAATCAAGACGACACGCATCTCAGTAGTGGTAAAAGACATATATCTCAAATATTTAAAGCCAGTTCAAGTCCCCTTAGGACACACCCCAACACACAACCACAACAAATAAGCAGAAATAATACACCACCTCAACCCGCCTCTCATCTTTTAACCACCCCATCATTACATTTGGAACACACCAACGACATTCAACCTACTCAGACACATCATCATCAAATGCCAATGAATGCTGATGCCCAAAATTTATTCGGCCGCTATTACGGCACGTATATGGCAGCAGCCGCCGCTGCTAGAATAAATTCTTCTATTCCATCATCTGCTAATATTGTTGGCAACACAGAATAAACTAAATTAAAAACCACCAAAAAATAATAAATAATAAAATAAATTAATTTATAATTGTTTAATTTTTCTTTGTGTCATCAGTATTATGTGTAAAACAATTTAAATGTAGTATGAAGACTTTGAACGTGAATAATGCAGGTATGATTCTAAAATGTATAAGCAATTTTTTTATGATTATATGTATATATGTACCTAGGATAGAATGGAGTCATTTGCCATAGGTGCACATCTGACCACACCCATTTACCTGAAAACCGAGTAGTCGTTAATTTTTGAGTTAAATAAAAAAATATATTGAATTTGTATCTAACACCTTAAATATACCTACCTTAATAACTTAAAACTATTTTCCCAAAAAATTTTCTAATTTTTAAGAGGGCCGACAAGGGCCGTTGGCATAAGGTAGTATCAAGCGTATCCCTTAAAAATTAACAATCAAATTTTTAAAAGTAATATTTCTATTTTTTTTATTTACATCAATATTTTAAATAAATTTATTTTATTAAAATTTTGTGTGTTATTTATCTAAACATTTGGCACATAGAACAATGTTGCATTTCTTAGAAGCCGTACGTCCCATTACAAAGTGAACTTTATCATCATAGCGCTGTTTATTTACAGCTGAATCTTCACCATACCGTGCAAAGTATATTAATAAAGTAGCATCACTACTTATTACTGACTATTTTTTTTAAACTGATCAATATGATTTTGATGGAAACATGGTATATTTTCATACGTTCATATTAATATATTCGTATGAACATGGTATATTTTCAAAAAAGAAAATTTTAAAATTTTTGTATGCAGTGTCAACTCAGAATGATATAATAGGCCATTTTATGATTATATTGTGAAGAACCCTTGTGTTGGTGTACGATGGAACTGGCACGCTGACTGTTGGCTGCGTCTGTAGCTCGCCGGATATGGGGCGATTCTTTCCCATCAGGTTCTTACAATTTAATAAACGTGCCATAGTACACTGATCGAAGACCATGAAAACACTGAACATTGGACGAAGTACCTCGAAACGGTTAAATAATTTTAACACGGACAGACATTTGGAGATAACATTCCTCACCATCAACAACATGAAAGGATATGAGCCTTCAGGACTAGCTGGATTTGTCCTGGATCGGCTGCCCTTCCCTTATGATTTTTCCAGTCATCCATGACGTTACTGAAGACCAAAAATAGTTTGTCGTATCTGAGTAACGTCCTTAAATATTGACTCACCGACTTTCTTGCACACTCACGCTACATTCCAAACCTTATATTGCAAATGATTAGCACATTATGTTTTCGGCATAACACAGGTTTATAAATTTTATTATATTATTTTAGATAATTAACAATTTTTATACCCTCCACCACCATCAGTGGTGATAGAGGGTATATATAAGTTTATCATTCCGTTTGTAACACCGAGAAATATTAATTTGAGACCCAACAAAGTATATATATTCTTGGTCCTTATGAAATTCTGAGTCGATTTAGATATGTCCGTCTGTCTGTCTGTATAAAACACGCTCACGTTAAAACGAAGCAACGGAACTTTATGAAATTCACCCAAAATATTCATTGATATCCTAAGCAGTTTGGTATTGAAAATCAGCAAGATCGGAAATAGGTTCAGAGTTATGAGTAAAAATTTGAGACAACCTCAAAAAATTTTGCTTTTTCACATATTTATTTGTATTTTTTACAAAAACTACTGCAGATAAATTGACGAATTTTGTCAGAGATATAACTATTAGTGCCAGGATCAACATTGTTAAAAATCGGAAAAACCGGTTCACAATTACATATACTTCCCATTCAAATGTACATACTCCCCGAAATTAATTTATTGTTAATAACTTCCGAAATAATGCCGATATCTTTACGAAATTTTACAAATTTAAATTCTATGCCAATAGAATTCATATAAAGAAACAATTTTCTGAATCGGTCCATAATTGGTCATAGCTCCCATACAAGGCCTCCTTCTCAAAATCACTTAAACGCATATTTCTCATTCCAAATAAAGGCATCCATTAAAATTTAGCACATTGCTTTTATATACAGAAATGATACTGTAAAATTTGTTTATGATCGGTCCGTAATTGGTCGTAGCTCCCATACAAGGGCTCCTTTCGAGAATCACTTAAACGCATAAAGCTCATTACGAAATAAAAATATCCATTAGGGTGATCGATTATTCGACATTTTCCAAAAACCGGTTTTCGAATAGTTCGAATAGATGACATTTAAAAAAAACCGGTTGATATTTTTCAAATTCAGAAAAAACCGGTTAACCGGTTTTTCATTATAAATAAAAAAATATATTTTAATTTGAAAAACTTAATGTTTATGTTTAAATTTGATTAATAAAACATGGCCCGAAATGATTTTTAACAGTTTAAAAGATTAGCCCCCTTATTCACAAACAAAATTTTTATTTTATAAACAGTTTAAAAATAAGATTTTATATGGAAATTATGTTTTATAAACCTTTTATAAAATAAAAATGTTGTTTGTGAATAAGGGGGTATATCTTTAGATCTAGTCGTCTGATTTACATTATTTCATTAATATAAAAAAATTAGGAAAAAAGTGGGACACTTCTGTTAAACATAAGGTACTATGTAATCTTAGCTTATTTTAAAAGCCCTGTTTAGGAAATTTGCATAGGCATTCCAACACTTCCATAAAATTTCAGCCGTAAATTAATTATTGTAATTGGAATATAATCTTAAGATTGTTAAAATTTTATCAAACAGTTGTCAATTTTACAAATAATTTTTTTTAATTAATTAGGAAAATCAAAAAAGTTTAACCAAAGGAGCTGTAGAAAAATATACGCTAGTTCCTCGACTAGAATATTTTTAAAATTTAGACGGGCTGTATTATTATTTACTTAAAAATTATATTTAAATAATCTTTGAATACAAAGCAAATGAAAGTATTCGAAACCGGTTTTTAAAAAGTGAAAAAAACCGGGTTATTCGATATTCGAAAAATCAACATTAAGAAAAAACCGACACTGGTAAAGCAGAAAAAACCGGTTGAAAAATCGAGTCAATCGCCCTAATATCCATACAAAATTTGGCACAAATATTGCTTTTATCTACAGAAATCTTATTATATTTTTTTTTACGATCGATCCATAATTGGTCATAGCTCCCATTTAAGGTCCCCTTTCGAGAATAACTTAAACGCATATTACTAATTACTAAATTATGGTATCCATGAAAAATTTGGCACAAATATTTATTTTTGAATTTTGTCATACATATAGTTTGGGAATCCACTGAGTTGAAAATCGAAATCAGTGGTGCACAATTTCTTGTTCCACCCATAGGATTAAAAAATTGATTATTTTTCGCAAAAAATTAAATAAAAACTGTCTAAAACGAACAGGATTCGAACTTAAAATCTCCCAGTTGCTAGTTTTACGCCATTCCCACTACGCTATTTACTAGCTTCATAATTGTTTGCAACTAATGTTCACATAGAAATTCTCTTTCCTGTTTGTGTAAAAAATTTTTGTTAACCCAATATCAAATAAAATGTGCACATTGTGAAAGTGTAACTGTTAATTTCTTATGATATTCAGCAACATCAGTGTTGATAAAAGTTATTCAGCAGCAATGTTTTGTACAAACAGAAAATAACATGGCATTTTTATATGAAAACAAGTAAGAAAGTATAGACGGACGTGACCGACCATATGATATCCTACACCAGTTATGAATATTATATGTGATTTATTTTTCATAATAAAACATTTATCTTATATTGTCTTGCTCCCATACATTTAAGCAATTTATGGATGAAAAACTAATTTTCTGAAAGAGGCTTTATATGGGGGCTAGGGGTAAATATGGACCAAGTCTGATAAAATTTTGTGAATATATTTATATGTACATAATATTTTATTGTGCTGAAATTCATCGTGATATTTGTGTTTATAAGTTAATTTTGGACATTCAAGTAATTGTTCCGATACATTTAAGCAATTTATGGATGAAAAACTAATTTTCTGAAACAGGCTTTATATGGGGGCTAGGGGCAAATATGGACCAAGCCCGATAAAATTTTGTGAATATATTTATATTTACATAATTATACCCTACACCACTTTAGTGGGAAGGGTATATTGGGTTTGTGCTGATGTTTGTAACATACCCACCTTAAAGTATACCAATCGGCGTAGAATCGTTTTCTGAGTCGATTAAGCTATGTCCGTCCGTCCGTCTGGCTGGCTGGCTGGTCCATTAGGGTGGGTCGAAAATAGGCTTTTCTCTCGGATCAACTTCTAATAGTGAAATTATGTTGTATTTTATCGTCAAATGGAAGACTGTAAAATATTATTCAATTATTTTGAGGGTAAGAGCCCGCGCATCGCCGCTAAAGTTTGTAAATGCGTTTATATGGGAAAAATGGCACTTTTTGGAGTTTTTTTTTCACAATATGAGGCTTCATAAATGTGCTAGTACGAATTTTTGTTCAAATTGGATAACCCTTACTCGGTTTAGTCTGTGGTCAAAAAAGGGCCTTTATTTTAACAGCATCTCCAAAACTCCATTTTCAAACTTTAAAAAATTTTGTTAAATGGATTATTAAAAATTAAAGTTTTCTATACTGGATATTATAAAGGATATATATAAGAATTAAACACAGAAGGAATGAGCTTAATACCTCTCATAGTTTTACCGTACCTGCGATGTGAATTTGAAGGATTTCGGGAAAAAGGCAATTTTTACCAATAATTAAGTAAAAATTATATTATTACCAATTGATGCTTAATTTTGATCAAGTAAATTGCGATTATTATTTCCGAGTCCATGGAAAGTTAGTTCTGATCAAATTTCCGAAACTAAAAATCATTAACCCTCTAAACACCGGGGTCAAAATCAAAATTTTGAATATTTTATGTTCTTGAAGAAATAAGAGCATGATGTTGTTAATTTGTTGATGGATATTGATGAAACTTCTTAGAAGTTATTTTTACTACATTCAAATAATACGATAAACCAATTACTGGATATATATCCATTAATTCTATAAGAAAATTAATTTTAAAAAATTCCTTTTTAAAAGTGTTTTTTGTAGTGTTTAAAAAGTATGACAGAGGGTTAATTTTTGAAGAAGTTTGATTCTTAGATTTCTGGATATATTTTCGTGTAGTTTGTCAAAATGAATTCATAATTAAATACACAATAATGAAGAATATTAAATATACAAAAACTTGGTTTTGACCCCGGTTTTTAGAGGGTTAATGATTTTTAATTTCGTAAATTTTATCAGAAATAACTTTTCATGGACTCGGAAATAATAATCGTAATTTAATTTATCAAAATTAAGCAACAATTGGTAGTAATATAATTTTTATTTAATTAATGGCAAAAACTGCCTTTTTCCCGAAATCCTTCAATTTCACATCGCAGGTACGGTAAAACTATGAGAGGTATTAAGCTCATTCTTTCTGTGTTTAATTCTTATATATATCCTTTATAATATCCAGTATAGGAAACTTTAATTTTTGAAAATACATTTAACAAAATTTTTTAAAGTTTGAAAATGGAGTTTTGGAGATGCTGCTAAAATAATGGCCCTTTTTTGACCACAGACTAAACCAAGTAAGCGTTATCCAATTTGAACAAAAATTTGTACTAGCACATTTATGCATCTTATAAAGATAAACATAATATTTGTTTGTAAAATTTTTCAAAACTAAAACAAATTTTCTTATATTTACTTTTATATGTCTTCAGAATCACAAAATTGTCGGGGGAAATTTTAATAACTCAACCATTTTTTAACCAATTTTGAGTTTTTCCATCTTTTTGGAAAGACAATTTTGTAGACATTACGATTTTGCTATAAAATGGTGCAATAATTAATACTTAAAGCCACAATTTGTGAAAAAACTCCAAAAAGTGCCATTTTTCCCATATAAACGCATTACAAACTTTGGCGGCGATGCGCGGGCTCTTACCCTCAAAATAATTGAATAATATTTTACAGTCTGTCATTTGACGTTAAAATACAACATAATTTCACTATTGGAAGTTGGTCCGAGCGAAAAGCCTATTTTCGACCCACCCTACTGTCCATGTAAACCTTGTGCGCAAGGTACAGGTCGCATTTTTCAAGATAATTGGATGAAATTTGGCACACACTCCCTTTTCTTTTGGTCTTACTTGTATTTTATTGTGCTGAATTTCATCGCGATATTTGTGTTTCTAAGTTAATTTTGGACATTCAAGTAATTTTCTGAAGGGGACTTTGTATGGGAGCTAGGTTCAAATGAGTCCCGATCTCTATGAAATTTGGCAAGGTCATCAATGCTTATATAAAACTTAGTTGTGCCGCTTTTTATCAATATACAGGTATATTTAACTTAATTATGAGCTCAGAAGCCCTTTTCGGGGGGTTCTGTTGTATGGGGGCTAGGTAAATTAATGGACCGATTTTAACCATTTTCAATAGGCTTCGTCCTTGGGCCAAAAGCGTGTGTGCCAAATTTCCAATTATCTTGAAAATTGCGACCTGTACCTTGCGCACAAGGTTTACATGGACAGCCAGCCATACCGCCAGACGGACATAGCTTAATCGACTCAGAAAACGATTCTAAGCCGATTGGTATATTTTAAGGTGGGTATGGGACGAATATTTTTGTATGTTACAAACATCAGCACAAACCCAATATACCCTCCCCACTAATGTGGTGTAGGGTATAATATTATTTAACGAAGGACAAAATAATGAAGTGGTGTAGTGGATGGAAGGGAGAATTAACAAACTGAGCATTTCAGGTTCGATTCCTGGTCGATTTATCTTTTTTGTCATAAATAATTATTTTTTTTTAAATCAAATTAAGTGTCGAAATTCGGTTAAACAATAAAAATTTGAAAGCTAATTTTTTTTATTTTTTTTCATAGGATCAACTACGTTGAAAATCTATTGTACCTCCTGTATAAAATTATATAAGTTTTATAACTATAACTATTACCATACATTTTTCTCACACATAGAAATTATTTTAAATACAGAACATAGGTTAAATTTATTACCCTCTGTAACAGTCTGTTAAGTGGTAGTTTTGTTTTTAATTGCATATTGTAAGGCGTAATGAAAGTAAGTCTAAAATATTAAGGAATCAATCCAAATTTGATAGTTTATGAAATCAGTTTAAGGTGAAGGGTATTTAAGATTCGACAGAGCCGAATATAGCACTCTAACTTGTTTATCAATGAATTATGAGCATTTAAGTGATTATCAAATGTGGACCTTATATGGGAGATATGACCAATTATGGACCGATCCGAAAAAAAATTCGTAAACTAATTCATATATACATAAAACATATTCATGTCGAATTTTATCCCGATAGCTTTATTTATCAATGAAATATGTTCATTTAAGTGATTTTCGAAAGTGGACCTTATATGGGAGCTATGACCAATTGTGAACCGATACAGATCTAAGTCGGTAGTATGAATTCTGTTCATATTAGTTCAATATGTGCAAAATTTTGTGTTGATACCGATATATTTGAGGAAGTTATTAACGATAAATTAATTTCCGGGCATATGTACCTTTGTATGGGGGGTATGGGAAATTGAATCGATTGTTACAATTTTAAACATAGATGGAAAAAATAATCTGTGACAAAATTTGTCGAATTATCTTTGGTAGTTTCTGAGAAAACTACTCAAAAATTAGGAAAAAAACTTAATTTTTTCGAGGTAGTCTGAAATTTTTACTCATAACAATGAATATTCTCGGTGAATTTGGTTGATTTCATTTGCTCAGTTTTAACGTGAGCGTATTTTAACCAGACAGACAGACATACAGACATAGCTAAATACTTTGTTGGGTCTCAGATGAATATTTTTTGGTGTTACACACGGAATGACAAACTTATATATACCCTCTATCACTACTGATGGTGGTGGAGGGTATAATAAAACAAATCAGAATGGGACCACAAATAGAACTAATTTTTTCTCCTGATTGTTAATTATTAGTGTGTTCTGATAGATCAGATACACAGTCACTTTAAGTGAGAATAAATTCAATTTCCCAGCTTTGTAAGTTAAAAGCCATGGGTCCAAAAAGTCAATGTTCACTTGTCACTTGAAATAATAATTTTTTTAGACCATTAACTTTAAAAATCAACTTTGTTATTTAAAAAGTGGATGACTACTTTTACCAACATTTTGAAAAATTATTAAAAAATACTAGAATAAGTATTTTTTTGAATCTCTTCGTCTGTTCAATAACTAAAAGTTGTTACTAATTTTCACAAAAATATTTATATTGAAAAACAAAAACAATTTCTGATAATTTGTAACAAATTTTTGTTAATGAACAGACATTCTATTTTCTAACAAAATTTCTTAATTTAAAGTTTAATTTTTAAACTTTTAGTAGTAAATCCCAAATTGATTACAATAAAATTAAGGACAATTGACCTGTTAAAAGCGGGATTTGTTATTAAAAAGCGGGATTGAAATCTAAGTCGGGATCAATCATCTAAACTCACATATTTCATTGTCAAATAAAGCTATCTTAATAAAATTCAACACAAATATGTTTTGTGTACACACATATGAATCACTCTACGAAATTTTTCTGGAGAGGGCCGTAATTGGTCATAGCCCCTATATAAAGTTCACTTCCGAAAATCACTTAAACGTACATATTTTATTAATTAATAAATCTATTGGAGTAATATTCGACTTAAATTTCATTTTTTTCATATAAATCATTATACGAAATTTTTTCTTGATCGGTCCATAATTGGTCACAACTCCCATATAAGGATCATTTCCGAAAATTACTTAAACGCACATTGAAATCAAAGTCATCGGGATAAAATTCGACATAAATGTGTATTTTGTATATATGAATCGTTATACGGAATTTTACTTCTGAAAATCACTTTAAACCACTTAATTCATTATTAAATGATTATATCCAGATAAAATTCGACATGAGTATGTTTGTGTATAGATAAAGCATTATATTAAAATGTTTGCAACTGGCCTATAAATATAAAATTTTATGAACCTAATCAAAATTAGTTCCAAATATGCACAAAATGTTAGTACCCTCACTACGGAAACAAAAATGTTGTCAAGTTATCTAAAAATTAGATAGTTAAATGAGTTTTAATAAAAAGTAGCTTGCTGGTGGAGGGTATTTAAGATTCGGCATAGCCGAATATTCCAATAAATTAACTTGGACTTGTTTTTTACACCCTCCACCACCATCAGTGGTGATAGAGGGTATATATAAGTTTGTCACTCCGTGTGTAACACCAAGAGATATTCATCTGAGACCCAACAAAGTATATATATTCTGGATCCTTATGAAATTCTGAGTCGAGTGTCCGCCTGTCTGCCTCAAACACTCTCACGTTAAAACTAAGTAAAAGAAATCAGCCAAATTCATTGAAAATATTCACTATTGCCCTAAGCAGTTTGGTATTGAAAATTAGCCAAATCGGTCTACAACGTAAAAAGTTATGAGTAAAAATTTCAGACTACCTTGGAAAAAATTAATTTTTTTTCCTAATTCTTAGAAACTACTAAAGATAATGGGATGAATTTTGACACACGTTATTTTTTTTGCTCACGGACAATCGATTCAAAATTTACCATAGCCGCAATACAAAGGTACATATTCTCGGAAATAAATTTAAAGTTAATAACTTTGGCAAAAATATTGGTATCACCACGAAATTTCACACATACGTACATAATGTGAACAAATGAAATCATATTACGAATGTATAATATAATATAATAATCTGTATAGGTCCATTAGCTATGGCCAAGCTCCCATATAAGGACCACTTTCGAAAAATACTTAAATACAAATAACTATTTAAGAAATAAATTTATTGGAATAATATTCAACATAAATATGTTTTGTGTATACATATATCACTTTGCAAAATATTTTTCGGATTGGTCCATAATTGGGCATAGCTCCCATATAAGGCCCATTTCCGATAACCTCGTAAACGCACATATTTCATAACTGAATGAAGATATCGGTACAAAATTCGTCATGAATGTGTTCAAAGTAGATATAAAACACCCTGCGAAATTTTTTGCGGATCGGCCCATAATTGGTCAACTTCCGAAAATCACTTAAATGCACATAACTAATTTAAAAATAAAGATATTGAAATAATATTCAACATAAATATGTATTGTGTATATTTACATCGCTCTGCAAAATATTCTTTGCATCGGTCCATAATTGGGCATAGCTCCCATATAAGGGCCATTTCCGATAACCACGTAAACGCACATATTTCATAACTGAATGAAGATATCAGTATAAAATTAGTCATGAATGGGTTTAAAAGAGATATGAAACACCCCACAGTGGTATAGGAAAAAAAAAAGAGGGAAATAATTCGGTAACTTCTAAACGGTTAATCCGATTTTAATGAAATTTGGTATGCACAAAGAGGAGGTGTTGTCGAGTTTAGGTTTTGAATTTGGACCTTATAGGCCAACCAGGGGCCCGGCGGGGGGTCCTCAAATTAGGACACCTCGGCTATGTTAAATTTTTAAAACGATCCTATTTCTTCATTTGAGTTCCGATTTAAAAAAAATTTCGTATATAGAATCTCCTCATCGAGCACTATAAAAAATGTCGTCGTAGCAGTAAATTATCTCTTATAGTTTAGGAGATATTCGCATTTGAATATTAAAATTTTAAAATTTTTACCGTCCTTACTTTAGTTTTTTTTGATAATAGCAGGTCCAAATATTCCCGATTTTCGCCATTTTGTTTTATTCGCTTAACAACAAGTTTATATATCAAGCAGTGAAAGAATTATGTAAAAATCATGACTGAGTCCAAAGTTATAGGCATTTTAATTTAAAAAATTAAAAAAAGGCGATTTTTTGTCATTTTTTTGGGAAAAAAGTATCTTTTTCTTTTAAGTTATCTAAAAAGTTTCTAAGAAGATGTATATAGAATTTATACTTTTTGGAAAGCTGACTTTACATAAAGTACGATAAATGAAACAAAACCTAAAAATTTTTGATACCGAGGGGACCAGGTCCATCCAAAAAAACCCTATTTTTTATGGAAAATTAAATTTTGAGCAAAAATTCTCAAATCGCATAGTCGATATCAAATTATAGTGACCTGTTTTATATGACCCAATATGTTCTTAATCATTTTGTAACGGGTTTCGATAACCCCGCCCCTGGTATGGATATAATAGGCAAAAAACTAAAAAATCCCATTTTTGGGATTTTTTAAAACTTTTTTGGGAATTCCGGGATTTCTAATAAGAAAATTCGAAATTTTGATTTAATTTTGGATTTTAAGTAAAAAAATCTACCTAACTGTAAAATTTCATCAAAAAATATTCATAAATAAAATTTTTATTGCAATTAGAAAAATTTGTATCTTCGCAAAAACTGAATAAAAAACATTTTTTAATTTTTTTTAAAAAAAGTATTCCGCGAATTTTTTAATTTTCAAAAATTATATACAGTTTTGAAAAATAGACAAAATTACCTTTCCATTGATATATAACATGCCTACCTAATGTTTTTTAAGTGACAAATTAATTAGGGAAAACTCAACATCTTTTAGAAAATTTGCCTAGCACTATTATTTTCATCCATATATGTAACAAATTTAAGAGTTAACCTTATGGATGAAAATAATAGTGCTAGGCAAATTTTCTAAAAGATGTTGAGTTTTCCCTAATTAATTTGTCACTTAAAAAACATTAGGTAGGCATGTTATATATCAATGGAAAGGTAATTTTGTCTATTTTTCAAAACTGTATATAATTTTTGAAAATTAAAAAATTCGCGGAATACTTTTTTTAAAAAAAATTAAAAAATGTTTTTTATTCAGTTTTTGCGAAGATACAAATTTTTCTAATTGCAATAAAAATTTTATTTATGAATATTTTTTGATGAAATTTTACAGTTAGGTAGATTTTTTTACTTAAAACCCAAAATTAAATCAAAATTTCGAATTTTCTTATTAGAAATCCCGGAATTCCCAAAAAAGTTTTAAAAAATCCCAAAAATGGGATTTTTTAGTTTTTTGCCTATTATATCCATACCAGGGGCGGGGTTATCGAAACCCGTTACAAAATGATTAAGAACATATTGGGTCATATAAAACAGGTCACTATAATTTGATATCGACTATGCGATTTGAGAATTTTTGCTCAAAATTTAATTTTCCATAAAAAATAGGGTTTTTTTGGATGGACCTGGTCCCCTCGGTATCAAAAATTTTTAGGTTTTGTTTCATTTATCGTACTTTATGTAAAGTCAGCTTTCCAAAAAGTATAAATTCTATATACATCTTCTTAGAAACTTTTTAGATAACTTAAAAAGAAAAAGATACTTTTTTCCCAAAAAAATGACAAAAAATCGCCTTTTTTTAATTTTTTAAATTAAAATGCCTATAACTTTGGACTCAGTCATGATTTTTACATAATTCTTTCACTGCTTGATATATAAACTTGTTGTTAAGCGAATAAAACAAAATGGCGAAAATCGGGAATATTTGGACCTGCTATTATCAAAAAAAAACTAAAGTAAGGACGGTAAAAATTTTAAAATTTTAATTTTCAAATGCGAATATCTCCTAAACTATAAGAGATACTTTACTGCTATGACAACATTTTTTATAGTGCTCGATGAGGAGATTCTATATACGAAATTTTTTTTAAATCGGAACTCAAATGAAGAAATAGGATCGTTTTAAAAATTTAACATAGCCGAGGTGTCCTAATTTGATGACCCCCCGCCGGGCCCCTGGTTGGCCTATAAGGTCCAAATTCAAAACCTAAACTCGACAACACCTCCTCTTTGTGCACACCAAATTTCATTAAAATCGGATTAACCGTTTAGAAGTTACCGAATTATTTCGCTCTTTTTTTTTCCTATACCACTGTGCACCCTGCAAAATGTTTTCCGGATGGGTCTATAATTGGTCTCCTATATAAGGACCTCTTCCGAAAATCACTTAAATACAAATATCCAATTAAGAAATATAGATATTTTAAAAATAGGCTATATAAAAATTTTTTTTCCGATCGGTCCATAATTGGTCGTATCTGTCATATAAGATTCACTTCAGAAAATCGCATATTGCATTGAAAAATAAGGATATCGGAATAAAATTCCGCATAAATAAAAAAATGTACATGATGTATCTAGAAATATTTTGAAGGGTTTTCATAAAGGGTATTTAAGATTCGGCATAGCCGAATATAGCGTATAGAGTAACTTACAAGTGGAGGGTATTTAAGATTCGGCATAGCCGAATATAGCACTCTGACTTGTTTTTGTATTAAATATTTGTATTATTTAGTAACATTTAATTGTATTTAGGTCGTTTGATTGATTAAATCAAATTATCATAATGAATTAAACATTCATACTAATCGTTTTGGATGAATTTTGTTCCCATTTAATTCCACTATTTCGTTTTTTTATACCCTCCATCAGTGGTGATAGAGAGTCATGAAATAACTCCCCACGAAATAACTCCCCAAAACAAAAACGAAATAACTACCTAAAAATTTGTCCAGAAAGCAAAAACAACAAAATTTGGGGATTTAATTCGTTTTTGGGGCATTATTTCACATTTAAATTGGGGAGTTATTTCATTATGAAATAATAATTCCTCAAAATTCAAAAATGAAATAAATCCCTAAAATATTTTTGGGGAGTTATTTCATTATATTACTTTTGTCACACGAAATCAAAAATATATGTCTGATAGGCGGCCTTCGGCCGGGCGTAAGAGTTTTATCGCTAAGAATACACTCTCCCTGTATCAAGAGTGTTCGGCCTTAGGCCGGCTATTTAGGAAATCTATACTAAGAGAAGCCGGTGTTGGTCATATTATAGTGGTAAATCCTTGCGTCTAGCCGTAGGCCGGCTATTTAGGAAATATTTATTAAGCGAAGCCGTAGTTGGACATACCATAGAGTAGAAAGTCCTTGCGCGCGGCCAGCTATTAAGGGAATCTTTATGAGCGACCTACTTTTTTCAGAAATATCACTAAAACCAACTTGTTCCATAATTTTGTTATTTTTAAATGGGAACTTATTTCATTTTAAAATTAGGGATTTGTTTCATATGAAATAAATCCCCAAAAATGGGGTGTTATTTCATTTTAATTTTTATAAGTTATCTCATTTCGTTGGGCGTTTTTTTCATTTTTAAATTGGGGAATTATTTCATAATGAAATAAGTCCCCAAATTTGAGGACTTATTTCATTTTTGTTTTGGGGAGTTATTTCGTGGGTAGTTATTTCATGACGCCAGAGGGAATATATGTGTAACACAAAGAAATATTCAACTGAGACCCAACACAGTATATATGTATGTATATTCTGGGTTTTTATGAAATTCTGAGTCGATTTAGCTATGTCCCTCTGTCTGTCTGTCTGCTTAAAACACGCTCACGTTAAAACTAAGCAAAATCAACCAATTTCACTGAGAATATTCATTGTCTGCCCTGAGCAGTTTGGTATTGGCAAAATCGGTTCACAACTTAAAAAGTTATTAGTAAAAATTTCAGACTACCTCGAAAAATTACGTTTTTTTTCCAATTCTATTACGTTTTTTTTCCAAAACTATCAAAGATATTTCGATGAATTTTTATTTTTTTATTTATTATTTTTTTTGCCAGGGAATAAGTATGTTCAAACTCATAAGAATTGATCCAATATTTCCCATAGCCCCCGAAAATTAGTTTATCGTTACAGAAATCATACTACCGACGTAGTAATTGGTCATAGCTCCTACATAAGGTCCACTTACGAAAATAGATCAAACGCTCATATTTCATCGATATATAAAGCTATCTTGATAAAATTCGAGTTTCTATCAATTTTTTTTTCGTATCGGTTATAGCTCCCATATAAGGCCCACTTCCGAAAATCACTATATCGATAAAATTCGAAAAAATATGTTTTGTCTATATATGAATCACTCTACGAAACTTTTTCCGGATAGACCGATAATTGTTCATAGCTCCCATATAAGGTCCTCTTCCGAAAATCACTTAAACGCATATTTTTATTGAATTCTAAAGCTAAAGGGATAAAATTCGACTGGAATATGTTTTGTGTACATATAAATCATTCTACCAATTTTTTCCGGATAGGCCCATAATTGGTCATAGCTCCCATATAAGGTCCACTTCGGAAAATCACTTAAACAAATATATTTCTTTAAAAAATTAAGATATCGGGATGAAGTACTACTTGAATATGTTTTGTGTGCATATAAATCATTCTACCAAAATTTTTCCGGATCGGTCCATATTTGGTAAGAGCTCCCATATAAGGTCTACTTCATAAAATCACTTAAACGCAGATATTTCATTATCAAATAAAGCTATCTTGATAAAATTCGACATAAATATGTTTTGTGTACATATGAATCAATCTACGAAATTTTTCCGGATAGGTCCGTAATTGGTCATAGATCCTATATAAAGTCCACTTCTGAAAATCACTTAAACGCTATTTCATTAATTAATAAATCTATTTCAGTAAAATTCGGCTTGATTTCTTTTTTTTTTGCATGTATAATTGGTCACAACTCCCATATAAGGACCATTTCTGAAAATAACTTAAATGTACATTGAGAATCAATGTTATCGGGATAAAATTCGACATAAATGTGTATTTGTATAATTACACGGAATTTTTCCGGATCGGTCCATAAGTCGTCTTAGATCCCAAATAAGGTTTATTTCTGAAAATCACATAATTCGTTATTAAATGTATATATCCGGGCAAAATTAGACATGAGTATTTCTGTGTATAGATAAATCATTCTATTAAAATGTTTTCGAACTGGCCTATTAATATGAATCTTTCTGGACCTAATCAAAATAAGTTCGATATGTGCATAAATGTTAGTACCCTCACTACGGAATCAAAAATGTTTTTATCTAAAAATTTTATAGTTGAATGTGTTTTAATAAAAAGTAGCTTGCTGGTATTTAAGATTCGGAATAGCCGAATATCGCACTCTAATCAGTTTTTAGAGGACCCCAGATATCGGCGAGATCCGAATCTTCAATAATTCTTGTTGGTGAACAACTTTAATATTTATATTTTGTATTATTTTATTTGCATTAATTTGTTATTTTTCTCTTTAACAATTTAAGTTATTTTTTTGAATTTCATTGCTACTGTGAACAATGCACATAAAAGCTTATGCACTTTTTTGTTTAATTTTGGTAGTTCTATGCAGATTTACTTAAATGAGATTTATTTTCTCTCATTAAAGAAATTGCAGTAAAAGAAGTGAGAAAAATACTGGTTTTTTGCTACGCACTTTTTACCATATTCGCATGTATGTAAATATGTATGTTATATGCGTAAGATATATTTAAATATTGATACGCACTTTTTTTTTGGCTCTTTATACCCTACACCACTTTAGTGGGGAGGGTATATTGGATTTGTGCTGATGTTTGTAACGCACAATAATATTGGTCCTATACCCACCTTAAAGTATACCAATCGGCTTAGAATCATTTTCTGAGTCGATTTAGCTATGTCCGTCCGTCTGTCCGTCCATGTAAACTTTGTAATCAAACTACAGGTCGCAATTTTGAAGATAATCCAATGAAATTTGGTACATGATCTTCTATTGTTCCAGGGACGAAGCCTATTGAAAATGGTTAATATCGGTCCATTATTTCACCTAGCCCCCATACAACTGAACCCCCGAATAGGGTTTGTAAACTTTTTAATCAAACTACAGGTCGCAATTTTGAAGATAATTCAATGAAATTTATCAGATAATCTTCCATGGTACCGGAGACGAAGCCTACTGAAAATGGTTAATATTGGTCCATTTTCTCACCTAGCCCCCATACAACTGAGCCCCCGAATAGGGCTTGTAAACCTTTTAATCAAACTACAGGTCGCAATTTTGAAGATAATTCAATAAAATTTGGCAGATGATCTTCTATGGTACCGGAGACAAAGCCTACTGAAAATGGTTAATATCGGTCCATTATTTCACCTAGACCCCATACAACTGAACCCGACAAATAGGGATTTTAAATTTCTAATTATGTTTAATATACTCGCATCTCGACAAAAAGCTGCAAAACCAAGTTCTGTACTAGCCTTGATGACTCTCATGAATTTTATAATCATAGGGTCTCATTTGACCATAGCCCCTATACAAATCCCCCTTCAAAATTTGACTTAAATGTCCACAATTTTATTCAACAATAAACGGCTTAAGTATAATTCAAGGCAAGGTGCAATTCAACTTAAGTGCTTTATTATGAAAACAAAATCACATTTCATTTTTGTGACAGGTGTAGGGTATTATATGGTCGGCCTCGCCCGACTATAATTTCTTACTTGTTTTAAATTGAAATTATTATTAAAACTCACTTGCTTTTACTGCCTCGCTGCGAACAGAAGATTTTTCATACATTTAATTATATTTAATTAGTTTTCAAATATTTAATAAAATTAAATAACGATTTAAATAAATACCCTACATAAGAGTTTAAGGATTTTTATTCCGTTTAATAAATGCATAACATTTTGTACTATACAATACTGAAAAAAAAAAGTGTTTTGAACAAAATGGCGGATATTCACCATCTTATTGAGGATCAAAAAGATTTATTTTTAAATTTAAAACGTACTGCTAGGTTATATAATTCAAGACAGCATAAAACGCATGGCTTCGCACAATCTGTTTTAGACGAAATAGAATCAAATTTTTTGCAATTTAAAGACGGGAATACCCAATTATGCGCTATAGTCCGTGACAATACTATTAATACAGAAAATATTCCGTATTTCGAAGACGATGTTTATTATCAATTTCAAGACGAGTTTCTTACCCTTAAAAGCCAATTGCTCGATTTCATGGATTCTTCTGTTACTCGTTCTCCTGGAATTCAGTCCAGTACGTTTGCTGGCCCCTCTCATTCTAGAAATGAAACATTTTCGCTTAAGGCTCGTTTGCCGAAGATTGATTTGCCAGTTTTTAGTGGTGATTACCTCACTTGGATGTTTTATCAGGACATGTTCGTTTCGTTAGTCCATAATAATTCTGGGCTAACTGATGTTCAAAAATGTTGTTTTTTGAAAAATTCTTGTAAAGGAACTCCTTTGGATATCGTGAACGAATATCCAGCAACGGATTTAAGCTACGTTTTAGCATGGACCGCTCTACAGAATAGATATCATAATAAAAGAAAACAAGTAAGAAATTATAGTCGGGCGAGGCCGACCATATAATACCCTACACCTTTGACAAAAATATAATGTGATTTAGTTGACATAATAAAGCATTTAAGTTGAATTGTACCTTGCCTTAGATATACATACTTAAGTCGTTTATGAATAAAATTGTGGACATTTAAGTGAAATTTTGATGGGGGCTTTTCATAGGGGCTAGGGTCATATGAGAACCTATTATTATGGAATTCGTGGGAGTCATCAAGTCTTGTATACAACTTGGTTATTGCAGCTTTTTGTCGAGATATGAGTATATTAAACATAATTATGAACTTAAAAGCCCTATTCGGCGTGTTCAGTTGTATGGGGGCTAGGTGAAATAATGGACCGATGTAAACCATTTTCAACAGACTTCATCTACGGTACCATAAAAGATCATGTGCCAAATTTCATTGAATTATCTTCAAAATTGCGACCTGTAGTTTGATTACAAGTTTTAAAAGCCCTATTCGGGGGTAAAGTTGTATGGGGGCTAGGTGAAATAATGGACCGATGTTAACCATTTTCAACAAGCTTCGTCTACGATACTCCAAAATTGCGACCTGTAGTTTGATTACAAATTTTAAAAGCCCTTTTCGAGGGGTTCAGTTGTATGGGGGCTAGGTGAAATAATGGACCGATGCAAACCATATTCAACAGGCTTCATCTACGGTACCATAAAAGATCATGTGCCAAATTTCATTGAATTATCTCCAAAATTGCGACCTGTAGTTTGATTACAAGTTTTAAAAGCCCTATTCTAGGGGTTCAGTTGTATGGGGGCTAGGTGAAATAATGAACCGATGTTAACCATTTTCAATAGGCTTCGTCCCTAGGACAATAGAAGATCATGTACCAAATTTCATTGAATTATCTTCAAAATTGCGACCTGTAGTTTGATTACAAGGATTACAAGCCCTATTGGGGGGTTCAGTTGTATGGGGGCTAGGTGAAATAATGGACCGATCTTAACCATTTTCAATAGGCTTCGTCCCTGGGACAATAGAAGATCATGTACCAAATTTCATTGAATTATCTTCAAAATTGCGACCTGTAGTTTGATTATAAGGTTTACATGGACGGACGGACGGACGGACAGACGGACGGACAGAGCTAAATCGACTCAGAAAATGATTCTGAGCCGATTGGTATACTTTAAGGTGGGTATAGGACCAATATTATTGTGCGTTACAAACATCAGCACAAACCCAATATACCCTCCCCACTAAAGTGGTGTAGGGTATAAATAGTTGATACTATTTTCAAAAGACTGTTTGCTATACCTTCGTCTGATGGTTTTTTCAAAAGCATTCAGACGATTTTAGACACAACACGAACTAGTATTGCCCTACTACGTACTTTAGAAATAAACACCGAAGGTGAGGATGCTGTGCTTATTTATATGACAGTAAATAAGCTAGACGTACAAACCCGAAAAGAATGGGAGCAATCGCTTAATGCCTCGACTCAAATTCCTCCTATTGAAGATTTGTTCCAATTTTTGGAATCAACTTTTTGAACATTAGAAACTATTTCTGATCAGACTGATTCATGCCCTAATGTTCCTTTTTCGAAACCAAAAACCCCACAACATCAAAATAAAAGTAGAAACAATTTTCGACGTTATGTAAATGCTGCTTCCACAAGTACCGACTACAACTGCCCCTGCTGCAATAAGCGTCACCTTCTTTTCAACTGTTTGAAGTTTTCTGCTTTACCATTTAGTGAAAAAAGAGATGTTTTGAATTCAAAGCGAATATGTCGAAATTGTTTAACCCCAGGCCACTTTAGTAACAAATGTCATGTAGCTTCTCGCTGTCAAGTCTGCCAACAAAACCACCATACCACTGTTCATAATGAGTATTTTATAAATCATGTTTCTAATACTCTGACCCCTGAACCTTTTATACCTTCTCAAACATCCTCGTCTTCTCAAGGTATTGAAAACGTTCCCGCTCATGTCGTTGACAATAGTAAAACATATAACAGGAGGAAAAGGCCCCAAGTTCTCCTCGCTACGATGCGTGTTGTTTTAAAAACCCCTCAGGGAGAGTTTGTTTTGCGTGCTCTTCTTGATCAATGTGCTCAAGCAACCTTTATAACCAAAAAGGCTGCAGATGCCTTAAACTTATCTTATAAAAGGAACTTTGTGGAAATATGCGGTGTAGGTGGAAACCAATCTACTATTTCAAAGCAATACGTTAATTTTGCAATATTCTCAAGAATCGAAACAAATTTTAAAATAGATTGCGAGGCTTTGGTTCTTCCGAAAATAACGGCATATCAACCTATGGCTATAAACGAAACATTATTACCGGATTTAAAGAAATTTTCATTAGCTGATCCTTATTTTTCGAAACCTGATGAAATTGATCTTTTGTTAGGAGGAGATGTATACGGAGATATCATATTACCTCAGCAACAAAAATTTTAAAGTGGTTTATTCTTACAACTCACACATTTCGGTTGGATAGTTTCTGGCCCCTCACATGATAACTCATCTGAGCACATTATTACAGTAAATGTTTGTTCATTAGATAAGCAATTGCTGTCCTTTTGGGAACAAGAAGAATTGCTGGAAAAAAGAGCTTTGACAGAAGAAGAAATCCTTTGCGAACAACATTTCAAAAGCACTACTTCTCGTGATTCATCTGGGCGTTACACCGTATCACTGCCATTTAAATCATTGCTCCAGTCTTTGGTCATACGGATTATGCAGCACTTTCTCGTTTAAAGAATGTTGAGTCAAAATGTAAATTGAATAAGAACTTTGGAAAACTTTATCTAGATTTTATGAAAGTCTTTGGTCATACGGATTATGCAGCACTTTCTCGTTTAAAGAATGTTGAGTCAAAATGTAAATTGAATAAGAACTTTGGAAAACTTTATCTAGATTTTATAAAAGAGTATGAATGTCTCGGACATATGGAAAAGGTCGGTACCTATCCACGTGATTTATAAAAAAATGGTTTCTTTTTGCCTCATCATGGTGTGTTAAAAGAGAGTAGTTCTACTACTAAATTGAGGGTAGTTTTTGATGGTAGCTGTAAAAGGTCTGCTCAATCTTCCTTGAATGAGGAATTAGCACCTGGTCCTGCATTGCAAAATGATTTGCCCACAATTATAAATCGGTGGAGACGTTTTAAAATTGGGTTTCGGGCAGATTTGGAGAAGATGTTCCGACAAATACTTGTGGTACAGGAACAACGAAAGTTTCAACAAATTTTGTGGAGAAATAGTGGCTCTGAACAGATATCAATTTATAAGCTCTCAACGGTTACTTATGGTACTACACCCGCTCCTTTTCTTTCGATTAGGGTTTTACAACAACTAACGTTGGACGAAATGGAAAAATATCCGATGGCATGTAGTGTGCTCAATTCAGATACTTATGTCGATGACGTAATTTCTGGAGCTGATAGTCTGTCTGAAGCTTACCATTTACATACTCAGTTATGTAGTTAACTTAATGAAGGCAAGTTTAATTTACGTAAATGGACAACAAACTCGAAGGAATTGCTAGAATTGATTCCTGTAGACTACAGAGAAAAATCTGATATATTTGAACTAAATCAACCTAATACCGTAAAGGCTCTTGGACTCGAGTGGAACACGATAGACGACTGCTTTTCATTTAAGATCAATATTGTATCTTCAATCAGTAGTTACCAAAAGAAGTTTACTCTCAGGCTCAGCAAAACTTTATGACCCTTTAGGCTGGCTTTCCCCTACTACAATTCTTGCTAAAATTGAATTTCAAAATTTGTGGTTGCTTGGCATTGAATGGAATGATCGCTTACCTGACGCTATGGAAAAAAGATCCCAGCAAAAAATCTGAAATTTTTGGTAATAGCCAGTAGTTATTTCATACATTACTTGGTAATGAGTGTTCATTATCATCCACATTATTTTATTTAGCTGAATAGGTTATTACTGGTAAAGAACAAAACAATTTGGATTTGTTATGGCTCAATTGTCTAGGTCGTTTATTTAACAAACAGGGGGTTCGTGGTTCGAGCCCTGCTGGATACTGTTTATTTTTTTCAAAATGAAAAAAAAGCAACATGTTAATGGAGCATCGAGTAAGCGGCTGGAGTGAGAAACACAGAAAACAACTGAATGCCTGGGTTCAAATCCCGGCCGGGAATTTTTTATTTTTTGTTTTCTTCATACAAAGCCCAAAATAACTAGCTATCACATAACATATTTGTAGGTTTATTTGTAACTAGTTATTTCGCACAGTTTTTGTAATCAAATTAGTAACCATTTATTAATTTGTTTAAGGTAGGTACATATTATTTGAACCTCGTCGAACAAAAATAATTAGTTATTCACCCCAAAAGTAATTAGTTTCCACGTGATTCCAATATTACTTTCTAGATTACTAGGTAATGAACATTTTTGCTGGGATGGTTAACATACCGCGAAAATCTAAAGTTTCTTGAGAGAATTAAAATTCCTCGTTGAATCGGAACGTTTAAATGTGGTTCAATTGAAATTCATGTTTTTTCCGATTCATCTAAGTTGGCTTACGCGGCTGCTGTATACGCTAAGACTATTTCAGATTTGGGTACAAAAGTGTATTTAATACAAGCGAAAACTAAAGTAGGTCCTATAAAGCGGTTAACTATACCTCGAATGGAATTATGCTACTTTATTGGCTAAATTAGTTGACAGAATAACTTCTTCACTTGATCAAGATATTTCAAATGTTTATTATTGGACTGATAGTACAACTGTACTTTCGTGGATACGTGGTCAGTCATCTAAGTGGCCCGTATATGTTGGAAACAGAGTGGCAGAAATCCAACGCAGATGTCATGCTTCTCAATGGCGATACATAGGCTTTCCATACGTACTGTTTTCAGCAGTACGCGTACTTTTTAGCAATTGTACTTTTAACTGCATGACACCTAAAGAAGTACGCAAATGTACTTCTTTTTAGTATTTGTACTTCTTTTTGCACTTTTTTTTTGAAATATTACCATAATTTTATAGGTGTAATCATGACCATAGACAAATATTCTATAGAATCGCTATTTAAGGACTGCATAGATAATTTGAAAGTTGTTAATCTCAAGTTTCGAAGCCTTTGTCATGTATAAAATAGTGCGTTTATTAAAAATGCTTTAAAGTTATTAAATTTTGATTTAAATATCACTATAATGAAAGTTTTTAATGAATTTTCGACATAAAAAAGGACTGCAAATGTGAAGGACATGTTTGAATGTTAAAATGGTCTGCAATACTCCGGCATGTACCTATTCGATATCTTTTTCCTATCCCGCTGTGGAACGATTTTTTAAAAAAACTATACTACTGTTAATTTGTAGATCAGAACGAAAAATTTTTGAATATTTTGACAAATACGTTAAATAAATAAACGGGGTTTAGTTTTGGGGGTTGAATACTTTTATTTGCACAAAGTACAAACCTTTTGAGTTGATCTTCAGATGCACACTAAACTAGTTACAATATTACTTCTCTCTTGTAGTGGCAGAACAGATGAAACAAAAGCAACGAGTAAACTAAAAAACTTTCTATCCTCTCACTACATTCAAGGATATTTAATTAGATGCACTTAAGATACATATAAATATTAAATGAAACTTCACGTATAAACATCCCGGCCCCCTTGATATATTATCAACTTAAAACTACTTAACAATTAAAGTTTTAATAACAGAGTAATTTAAAATAGATAAGAATTCATTATATAATTAATAGGAACAATTCAGATAATTCAACATGAAAGTTATACAAATTCAAATTGTGGAAAAAGTAATGTACTTAAGTACATTCATATTATCATATTACTTATTTGCTGTTAAGATATATCAAAATGGATAAAGATAATCAATGGTACAGCTTCTTATACTCCGAATTTTCCAATAATAACCCAGCCTAAAACACTGTCCTGTGCCATTGGAGTGCCAACTGATTCTGGTTGAATACTAGATTTAATGAGACGAGGATATACGTCGGCACCCAGTACGAAATTAATATCGTCATCTTTGTAAAAGTGAGGGTCAGCGAGACGTAGGTTAGCATACAAGGAGGAAACTCGATCGTCTATTTTTTCCTTAGGCTGTTTACGTGGCAGGTCGCCGTCAATCTTAACAGTTATACGGACTATAGGGTCTTCATAAAACCGAGGTCTCAACTTAATTTTACACCACCGCTCTGTCCCATGTCCTTCTGTAGGGATTTTGTAGCGTTCGATGAGAAATTCTGCTATCGAACTGGATTCGGCGCAGGGGTTTAAAATTCCTCTGACATTGGCCCACGCATCTCCAAGTTCAATTTTCACTACGACAGTGGGTAGAAGTGTCACTGTACTTAGACCTGAAGTTGACTGGCTAGAAGATGGTTTAACAGTACATTTATTCTCTCGTAACCGTTGGTGTCGATGTAGTAGACTGTGATGGCGACCTCCACATTGCCGGCAACGATCGGAATTACGGCAGCGATTGACCAAGTGGGAGTGACCGAGGCAGTTTTCGCAATATTTGTATTTTTTAACAATCTTAAGTTTTTCTGTGACATTCATCCGTTTAAACTTAAGACATTTTCTTAGTGGGTGGTCTTTGCGGCACATATGGCAGTCATATGTGTGTGGACGGCGGTAGAATCCTCGTTGACGTTGGCTTTTGTTCCTTTCTTCTAAAGGAGATTGGCGGTGCTGACGTGGCATTTTAAAGGCTGTAAGTAGATACAAAAGAAAGGAATTAATTTTGTTCGGGGTTAGGGAGTAATACTAGTTTTACAATAGGCCTTGTTACGATGCCATTGGCAGTTCGTACTTCGGCGACTCGTATTCTACTATCAATACCGGGGATAACTTTTTCAATGCGACCAAGTCGCCATTTATTAGGGGGTAAGTTGTCTCGCCTTATAACGACAAGATCACCTATAGCATAGTCTCGCTGGGGGTATTTCCACTTAAAACGTTTGTGGAGTTCCTTTAAGTATTCTTCTTTCCATCTTGTAGCGAAATGGTGATGCAGAACTTTAAGTTTTTGCCAACGATTTACGTAAGTTAAGGAATGATCTCTTAGATCAGGCTCTGGGGGTGATAATAAAGGATCGCCTATAAGAAAATGACCTGGAGTGAGCGCACAAATGTCACCGGAGTTTTCACTCATGGGACAAAGTGGTCTTGAGTTTAGACAAGCTTCGATTCTGGCTAACAGGGTGGAAAATTCTTCGAATGTGAAACTCTGATTGTAAGAAATTCGTTTAAAATGTATTTTAAAACTTTTGACACCTGCCTCCCAGAGGCCTCCCATATGAGGCGCACCAGGTGGAATGAAGTGCCATTCTAACGAAGCGAAACTGTGTTGATCCAGCAATTTTTGACGTACTAAAGAGATGAAATGACTTTTATCAGAGTCCAGAATGTGGGAAGCCCCGACAAAGGCGGTTCCGTTATCGGAATATAATGCGTTCGGTGATCCTCGGCGAGAGAAGAACCGTGCAAATGCTGCTAGAAATGCCTGTGTAGAGATCTCACTTGTGGCTTCGAGGTGGATTGCTTTAGTAGCAAAGCATACAAATACCAACACATAGCCTTTTGTAACTTTGCAACCACGACCTGCATAAGTTTTGAGGTCAAAAGGACCTGCAAAATCGATACCTGTATTCGTAAAAGGCCGAGAAAGTGTGGTCCTTTCAGGGGGTAAAGCAGCCATTATTTGTTGACTTCTTTGGTGTTTTAGAATGACACACGTTCGACACTGTGAGAGAATGTTTTTTATCAAAACTTTTAGTCTAGGGACATAATAATAAAGCCGCATTAACTTAAATAGTAAAGAATTTTGGCCATGGAGCGAATATTCGTGAAGATAAGAGAAGAATAATCTGGTGTAACAACCATGGTATGGCAATAGAATGGGGAATCTTTCATTATAAGTTAGCGTTGGAGAATTCGATAAGCGACCATTAATACGCATGGTGCCTGTGGCGTCCAAGAAGGGGTTAAAGACTAAAATATTGCTTTTCCTCGGGATTTCATGACCTTCCAATAGTAAATTGTATTCATTCTCGAAGTACAACCTTTGGCAGGATATTACCATACGGGATTTGGCATGTTCTAGCTCTGTTCTAGTTAACTCTTCAGTTGTAACCAATTTATGACGTAATCTTCTATTACAGCTGTAGTAAAAACGAAAGATTCGACATATTACACGCATTGCTTTTGGGAAACTGGAAAAATCTTTTAGAAGATCTGTACTCCGAAACTGAGTTAAGTGGACTCGTACTGGCTTTACCTCTTCTTCGGTCGTAAACCTGGATATGGAATTGTTAGGCCATTGACTTTGAGGAAGTCTGAGCCATGATGGGCCATGCCACCATAAGTCATTAGATATGAGTTGTGAAGCTGTGAGTCCACGGGATGCCAAATCGGCGGGGTTACTTTTAGAGTCAACATGAAACCACGATTGACTGCCGACTTTTTCAATGATAGACGTCACTCGGTTTTCAACAAATGTTTTCCATCGATTAGGGGGTTTTTGTAGCCATGCCAAGACTATCGTGGAATCGGTCCACAAAAATAATCGATGGTCTCGGAGATTTAGCTCTGATTGAATAGAGTCTATCATTTTCGCCATCAATTCTGCTCCACAAAGTTCTTTTCGGGGTAATGAAATGAATTTAACTGGTGCCACTCTGGTTTTGGCTATTAAGAGGTGAGATGAAACGTATCCCTGGTTTTCGGCTCGTATATAGAGCGTTGCGGCATAGGCTTTCTCTGATGCGTCGCAGAAACCATGCAATTCTATTGAAAAAGACGGGTCGTAATCAACGAATCGAGGAATTTGTATGTGTTGGATGTTTTGATAATCGTCTAAGAACTCCTGCCACTGATGCAGAGTTGATGGCTTCAGATTTTCGTCCCAGCTGGTTTCATATCTGTTGCATGATGATCTTTGCGACTATGACTTTAGGGGAGAGCCAACCGGCGGGGTCAAATATCTTTGCAATTTCAGACAAGACTGACCTTTTAGTTATAGAATTACGATCGGGAGAGGTTTTAATTTGAAAGTAAAAATTATCTCGTCCTGCATTCCACCGTAAGCCTAGCGTTTTTGTGGTGCAAGAGTCTGACAGATTCAGGAACTCTGCATCCAAGAGGTGATTGGGAGAAAGGTCTGTGAGCAAATAGTCGTTATTTGCTGTCCATTTGCGAAGAGAGAAACCAGCAGATTCAAGCACTTGAATGAGTTCATCTCTCGCATTCATAGCAGATGATATAGTATGGGCGCCGGCTAATACGTCATCGACATACATGTGATTGCGAAGGATATCGGAGACAATAGGATTAGTCTGCTCACATGTTTTAGACAATTCTAAGAGGGTACGTATTGCCAAATAAGGGGCACAATTTACGCCAAACGTTACCGTATTTAGCTCAAAGTCTTGCAGATCTTCCTCAGGAGAATTTCGAAAAATAATTCTCTGAAATGGAATGTGAGCTGGATTTACGTGAATTTGCCGATACATCTTTTCGATGTCGGCATTAAATACGTATCTGAACATTCTCCACCTTAGCATTAGAATGGTCAAATCAGATTGTAAAACGGGCCCAGGGTAAAGGTGATCGTTGAGGCTATAACCGTTTGAAGAGGGAGTAGAAGCATTGAATACTACACGTAATTTCGTAGTAGTACTGTCAGGTTTAAGAACTGCATGGTGTGGAAAGTAATATGTGCTATTGGAATCAGATGGTGCAACTTTTCTCATTTGCTTCAGAAACAGATATTCAGTAATTACACGATCATATTCGGATTTTAAAAGGGGGTTTTTCATCAATCGGGACTCATTTCTAACAAATTGGGATACAGCAATATGCCGAAAGGAGCTTATATTAAGACTACCAGGGTACTCACGACGAAATGGAAGTGAAACTACAAAACGACCGTTTTCCGTTCGATAGGTAGTAGACTGATACACGTTCTCACAGTGAATATCTTCTTCAGATGGCCGGGGTTTGTTTGGAACTTCCTCAAGTTCCCAAAATCTTTTAAGCTGATTATTCAAGACGAGCTCATTATAAAAAGCTGAAATTGACGTTAAACTATTGTGAGTAGCGGTTCTTCCTGTGACTATCCATCCGAAGACAGTCTGTTGCGCGACTAAATCCTGATTGTGATTCCATCGTAAACCACTTCTAATAATCTTAGGGTAAACATCGCCTCCAAGTAGGAGGTCAATCTCAGAATACATATGTATATATCTATCAGCCAATTGTAAATCAGCAAATTCACCATTGTTAAAGTCAGACAATGGGTAGTGAGGGAGTTGACCAGTAAGCTTCTTAACGACTAGAGCATCTGTATGTATTTCGAAAGAGCTGTCGATAGGTGAACCGATACGGACATAACATATATGAGTGGAAGTTGCCGTCAAAGAATCATTTAAGCCGTGAACTTCAGTCTGAGATGAGCGTGTGTTTAGGGATAATTTCTTCTGAAGTTTCTTGGAAATAAAAGTTGCCTCAGAAGCGGAATCGATGAGAGCTCGAACAGTATACTTAAAATCATTTGCATAAACATCTACCAGAGCTGTACCAAGTAAAACCGTGGAGTTCGAGGTGGACTGTGTTTGAGTAGAAAATGACTGTCGCATTTGGGCTGCAGCTTCAGCAGACGTGCAAGGGCCGTTATTTAAATTCGAGGTTTGGGGAGGATTAGTAACAGGAGAACTACTAACGGTCCTATTCGATCGTAAAACCATTGTCTGTGGGATTACTTGGGGGCTTGTGACAGTAGGATTGCTAGTGTTTGTATCAGAGGGCAAAGCTGCAGTTTGGGGGATTACTTGGGGGTTAGATTTAGCTGTCCGATGAAGTAACGAATGATGCTTTCGTTTGCATAGTTGACAAACATACTGACTCCTACATTTTTTATATTCATGCGAGGTTCCAAGACAATTTACACAACGTTTCTGTTTTTGAATAATAGCATAACGTTCATCTACAGACATACCGAGAAATGACGGGCAAAGTCTAAGAGGATGCGCTGCGGAACAAATGGAACACTTTACGATTTTTTCATGAGAAACACTAGTATTATAGTTGTTGAACTTCTTTTTCTCAGGCATATTTTGTTTTTTCGAATTAGAAAATTTATTATGTTGTGCGCTATTGCACAGTGGGGCAGAATGGAAATTTTTTGGAAATAAATCTGGCATTTCTAAACGGCTGATCCGATCGGGATAAAATTTGGCGTGAGCGTAGCCAAGGAGTATTCGAGTTTAAGTTTTGAAGATGAACCCTGCAGATGCCCCAGGGACGGCGCTGTGGCGGCTCAAAGTAGGGTACCTACGACATGTAAAATTTTTAAACTCGTGCTATTTTTTTGTTTTTCACCCAAATACAAAGATTTTTATATTTTCTGAAAGCGCTCGACGAGATCTTGAAAAAACATGCTTGGACATACTACTTATCTCTTATAATATCCGAGTTATAGGCATTTAAAAATTTAGTGATACAAAATTTACCATACCTTGGTCCGCCTTTTTTTGAATACCGGGCGTAATTTTGGACCAAATGGACTCAATTTTTTCTTGTTAGTTAGACAACAAAATTTCCAATAATATACAAAAAATATCAGATCAATATCATTTACAGATCCAAAAATATACGTTTTTTAATTTAAAAATTCAAAAAATTTTAGATTCTTGCCGTTTTTTGCCAAAAATGTGTCTTAACTCTTTTATTAATAAAATAAAATTTTCTTTAAGAACATATAACAATTTTATAGTTTTCTAAAAGGTATCTTTACGCAGAACGCTTTGGCGTAAAAAACTTGTCCTATTTTTTGAAAATGTTGCCACTGCGTCCTTCCGAATATGACCTATTTTTATCAAAACTTCAACTTTGGGCGACATGTTCTAAAATCCCAACGCTGGGATCATAAAACTGAAAGCAGTTTTGGAAACCTCAATATGTTTTCTATTTACTCCAAAAGAATTTTCCCAGCCATGAAAGAAATGTGGACCCTATGGGCAAAAAAGTAAAAAATCCCATTTTTGGGATTTTCATTCCTATTTTTGGGAATTACAGGATGCCCTTTGACCTTTTCAATTTTTTTTTTTTGCATTTTCTTATTTGAAATGACAAATTTAACAAGCGTTAAAAATTTCATTGAGTTTTGTTCATAAATAAAGATTTTGTCTTATATTATATATTTGTTAAATTTCTAAACCTATGATTTATATCAAAATTTTAATAGGGTCGCAGATAGCTACAACAATTTAGTCCATATTTATCCCTTAATATCTTTTTTAGTTAGATATGGAAATTCTCGACCCTTTACAAAAAATTTCAAGCCAATATCTCAATTACATTCAAAAATATGTTCATTTAAACCTGTGTCCTTTAATTTCATCTTTTTCATATTTTAGTATTAAGTATGACAGAACATACATTTGGTGTTGAATAAAATATTTGGACAATTTTTAAAAATTATTTAGTTAATTATTTTATTAAAGACTATAACATTGTATATACAATAAAAATATTATAATTTTATTATGAGCCACGCACAACAACACCTAAATCACCCCACACAAACCACCTTTCCCGCCCACCGAAACATAAAACACAATTTAATACAATATCATCAGTTAGTATAATAGCTATTTTTATTTGAACTGTTTATCTTAAACATAATACAATTAATTCTTACAACCTACTTATATAGTTAATTCCTAACACTACTTATTTTCTATATCGGTATACATATCCAGAAGGTAATATAAGTCCTTTAAATCTTCCTTGTTTTGAGATGATAGAGTTTCATAACAAATCCATCTTTTTCGCATAGTTGAAAGAACAGGATCAGAAGATAGAAGTAAACTATTAAAAATATCTTCATTCTGTGATTGCCTGAAGCATTTTCTTGAGCTGAGTAGTTGAACATGCTTAAAATCTCGATTCCTCGCTTCCTGGGCTTCTTCTGTTAACTCTCCAAGTGGAAGAATATTCGATTTAATTATTATTTGACCATGACACAATACTTTGTGTACTGTTGGTGTTAGTTCCCTCCATGGATACAGAGATACAAGTAATTTAGAAATTTCAGATGTATATTCCCCAAATCGATTTCCATTAATTTTATGTTTACTATTCAGTGCCATTAAAATAGTGTCAACTCTTCGAAGCAACTCCTTGTCGATTCCAGTTATTTTTGAAATAATTTCAAAATCACGAAAAAACCTTCTCGCCGTGTTACCGTCATTTGTACTACCGCAACTTGGAAGTGGTTTGTCGATGTTTAATCCCATCTGAACTTTAAATTCTTCTTGGATTCTGCTTTTTTCCGCAGCTCTCAGTTCTTTCAATTCTTCATTATTTTTTGTTGATTTAGTAAGATTCTCTGGCACACTTCTATATTTAAGGTCGTATGGTATGTGTAAAAAGTAATCCAAAAATCGTATTCTGGCATGAAGTGGTGAAATTCCGAAAGACAGGACTTCTTCATTAATACTTCTGCTTTTGTTTCTCATTACTTTTTGAGCTTTTTCTCATTACATATTGAGCATCTCCAGAAGGAAGAAGTTTCTGTTATGGCATTGCTGACCTTTCCATCAATCATTGTTAAGCTTAGCTGATATGATACGTTAATAGAGAATTCCTTTATTTTTATGCAAATGGGCTCCAGTGCATTTATTTCATCTTTTAAATATTCAACTAAATCTTTTGTTGTTTTCTTTGACTCCTTTATATATTCAAATCCAATGGGTCTACAAACATTTTTTGAACCCGGAGTTGTATTGATCCATATATCTTCAAATGAATTTCCGATGCTTGACGATGATGGATTAAGGGAATATTAACGAATTCGTAATGGCACTAATGATGACATAAATACACTTTTTTAGTCTGCTAATGTCCGACTTCCACAAGCTTGTTTGTATTCTGGAAGTGCTGATAAACCGTCACATCCCCACTTACACATAAAGACAACATCACAGTTATGAATTTTCCTTAGTTGGTCTTCTGAAAAGTCTGACACAATTCTTGATGCTGTGTTTTCGAGCAAAGATGATATATCAATACAAGCTTCCACATCATTAACAGCAATAGGTGATGGTAGGACAGTTTGTTTTTTTCCTGGATCGTAAGTGGATCCAAAGTAAAAAATTACGAATTGTCTACCTATTAACATTTAGGACTATATTACTATAACCTGTAATTCAGTCATTGATATTTCTTATTAGTGAATGAATCGAAATTATCATTACCTGTATATTTTTACCTACATGATCATAAACGAAACAGAACGAAATGATCTGTCGAAAAAATTTAGGTAAAAAATAGTTATAAAATTCTGAAAATTTAAGCATAATAGGACCTTTCAATTATAAGGATAAGCAAACAAATAAAAAATAGGTACATATAAGATTTAAATATGTTCTGTCATATTAATACTAAATATGAAAAATATGAAATTAAAGGATACAGGTTTAAATGAACATATTTTTGAATGTAATTGAGATATTGGCTTGAAATTTTTTGTAAAGGGTCGAGAATTTCCATATCTAACTAAAAAAAGATATTAAGGGATAAATATGGACTAAATTGTTTTAGCTATCTGCGACCCTATTAAAATTTTGATATAAATCATAGGTTTAGAAATTTAACAAATATGTAATATAAGACAAAATCTTTATTTATGAACAAAACTCAATGAAATTTTCAACGCTTGTTAAATTTGTCATTTCAAATAAGAAAATGCAAAAAAAAAATTTAAAAGGTCAAAGGGCATCCCGCAATTCCCAAAAATAGGAATGAAAATCCCAAAAATGGGATTTTTTACTTTTTTGCCCATAGGATCCACATTTCTTTCAGGGCTGGGAAAATACTTTTGGAGTAAATAGAAAACATATTGAGGTTTCCAAAACTGCTTTCAGTTTTATGATCCCAGCTTTGTGATTTTAGAACATGTCGCCCAAAGTTGAAGTTTTGATAAAAAATAGGTCATATTCGGGAAGGACGCAGTGGCAACATTTTCAAAAAATAGGACAAGTTTTTTACGCCAAAGCGTTCTGCGTAAAGATACCTTTTAGAAAACTATAAAATTGTTATATGTCCTTAAAGAAAAATTTTATTTTATTAATAAAAGAGTTAAGACACATTTTTGGCAAAAAAACGGCAAGAATCTAAAATTTTTTTGAATTTTTAAATTAAAAAACGTATATTTTTGGATCTGTAAATGATATTGATCTGATATTTTTGTATATTATTGGAATGATTTTGTTGTCTAACTAACAAGAAAAAATTGAGTCCATTTGGTCCAAAATTACGCCCGGTATTCAAAAAAAGGCGGACCAAGGTATGGTAAATTTTGTATCACTAAATTTTTAAATGCCTATAACTCGGATATTATAAGAGATAAGTAGTATGTTCAAGCATGTTTTTTCAAGATCTCGTCGAGCGCTTTCAGAAAATATAAAAATCTTTGTATTTGGGTGAAAAACAAAAAAATAGCACGAGTTTAAAAATTTTACATGTCGTAGGTACCCTACTTTGAGCCGCCACAGCGCCGTCCCTGGGGCATCTGCAGGGTTCATCTTCAAAACTTAAACTCGAATACTCCTTGGCTACGCTCACGCCAAATTTATCCCGATCGGATCAGCCGTTTAGAAATGCCAGATTTATTTCCAAAAAATTTCCATTCTGCCCCACTGTGTATTGGGGTTTACGAAAGTAGTACGAATATCCGCCACTGATTCCAAAGTTTGGAACCTTGATGTCAGAAAACCATCCATTTGTTTCCATGTTGGCAGCTCTGTACTATTTGGGAGTGATTGTTCCCATAAATTGAGAGTAGCTTCGGGTAGACACGTGGAACAAATGTAAACAAATATGATATCCCAACTTGCTGTATTAACTTTTAACAGAGATAAGTTTGTAACACAATCATTTATCGTGCGCTGAATGAGACGAATGCTACTAGCCGTTTCTTTCGATGTAGGAGATATGTTAAAAAGCGTTTTAAGCTGTGCGTTTATAAGAATTCGCTTATTTTCGTACCGATCGACGAGGTTCTGCCAGGCCATTTCAAACCCGTCGTTAGTTATCGGACATGTTTTCAGCAGTTCGCGCGCCTCCCCCTGAGTCTTTTTGATTAGGTGACACATTTTCTCGACATTAGATAAACGTTAACGTTGGCCATGATTGATAATCTCCTCTAAAGATCTCGGTGTCACAGGGAGGCAATGAAATATTTGGGTTAGCATCAAAAACAGGGACAGAAACGGGGGTTACCTCACTACTGGGTACATTATGTGAGCTAAGGCTATCTAATAGTTCGTTTGATCTTGAAAGAACCCTAATATGAGCTTCAAAGGTGGAGAAAAAACGCGCCTTGAGTGTTTCGATCTGAACATCTTCCTCTAAATCATTAAACTTATTTAAGATCTCGTCGTAGCATTGCCTAAAATCAGACCATAAACGGACAATTTCATCCTTTAGAATCTCTAAAGTATGAACAGATTGAGTGTCGGAGGAAAGTGTTTCAAAATACGCTTGAAATTCGACCACACGGTCAGAAGCACGTATAAAAGCATCGAGTAGAGACATAATGCCGCAAATTCTCAAGGCAGAGTGTAAAAGGCAAGTTAGAAATGTTTTATAGGATAATGTGATTAGACAGACAGTATAAATAACAATTGACTATGCCAAAGTATTCCAAAAAAAAAACCAAAATGTTATCTCTCGAATTTAAACAATAGTACACAGCTATGATACAAAAAACTACAACCGAAGTATCTAATAATTCTCACAAATTCCGAATATTTGTTAATAAGAATATCAATTATACGATAAATGAGCAGTAAGTATTTAAGGCAATCAAAGTATAATTATTATATTGTGAATATGCAAAAAACCTGTATCTGATGGTACAGTTGTTTTGTATTTTACTTAATTGAGTTTATTAAAACTGCTTTTACGGGAACAAATCAGTTATTTTTCTTTGAAAAATTAATTATATACCAGATATTGTTTTGAAGTGCGATTTTTCAATAAATTTTAGATTTGTACTTAATTAAAAGAGATTTTTAGTATGCAACTATCTAAACTTTGCTTATTTATAGTTTATAGTTTTTATGCATTTCTTTTAGAAAGAAAATGTTCACTGGGATGCATGAGATATACTTCAAAAAAAAAATAATCAGAAAAAGATACAAATATGTATGTATGTATGTTCGTGGATAAATTATTTTAGTTTTATCTCCTTTGTTTTGATTTGTTCTTCCCTTTTTTTATTATTATTATTTTTTTTTTTCTTTACAAATTGTAGTTACACATTTCTCTTTATTTACATTTGCTTTCAACTTATTGTTTTGATTTACTTATTCTTATATCGTAAATTAGGCTGCACGATTTGAGCGAGATAACAGATGTAAGTTGTTATTTTTATGTTATTCTCATTTACAGTGTCACTGTTGATTGGTTTGAGCGAGTTAACATCAGTTATTATTATTTTATTTTATATTCTTCTCATTTACAACCTCAGGTTGGATAAGATGACTGTTAAGTTCACGAAACTATGTTAAGTTGAAACCCTGTAGATCGATGTAAATGATGTTGATAGATGTAAATGTAAACAATTTTTTGTAACAAAATTTGTACTAAGAACAGAATATTATTTTGCCTTGTGGATTTCGTTTGATAAACTGGGGGGAAATTTTATCTTTTACAAAATTCTGTAAGACAAGTTTTGCAATCGACATAATTTGTTTTTGTTTTTTTTTTTTCAATAATACACTTGCACTTTTGTTGTATCAAAAAAAGAAATTATTGGGAAAACACTTACTTTTGTATTTGGTAAATGATGATAAATTTGATGTTGATGACGATAAATACTTCACTTTGGCTGGTTAATCCAATAATTTAAACAATTTTTACTGTGATTTTATGTAGCGGGGGGTTGTTTGTAGGGGGGTTTTATGTGGTAATCCACGGGGGCTTAATTTTTTTTTCAGGATTTTCTGAAAATAGAATATTTGTCAAAAAATATTTTTCGCTTTCACGATCCGGTTCGATTGGACCAAAATGTTAATTTGTAGATCAGAACGAAAAATTTTTGAATATTTTGACAAATACGTTAAATAAATAAACGGGGTTTAGTTTTGGGGGTTGAATACTTTTATTTGCACAAAGTACAAACCTTTTGAGTTGATCTTCAGATGCACACTAAACTAGTTACAATATTACTTCTCTCTTGTAGTGGCAGAACAGATGAAACAAAAGCAACGAGTAAACTAAAAAACTTTCTATCCTCTCACTACATTCAAGGATATTTAATTAAATGCACTTAAGATACATATAAATATTAAATGAAACTTCACGTATAAACAACTACCATTCTTATTTTTCGTCGCAGGGTGGTTAATTTTTCGAAAATGAAGTATGTATCTGAGGATGTAACAATTGATATGTTTAAAATAATAAAAGATTTAAATGACAAATTCGCATACAGAGTAAAAGTTGTAACTTTTTCTAACAGTTAGATATAGAGATTTTTTTTATTTTACTAGATATTTTTCTCCAGAAAAAGGTATCAAACATATGGTCACAACAAATGGTTGATATTTGAAAATGTAAACAAACTAAACGAAACAAAAATTTGGGGAATTTGACATTTTTTTTTAAAGAACAAGTAAGAGTGTTATATTCGGCTGTGCCGAATCTTATATCCCCCAAATCATTGCCGAATAGGAATGATTCCTTATAAATAAACTTTGATATTTAAGAATCGATGCTTTTGTTAGTATCAAAACAATTTTCTCATTTATTACATATATGTATAATTATACCCTACACCACTTTAGTGGGGAGGGTATATTGGGTTTGTGCTGATGTTTGTAACGCACAATAATATTGGTCCTATACCCACCTTAAAGTATAACCATCGGCTCAGAATCATTTTCTGAGTCGATTTAGCTATGTCCGTCCGTCTGTCCGTCCGTCTATCCGTCCGTCCATGTAAACCTTGTAATCAAACTACAGGTCGCAATTTTGAAGATAATTCAATGAAATTTGGTACATGATCTTTTATGGTACCGTAGATGAAGCCTGTTGAAAATGGTTAACATCGGTCCATTATTTCACCTAGCCCCCATACAACTGAACCCCGGAATAGGGCTTTTAAAACTTGTAATCAAACTACAGGTCGCAATTTTGAAGATAAATCAATGAAATTTGGCACATGATCTTTTATGGTACCGTAGATGAAGTCTGTTGAAAATGGTTTACATCGGTCCATTATTTCACCTAGCCCCCATACAACTGAACACGCCGAATAGGGCTTTTAAGTTCATAATTATGTTTAATATACTCATATCTCGACAAAAAGCTGCAATAACCAAGTTGTATACAAGACTTGATGACTCCCACGAATTCCATAATAATAGGTTCTCATATGACCCTAGCCCCTAAGAAAAGCTCCCATCAAAATTTCACTTAAATGTCCACAATTTTATTCATAAACGGCTTAAGTATGTATATCTAAGGCAAGGTACAATTCAACTTAAATGATTTATTATGTCAACTAAATCACATTATATTTTTTGTCAAAGGTGTAGGGTATTATATGGTCGGCCTCGCCCGACTATAATTTCTTACTTGTTTTACCTTAGTCATTTTCTGAAGGGCACCTTATATGAAGGTTCCTATAAAATATGTTCATGTCGAATTTCATCGATATATGTATATATACATAGTTTAGACAGTTATGAGCGCTAAAGTAATTTTCTGACGGGGACCTTATATGGGGGCTAGGCGAAATCGTGGACCAATATTGCCCATTTTTCAATACAAAAACAAACTGCATCAATATAAAATATATGTGCAAAATTTCAGCTCTCTAGCTACTTCCATTTGGACTCTATCGTGTTTTTCAACAGACGGACAGACATGGCTAGATCGTCTTAGAATTAATTAGGATCCAGAATATATATACTTTTATGGGTCTTAGATGAATATTTCGTTGTGTTACAAACGGAATGACAAAAACAATATACCCCCCATCTTTTTTGGTGGTGGGTATAAAAAAATAGAAAATTAATAGCACACTAATATTAAAACATGATTTGTAATCGGATTAATTTTATTTGTCATAAATGAGTTTTTATATAAATTTGTTGTGAAAAATTCTACAGCTTTTTTAACTACGATGTACGTTTTTTTGTTGATTTCAAATCTGGCAAGCCTAGCGATACATATCTACACGTGAAAATCCTGCTGACTGCGCTTCCCGTGGTATATCTTCGAATGAATTGGTTGAACATGAACTATGGTGGCATGGCCCTAAATGGCTATCGGCACCTGCAGAAAATTGGCCAAAACAACCGAAACTAAATCTAAATGAAATGGATGAAGTTTTTACTGAACCAACTTTAAATATGCACTCGGTTGTAGCTGAAATAAAACAATATCCAGAAATATTAATAAGATTTTCTTCACTTTGCAAATTGATACGTGTTACTGCATACATATTTCGTTTTAAACACAATACACAAATAAAAGGTAACGGTAAGATGACAGGGTTTCTTTCAACCGAAGAACTAAAATTTGCTCGTTTAAGGCTTGTTAAACTTTCACAAGAGGTGGATTTTTTGCAAGAGAGCGCTTTAGTTCAACTTTGCCCATTTTTTGACTCCTCTCAAATACTTAGAGTTGGCGGTAGAATTCAAAATTCTGACCTTGATTATTGTTCTAAACACCCAATTTTACTTTAAAGGCAAAATCCTTTGACTAATTTATTATTTCTAGATGTACACATAAAAACTTTACATGGCGGTTTAATCCAAATGCAAGCTTACGTCCTACGGGAATATTGGATATATCAAGTAGAAGTATTGCTAAACGTGTCTTGCGAAAATGTATACGTGTTTTCAAATATAACGCAAAGGCAGCCCAGCAGATGATGGGAAATCTCCCCTAGTGTTCGTCTTAAACCTGCTCGTCCGTTTAAGCAAGTGGATCGACTATGCCGGTCCAATTGATATAAACAATCCACTGCAAGAAACTCAGTAACTACAAAGGGCTACATTTGTTTGTTTATATGTATGACTACGAAAGCTTTACACTTGGAAGCAGTAACAAACCTGTCAAACCGAGCTTTTTTGACCGCATTCAGGCGTTTCGTGTCCCGCCGTGGCCCTTGTACCGACTTGTACTCAGACTGTGGTACGAACTTTGTTGGAGCTAATAAGGAGCTACAAATTCTTTATAATCGCAGCAAATCATCGATTTTATATGAGATAAGCGACTGCCTGGCCGCAAATGGTACGAAATGGCATTTTATACCTCCAGCCTCTCCAAACTTTGGTGGTCTTTGGGAGGCTGGCGTGAAGTCTACAAAACACCACTTAAAGAGAGTGATGGCAGAACCGTATTTTGATATTTGAGGAGCTTACAACGCTTTTAGCCCAGATTGAAAGCTGTTTGAATTCCAGACCCTTGTGCCCCCTAAATTCCGAACCATCTGACTGCAATGCGCTCACCCCAGCTCATTCTTGATTGGGAAACCTACTCTATGTGTACCGGAAGAAGATTTACTGGATGTCAACATTGATCGACTAAAAGATGGAAAACAGTCGAAAAGCTGAAGCAACATTTTTGGCGACGTTGGTGTAACGAATGGCTGTGTCGACTTCAAGCTAGGCCCAAATGGCTCAAAATAACTGAAAACCCTAAAATTGGGGATTTAGTGGTCGTATTCGATGAACGAGGTGCCCCTGGAGAATGGCCGCTTGCCCGAATCCAAGATATTCATCCCGGCAACGATGGTTGTGTAAGGGTGGTCACTCTATTTTCAAACAGAAAAACATTTCAACGCCCTATTTCTAAAGTTGCCCTGTTACCTACAAATGATAGCTTAATGCCGAAGAAAATGATTACAACTTTAAACTACATGTGATGATGATTCTTCCTCGGTTTTAAGCACTGTCGTCCTTAGTGGGGGAGAATGTTGGTGAACAACTTAATATTTATATTTTTGTATTATTTTATTTGCATTAATTTGTTATTTTTCTCTTTAACAATTTAAGTTATTTTTTTTGAATTTCATTGCTACTGTGAACAATGCACATAAAAGCTTATGCACTTTTTTGTTTAATTTTGGTAGTTATATGCAGATTTACTTAACTGAGATTTATTTTCTCTCATTAAAGTAAATGCAGTTAAAAGAAGTGAGAAAAAATACTGGTTTTTTTGCTACGTACTTTTTATCATATTCGCATGTATGTAAATATGTATGTTATATGCGTAAGCTATATTTAAATATTGATACGCACTTTTTTTTGGCTCTTTATACCCTACACCACTTTAGTGGGGAGGGTATATTGGATTTGTGCTGATGTTTGTAACATACAAAAATATTCGTCCTAGACCCACCTTAAAGTATACCAATCGGCTTAGAATCGTTTTCTGAGTCGATTAAGCTATGTCCGTCCGTCCGTCTGGCTGGCTGTCCATGTAAACCCTGTGCGCAAGGTAAAGGTAGCAATTTTCAAGATAATTGGATGAAATTTGGCACGCACGAAGCCTATTGAAAATGGTTAAAATCGGTCCATTATTTCACCTAGCCCCCATAGAACAGGTCCCCCCGAAAAGGGCTTCTGCGCTCATAATTATGTTAAATATACAGATATATCGATAAAATACGGCACAACTAAGTTTTATAGAAGTCTTGATGACCCTGCCAAATTTCATAAAGATCGGGCACCATCTGACCCTAGGTCCCATACTTATAAACACAAATTAACTTATAAACACAAATATCGCGAATGAAATTCAGTACAATAAAATATTATGTAAATGTAAATATATCCGCAAAATTTTATCGGGCTTGGTCCATATTTGCCCCTAGCCCCCATATAAAGCCTTTTTTCAGAAAATTAGTTTTTCATCCATAAATTGCTTAAATGTATCGGAACAAGGGAATATTGAAGATAAATGCTTTATTATGAAAAATAATCACATTTAATATTCATAACTGGTGTAGGGTATCATATGGTCGACTATACTTTCTTACTTGTTTTAATTCGAAATTATTATTAAACTCACTTGCTTTTACTGCCTCGCTGCGAACAGAAGATTTTTCATACATTTAATTATATTTAATTAGTTTTCAAATATTTAATAAAATTAAAGAACGGTTTAAATAAATACCCTACATAAGAGTTTAAGGAGTTTTATTCCGTTAAAATAAAAAATATTGAAAATTATTTTAACTTAGAAAAGTTAAAATACCTCTGTACATCTTCTGGTTATAAATACCGGAAATATGAGCAAAAATCCGAGACAACCTCTGAAAATTTCATAAAAAATTAAGATTTTTTATTTATAATCATACGGTAATTTTTTTTATCTATCTATATTTATAAAAAATGAAGTCTATAGACGGCTAAAACTGCTGGACCGATATTCTTGAAATTTTCACATGCCTGTCATTTCAAGTAGACAAAGTGCCACGCCCACAAACAAAGTAAGTATTAAAAGTAGTCTATTTCAGAAACTGCTACAACTAGAGTCGTCAAATTTTGTATGGACAATTTCGAAAAGGTATGAACAATTGTGGGCAAAATGGGCGGACTGGGTGTAGTAGGCATGGCATTTCCTATATACAGAAAATTATTGAATTAGTATTTCTGAGATAATATATGTATTAGAGTCCTCAAATTTTATGAGAGCCACTTTAGTAATAATATGAATATTTTAGAAAAAATGGGCGGACTAGCAATAAGGGGGAGAGATATGTGAATTAAGTACAAAAATTCGTACGTCTGAGATACTATTAGAGCTAGAATCCTCAAATTTAGCAAGAACAACTTTGACGTCCATGTGAGCATTAGGGTAATAAATTGGCGGATTTGCAATAGGGGGCGTGACACCCCCCATATGTACAAAAATTCATATATATATATATATATATATATATATATATATATATATATATATATATATATATATATATACTGGCTGCTTCCATATAAATTAAGTACTAAAAGTCGTATATCTGGGAATATATAACTAGAAAAAATGTTATATGGAAATATTCTTTTTATGCCCGTAATTTCAACAATTAGATATCCAATTGTGTGTAGATATCTGTGGTGTAAATAAAAATTCTTAATTTCTACTCGAAGGTATGCTTACCTACTGGTTAAAGTCTAGTGTATCTTACACCACATAATTTGTTGGAGCTATTCATTCGATAAATAAATTTATTTTTTATAAATTGAAAATGTTTCACATTTGGACTTGGAATTGTGGTTCTATAAAGGGTCTCGGGTTAATTATTACTAGGATTTTATCATTTATAATAAACATGCTTATGTCGCATTTTTATTACTAATGATATGTCCATAAGAGCGGATTTTGAAGGATATCATCTGCGGGGACTCTATAGAGATATAGGGGAATTGATTTTGTTATTCCGTTTGTAACACATTAAAATATGTTCCACAAAAGTATACATACACACATGTATATTCTCCTTTTTATATTTTAAGACGATCTGGGCATGTCCCTCTGCCTGTCTGTACGTCTGTTGAAAGCACTATAGAGTCCAATCCAATGTCTTCCACGAATACATAAATATGTTATTTAGCAATCATGATTAAATCAAGGCTAGTGTCGTGATACGAGTATATTAAACATTATTATGAACTTAAAATCCCTATTCGTCGGGTTCAGTTGTATGGGAGCTATGACCAATTATGGACCGATCGGAAAAACATTTCATAGTAATATGTCTGTATATGTGAGCAATAGTTTTACCAAATTTTATATGGATATCATATTTTAGTAATGAGTTATTCATAACTTTTCCCGATGTGAACCGATATTGCTCATTTTCAATAGCAAACTGTACCGGATAATATTGAATATTTTTGCTGAATTTCGTTAATTTGCATTGCTTCGTTTTAACGTGAGCGTGTTTTACACAGACAGACAGACAGACGGACAGACGGGAGGCGTATCCTTGGTCAGAATTGAACAAAATTTGGAGGTTGTATTAATCATATCAAAACTAAAGTCTGTACATTAGGATATGAGTTTTTTTCTCCCAGTTATGATAATATCTAATTTCAGGATATATGGGAAGGACACGAATCCTTGAAGATTTATTGACCAAATTTTACTTGTTTTTATATTTCGTCAATTAAAGCATGTGTGCCAAATTTCGTTATTCTACGATAACTCCTTCTATTTTTGGCCACTCGTTATATGAAATCACGACAGTCACACACTGTCACGTTACGAATGAAGAAGTATGTTGTTGTTGGCTAGAAACATGAAATTTAGTATGTAGATCACGGTGCCAACACATAAAAGGGATTTTTTTGGTATTTTTTCATTAATCAAAAAGTACTTTTTGAATTTTCTATAATACTGAACGTAGAAACATGAAATTAGGCATGTAGATCCCGGATTAGGTGAGAACACATAAAAGGGGAATTTTTGGTAATTTTTCGTTTTACAAAAGGTACTTTTTGAAATTTCTATAATATTGAACCTAGAAACATAAAATTTAGCATGCAGGGCCTTGATTAGGTGAGAACCTATAAAAGGGGACTTTTTGGTACTTTTTCGTTATACAAAAGGTACTTTTTTTTCTATAATACTGAACCTAGAAACATGAATTAAATTTGAAATTTCTTTAATACTGAACCTAGAAACATAGAATTTAGCGTGCAGGGCCTTTATTAGGTAAGAACCTATAAAAGGGGACTTTTTGTAATTTTATGCTAGTACAATGAGGAGGAAACGATTTTTTCAACTTTTTTGTTCTATGAATGATACATTCTTTGGTTTTTATGCACCTACGCAACACCCTGATTGAGCGAAAATCTATAAAAGGGGACTTTCCCAGGAAAAACTTACATTGAAAAGTAATGAGTTAAATGCTAATAAAACTTCTTTTCACCACTTCTTTAGTAGCATTTTGAGTCATTATTTTAACACGGTGTTGTCATTGGAGGCAAGTACTTCCACGCTCGCTTAGAAATAGGGAGTTAAAGAAGTACTTGCAATTTAGTAAGTTGTTTTATTTTTCAATTATAAAAAGAGCCAGCTAGAATACGAACCAGGGACTTCGGTTTGCTAGTCAAATGTTCTACTCACTGCACCACTACTTAGCTATTTTATTGCCCGTCAAATAATGGTTTTCACATACAAATCTAATTTTGTTTTCTTTTTTGTAAAACACAATTCTTAACACGCAATTAAATAATATGTGCAAACGAAATGACAAGGCTGAAAGTAAATTATAATAAAGTCATTATTAGAGTACTTCTAAGTAATGCAGACGGTAAGTAGTTGTAATTGAAAAGTAAGTGGTTATGGAAGTTCAACCCATTACCGAGTTTTTGCTGGGTTCTGATACTTTTTCGTTTTACAACTGGTATTTTTTGATTTTTTGTAATAGTTTTTAGTACTGGCTATTCTATTTAACAAATCATGGTGAAGGGTATATAAGATTCGGCACAGCCGAATATAGGACTCATAACTTTCTGAAGGCGACTTATATACATATGAGGGGTAAGTGCTATTATGGATCTATCCTTATAAAATTGTATAGAGCGATTTTTGTTCGTATAAAACTTGTTTATGTCGAAATTCATCGCTGTACTGTATTTTTAAGACAATAATAAGAGTTAAAGTAATTTTCTGAGGGGAAGGTTTATTATTGACCGATCCGATTTTGGTTCATACAGAAATTGTTTATATTGAATTTAATAGCTGTACTCACATTTGTAGGTCAGTAATTATCATTAATGTAATTTTTTGAAAAGGGACTTATATGAGTTAAGTGAGTTACCGACCCATTCCACCTAAAATTTGATAGAACGATTTACGTTACTATAAAAGTTGATTATGTCGTATTTCATAACTGTACTCGTATTTTTAAGCCAGTAATGAGCGTTATAGTCATTATCTGAAGGGAATCTTCCTTGGGGGGAAGACCGATTCTGGTTTATATACATACATCTTGCTTATGTCGAAATTCATCGCTGCACTACTATTTTTAGGCCAGTACTGAGCGTTTAAGTAAAGAGGACATTATATTTTTAACCGATCCTCACTATATTACGTAGAAATGTTTTGGCTCATAAGGAACTTATTTGTGTCGAATTTCATCGGTATATTCGTATTTTTAAGCCAGTAATGATAGTAATTTTCTGAAGGGGACCTTATATGCGGGGAGAGATTTTGGGTCATATCAAACTTATTTATGTCAAATTTCGTCGCTATATTTGTATTTTCATGTCAGTAATGAGCGTTAAAATCATTTTCTGGAGGGGACCTTTTATGGGGGGTAGGGTTTTTATTGACATATCCGCATAAACTTTAGTAGGGAGATTTTGGGTCATACGAAACTAATTTATGTCGAATTTCACCTCTATATTCGTCCCTTTGTAGCAGTTATGCCTGCTTAAACTATATTCTGGAGGTCCACTTGTTTGGGGGCTAGGTGAAAACATCAACCGATATGGCCCGTTTTCAATACCAAACAAACTGCAGTAAGAGAATATTTGTGGGTCTATGACCAATTGTGGGTCTATGACCAATATTTCGATGTGTTACAAACGGGATGACAAAATCAATATCTTTTTTGATGGTGGGTATAAACATATAATTAGATTACATAATGATTTTGTCACTCCGTTTGTAACACATCCAAATATTGGTCGTAGACCCACAAAATTATATATATTCTATATCCTTATCAAATTCTAAGACGATCTAGCCATGTCCGTCCGTCTGTCTGTTGAAAGCACGATAGGGTTCGAACGGAAAAAGCTAGAGAGTTAAAATTTTTCACAAATATTCCTTATAGGTAAGGTTTGTTTGGTATTGGGCAATACAGGCTCACGATTAAGCATAGCCCCCATACAAGTTCCCCCCCGAAAACCGCTTTAACAGTCATAACTGTTTTAAAAATACGAGTACAGCGATAAAATTCGACATAAACAAGTTTTATATAAGCCAAAAACTCTTTACCAAATTTTATCGAAATCGGGCCATAATTGACCCTACCCCCCATATAAGGTCCCCTTTAGATAATGACTTTAACGCTCATTACTGACTTAAAAATACGAGTACAGCGATGAAATTTGGCATAATTAAGTTTTATATGCATCCAAATTTCTTTACTAACATTTATGTGGATTGGTCCATAATTGAACTTACCCCCCACATAAGGTCCCTATCAAAAAATGATTTAAACGCTCATTACTGACTTAAAAATAAGAGTAAACGTAATATTCCTAACGTTATTAATGCGGAATTCTATGTTTTTTGTAACAATATTTTGTTGTCATAACCAAACAATTGTTGTTTTTATTGCATTTCATCAAGATTAACATTTACTGTAAACATTTTTCTCTGAAAAATAATTATTTTTACAACAAATAACTAATGATAACTATGTAAACATATTATATTATTTAGAACCATTTAAACTTTCAAACAACCATTAAATGGTATAAGATATAAGCAAAATACGTGTACTATTAAAAATATTTTGGCATCGCTATTTTTATATCAGTTGTATGGTTTATCTGTACTAGATCGGATTAAATAAAGTGTTGAACAAACGAAGTGTAAAAATAATTGTGAAAAATAAATAATATCTAAAAATATAATCGTAGACAACATTATAAAATTTAAAGAAATATAAAATACATAACAAATACATTAAAAAATAAATTATAGTCGGGCGAGGCCGACCATATAATACCCTACACCTGTTACAAAAATAAAATGTGATTTAGTTTTCATAATAAAGCATTTAAGTTGAATTGTACCTTGCCTCAGATATACTTAAACCATTTATTGTTGAATAAAATTGTTGACCTTTAAGTCAAATTTGAAGGGGGAAATGGTCAAATGAGACCCAATGATTATAAAATTCATGAGAGTCATCGAGGCTAGTATAGAACTTGGTTTTGCAGTTTTTTGTCGAGATACGAGTATATTAAACATAATTATGAATTTAAAAGTAATAATGGACCGATCTTAACCATTTTCAATAGACTTCGTCCCTGGGACCACTGTTGCCAGATTTGACGATTTATGGTCATTTTGATGATTTTTACTGACAAAAACGGCCTGTTGTCGATTTGACGATTTTAACTCTAAAGTTGAAGATTTTTTAAAATAGGATTTTTGTACTATTTTTAATACATTTTATCATTTTACTATCTATAATTTTAAAGAAAGTCGATGTACATATGTACTTAGAAATGAATGAAAATGTTAATAAAATTAAACATTATAATGTTTTAGAGTATTTCCATTGAACAAATGATTTTCGTAATAACGAACCCAAAACTTTTTGAAAATTTCTCTTTTTTTTTGGGCCAGCACTTAGGGGTTATTGGATCTAGAATAATTGGTAGTGGGAAGTAGGATAGAGGGAGTAGTGATTTTGAACATTTGATTTGAAGGAGGAAATTTGTTTTGCATACGAATAATTGAAACATATAATATACATACATTTACTAGAGATCATACCAAGTTAGTTTGCAAGAACTCCAAAGTACTCTAAAGTATTTTAAATCATATTTGCTAAATTACACAGATAATAAACAGTAGTATTCTGTCGTCTGTTTATATTGTCCCCACCGTTGTGTCCGCGTCGGAAAAACAAAAAACAAGAAAATTTACAAACAAACAATCAAAAAAGAACAAAAAGAAATAGTGAAATATATTTAAATTTTAAATGCACCACGAACAATATTCACAAATAAAACAGAAAGAGAAATTTAAAATAAAAATACAGCTAAATACAACAACAATAGCCACAGCAGAACAAATCATCATTTCCAACAGTGTTGGCACTTGTTAATACTGTTGACACAATAGGCCGTTTTTTTATCATAATGACCTCATCAGGGCTTTTATGGCTCCTTTAAATTGCGTCATTGTGAAACCTTTTCCCTATCCTCTGACCACTAATTTCTTGTGATATTGATTGTTGTTGAACTGTTTGATTACGAAGGTATAGCACTGGTCACCAAGCAGTTTCATTAACAATAATCAATTATAGGAACACTATATCATAGGAAATAGACAATTGATTTGAATCTCTTCTTATATCGTAATGGCGGGTTGCTTTCGCATCGACTTTTGCAACATACGCGGGTTGAGAGCGAATTTTTTCTCTGTCAGCCGGATGTTTTCGCCTTATGTGAAACTCAGGTATCTGAGAATGCTGATCCACAGGATTTTTTTATACCTGGGTATCACCTTCTATCGCTTTTCAACTTCCATCGGGCATTGCTATGTACGTTCGCAATGAAGTTGTGTACCAGTGCCAGCAACCATTAGGCACAAATGATACCGAATTTAGCTGTCTCTGGGTTAAATTCAAAATCAGGACACACTATTTGCACTTCGGGTTTCTTTACAGAAGTCCAAACGCGGGAAAGGATGCTACCATATTGAACTTCGACGCCCTTTCCGATTCCATACTGAAGATTCTTGAGAGTTGTTCGAACAGTGAAATTGTAGTTGCTGGTGATTTCAATGTTCACAACTCATCCTGGCTTCGCCATTCAAGTCATACAACTCCGGAAGGCCAATATGTTGAGCTATTTTCCGCGCACAACCACCTTGCGCAATTAGTGAATGAACCATATTTCATGTGTTGAAGGGCACCAAAATAATACCATCGACCTCTTTCTCACCTCACATCCTGATAAGTATGAAGTGGATATTCTTGCACCTCTCGGAAATTCGGATCACTGCACCATCTCCGCCTCCTTTTCGCTCTCTGAACTTCGTAACGTTTCAAAAACAGCTCCGAAACGTTTAATTTTTATTTACGAAAAGGCTCGCTGGGCTCAGCTCAACGAATTCTATAGGCAATTCAGTTGGAAACTTTGTTTCCTAGACAATAATGTCAATGCCATGGCGAAAATGGTTGAAAATATAATTATGCTGGGAATGAAAAATTCATTCCATCAAAAAAAATCGTCGATTAGGCCTAGGTAAAAACCTTGGTTTAATCAGAAGTGCAAAAATGCAATCAGATCCAGAGAGAAAGCTTTCAGAATTTGGCGTAGTAACAAAAACGTCCAAACTGATAAGCTGCGCAAAAAGGCGAGGTCTTCGTGTGCCAGAGTGCTAAGACGCCAAAAAGCTCTACACGAGCAGCGCCTTCGCGATAAGGTTCTTGCTGCTCCTAGGGACAGCAAAACCTTTTGGTCGTTCGTTAAATGTGTAAAGGATAATGCTAGTTCTTCAATTCCGACGCTTTTCATGGACGACCAAACATTCACTGACCCGGTTGATAGAGCTAACCTTTTAGCTGAGTTATTCGCAAACAATTCTGGCTTGCCAGTTAGCGATCAACCACTGCCCGAGCTCGAAAGGGTATCAGTAACTATGCCAAATATATTCTTTCGAGCGCGTGCCGTTAAAAAGGTTCTAACAGATCTCAACATTAACAAGTCTCCTGGACCAGATGGCATACCGACACTGGTCTTGAAGCAGTGCTCTTTTATGCTAGCTCGTCCATTAGCTAATCTTTTCAGCATTCTATACCATGCCGGTAAATTTACTGCATGCTGGAAGATTGCTAATGTAACGCCAATTCCTAAAAAGGGAGAGGCCAATAATCCTGAAAATTACCGTCCAATAGCAATTTTTTCAGCACTTTCTAAAGTTCTGGAAAGTATGGTCAATTTCCATCTTGTCAAGTATTTAGAGACCAACAATTTACTTAACGACCGCCAGTATGGCTTTCGCTCTACGGGAGACTTACTAGCCTTCCTTTCGGAGAAATGGTGTCAAAGGCGTTTGATAGAGTGTGGCATGGTGCACTTGTATCAAAACTAATTGCATTTGGTGTCGGTAATAACTTCTCTCGATTTATTTCGAGCTTTCTCAGAGATTGCACTATACGAGTTGTTATAGATGGGATCTCATCGAACGAGTTCAAGATTAATTCAGGGGTACCGCAAGGCTCCGTTCTTTCCCCTACTCTATTTCTTATCTTTATAAATGACATTCCATGTCAAACTTCCAACTCTATCTACTCTTTTGCGGATGACAGCAGTATCTGCATTCTTATTCATTCAATCATAGGCCAAGCCCTCTAGAGATTGGGGCAATGAGGCGCAATATGAATGAATCGCTTAATCACGACTTGATAAAAATCTCCGAATGGGGTCGTGTTAACAGAGTCGATTTTAACGCCCGTAAGACTCAATGTTGTTTTTTAACACATAAACGCTTGGCAGATATTGTTGTTCCATCTATATATATGGGTGGTGTAAATATTAAGGAATCAGAAACTCTTGATGTTGAGACATGAAAATTCAGTGCGATGTCCGCTGGACTAAAAACATTTTTCAAGTGTCGAAAGAATCATTCAAGTGTCTCGGTTTTTTGAAACGGTGTAAGACATACTTCACTCCATCTGATCTTCTTATTATTTACACCACTTATATCCGACCCAAAATGGAATACAACTCTCATGTATGGGCCGGAGCTTCGAAGTCTATTTTGTAGCTACTCGACCGTGTAGAGGAGAGTGCGAAGGTACTTATCGGTGACAGTAGGGTATCCAACTCTATTGATTCACTGGAGCACCTTCGCAACGTGGGGTGTATTTCACTGTTCTATCGATACTACAATGGAATGTGTTCCTTTGAAATTAGGGAACTTGTTCCCGATACCCGTATATTCTTGCGTAACACACGTCTTTCTTCAAGAACACACCCATTTGTGGTAGATTGGCCAGTGGACCGCACAACACATTAAAGGGAAAATTCATTCTTCAGCCGCACTGTTCGTATGTGGAATAAACTTCCTGCGGAGGTATTCCCTGCCACTTTCGATATAAGAAGATTTAAATCAAATGTCCACAAACACTACTCCCTCTATCCTCCTTCCCACAACCTATTTTCCTAGTTCCAGCACAATGCTTCGCATAAGTAGGGGTCATCCCCTGAGTGCTGGTTCAATAAAAAAAAGGGGGAATCAGGCCATCCTTTTTGCTCTGCCTTCGAGAGTTTTACGTTTCGAACCGCATTGGTCAAACTTGTGACGCCGAATAACGTTACGGTTTTTTGAAGTGCATGTTTACCATATGCATTTATATTCTGTCCAATCGTACTGGAATAATTGGTGTTGGCGTTATAATCTTTCGATTCGGCCAAGAAGTCTTAGCTGCAGATGCAGCTAAGCAAACTTAAAGTAAAAACAAATAAACAAACAAAACTGAAATCTATCGAAATTGATACACATTTTTCGATAGTTAAAATAATTACTATAAAATCTTAAAAATACCATCAAACATGTATATTATATAAATGGAAAATAGCTTTGACAATTTAATGACGATTTCGAAAAATGAATTGACGATTTTGACGATTATGCCTGGGGCAATAGAAGACTATGCACCGAATCTCATTGCATTATCTTCAAAATTGCTACCTGTAGTTTGATTACAAGTTTAGTTATTATTTTTATATTTATTTATTTTATTTTGTATAGCAAAATGCTTCTTTATTTTATAAAATTTTTAATCCAATTACAATTAAAAAAATGAATCTTTTTTTAAATTGAATTTCCAAACATTACTAGATCAAACAAAATTAACAAATAATAAAGTATTATAAATATCGGTTTAAAAAATAATAATCCATGACCATCACTACATTACCTCCCCTTTCGAAAAAGTAATATTATTTAAATTAAAGGTAACCGTTTTCTTATTTCCAGTTGTAGTATTTAATGATTCATCTTCTAAAAATGCGGGTTTTATTCTATCAATTGAAACACTCTTCGTTTTATTGTTCATTTGAAGTTTAAAATATTTCGGGTTTTTTTTTACCACTTCAAATGGTCCTACATATGGGCAACATAAACCTGGTTTTCCTACATTTTCGCGAACAAATACATATTGGCAATTTTCAAGATGTTTTGGTATAAAAACTTTAAATGAATTTTTATGATGTAAAATATTGGAACGAAAATTATTAAAATGATTCCTGATTTTTCTTAAAAATTCAGAATTATCAAATTCTTTCGTGGAATTCACAACCATCTCGCCAGGTAATCGTAAACATTGCCCGTAAACCATTTCCGCCGGTGACGCTTTTAAATCTTCTTTAACTACTGAACGTAACCCTAATAAAACCAAAGGAAGTTCCTCAGACCAATTAATCACATTTCCGCGTGCTAAAATTGACGCTTTTAATTGACGATGAAATCGTTCAACTAGCCCATTGGCCTGAGGATGATATGCAGTAGTCACAATATTGTCAATACCTAACAGTTTTGAAAGTTCCTTAAATATAAAGGAAGTGAATTGTGTGCCCTGATCACTTGTAATACGCAAGGGAACTCCAAATCTAGAAATGTATTCATTTAAAAAAATTTTGCATATAGATTTAGCAGTTATATTCCTAAGTGGATAAGCCTCTGCCCATCGCGTAGTTCTATCTACTATTGTAAGAATATAACGGTATCCATTTGATACTGGTAACGGACCTACAATATCGATATGAATATGTTCAAATCGTCCTTTAGGGATATCAATCTTTTTAACTTCCGATTTTGTATGTTTAAAAATTTTAGCTTTTTGACAATGCAAGCAATTAGTGACCCATTCATTTATATTCCTATTCATTGATGGCCAAAAATATCGCGAAACAATTAATCGCCTTGAAGCTCTAGTTCCTGGATGTGAAATATTGTGCAGTTTATTGAAAATACGTTTTCTCATTTCCAAAGGTATATATGGTCTAATTTTCCCATTAGACTCCTCGCACCATATAGAAACTTTATGTGTATCTATATAAACATTCATTAAGTTATATGGACTGTTTTCGATAAGTTTTTTTAAACCTACGTCTTTAGTTTGTTCATTATATATGTAGTTCGGTTATGTTTAATATGTCACTATCAAAAGAATCTATCTCTGGAGTTCTTGATAAGGTGTCCGCAATAATATTTGAAGCTCCTTTAATGTACCTAATGTCATCTGTAAATTGTGCAATAAATTCAAGATGACGTGTCTGTCGTGGACTACGTTCAACACGTGAGTTTAAAACTTGAGTAAGCGGTTTGTGGTCTGTATAAACAACAAAAGGTCTCCCTTCCAAAAAATGTCTAAAATGCTTTATGTTCAAAAATATTGCTAATAACTCCTTATCAAATGAACTATATTTCACTTCGGAAGGCGTGAGTTTCCTCGAATAAAATGCTATAGGTTCAATTTTATTGCCTATTTGTTGTTGTAAGACTCCCCCGATAGCTATGTTTGAAGCATCTACAGTCAAAGATAAATTAGCATCGGGATTAAAAAAAATTCAACATTACATTTTTAGCAAAACTATCCTTAACCTTCGTGAATGAACCGTTTGCCTCTTCTGACCATGTCAATAGTTTAGCTTTTTCCTTAATTGCATCATTCAACATTTTATGTATAGGACTTAGTAATTCTGCTATTTTCGGTATATACCTGTGATAGTAATTGACCATTCCCACGAACTTTTGTAATTGTTTTACTGATTTTGGTCTATCATATTCACGAATTGCCCTCACTTTTTCGTCTGATGGTCTTATCCCATCGTGTGAAATATTGTAACCCAAAAAGTCAATATTTGGCACTCCAAAAACACATTTTGATATTTTAATGTTTAATCCGTATTTACTTAGTCTTTCAAAAACAACACGAAGGTGGTCAACATGTTCTTCCTCATCTTTACTAGCAACTAAAACATCATCCAAATATACAAAAACGAAGTCTAGACCTTGAAAAACTTCATTAATAAATCTTTGGAATGTTTGTGCGGCATTCCTTAATCCAAAAGGCATTCTAACAAATTCAAATAAGCCAAAAGGAGTTGTAATAGCCGTTTTATGAATATCACATTCTGCTACTGGAATTTGGTGGTAGGCACGGACCAAATCTAATTTAGAAAATATATATTTATCCCTTAAATCTATACCAAGGTCGTGTATATGGGGAATTGGATACCTGTCAGGCACAGTGACACAATTTAACCTGCGGTAATCGCCACAAGGACGCCAATCATTTGGTTCCTTTTTTGGAACTAGATGTAATGGAGATGATGCATGTGATTTTGATGGGCGGCATATACCCGAAGACACTAAAAAATCAAATTCATTTTTCGCAATTTTATACTTAATTGCATCTAATCGTCGTGGTTTCGAAAATGGAAGTGTACTGTTAGTTTCAATTCTATGAACTGTGTTATGTTTAACCTCTTTGTTATAGTCTGGGGATCCTGTAATCGAACTAAACTCCTTTAATAGATCTGTATATTTATTGTCAACTGTAAAAATTTTCGGAAGAGAAATATTACTAAATGATTCTATTGCGTTAATGGATATTTTTGTTAAAGGGTCGATTAATGTTTTCCTTTTAAGATCAATTAGTAGACCAAATTTCGAAAGAAAATCAGCTTCCTATTATCGGTTTGGAAATATTTGCTATCGTGAAAATAAAAGGAAACTCTCTTCTCAAACCTAAATTCACCTTTAGTAATTTCTTACCGTATGTTTTAATGCTACTGCCATTTGCAGCCGTTAAAATTACATCTGATGACCGTTTAAACATCCTAAACTTAGACAATGGAAGTACTGACACTTCAGCGCCACTATCTATTAAATAATTTAATTTATTTTCCGAATCATATACAAAAAGACGGCGTGTAGAATTATTGTGTCTATTATCAGCCGTCAGGATAATAGGACAATTTAGTTTTCCTGTTGTGATGTTTCATATGAACATGGTTGTTCACATCTTCTAGCTTTGCTACCGAACCGATAATGATAACGACAAAGCCATTTACGATTCAATGAACGTCCCCTAGAACGACTCCTATTTCTAAATGGTGTCCTTGAACGACTATTTTGAAAAGATTGTTTAACGTCGGCTATTTCCATAGATAGTTGGGTAAATTTATCTAGCATCGCTGATGTAATTTTAACCAAATTATCTACTGTTTTATCTAACCTGCAATTACTTTGTACCGAATCTTTGGGTTCCAGGGTACACAATTCTACCTTATTTGTTACTTCCCAAATATTATCAGCTAATTTAAGCAAATCCTCAATATTGACAACATTAGACCCTACCAACGCAATATTAAGATTTCTTGGTAATTTTCGCAACCATAAACTTTTAACAAAATCAGAATTTATATTATTCCCGGCTAATTGAATCAAAGATCTGTAAAATTCCGAAGGTTTACGATCACCTATTTCGGAATCTGATAATAACTTATCGAGCTTCCTTTGTTCACTAAGAGAGTGACGTTCAAGAAGTTTTGTTTTAAGGTTTAAATAACGATTTTCATCCGGTGGATTCTGAATAACATCAATAACTGATACTATTACATCTTGAGGAAGCGATACAATAAGGTGTTCATATTTTGTATTATCCCTAGTTATACCCTTAGTATTAAATTGAGTTTCAACATGAATGAACCACGCTTCTGGGTGATTCGACCCAAAAGAGAGGTAATTTCAATGAAGTAGCGCAAATTTCTAATTGTGCATTGCTATTTAAATTATTAGATGTAACATTTAAAGATGAACTATTAGTACTATTACCGGAAACTTGCGGATTTATATTATTAGAACGAGTTGGAGAAGTAACCGGGGACCGAATCATATTGGTAATCGTAATGAGGTTTACAATAATAATTAAAAAAAAAATTGTGTAGATAATCACAAAAAAAAAAATCTTGTAACTAAATTGTTATGATGTTAAAGTTCCAAAAAGTGTGAAAATAAGAGTAAGAACTTATATCTATATGTATGTTTTATATTGAAATTAATAATTATATATAAATTGGAAGGACTTATCGTAATTTGTGGAGATTCTCGATCGTGTAATTAGTATCTTGAAATTTCAATACAATCTTGAATTTTGACTTCTATTTGTTTCCATTTGTTGTTTTCCTTTAGATTCTCACAATCTGTGATAATTCTAAATATGTAATAATGATTATTGTTTGCGCCAAATTAAGTTTAAGAAGTTTTGCAGTTTTTCTCGTTTGTTTCAATTTTCTCAGAGGCCACTGGTATTTTAATTAAGTAAAATAGTTGTAAATTCTTATTTTTATAATTATAATCATCATCGAGGCAATTTTAATTTAGTGTAATCGAAGATTACAGATTTATAACATAAATATCTTGTTTTACAAATCTCCTGGCAGGATCGCCAATTTTAGTTATTATTTTTATATTTATTTATTTTATTTTGCATAGCAAAATGCTTCTTTATTTTATAAAATTTTTAATCCAATTACAATTAAAAAAATGAATCTTTTTTTAAATTGAATTTCCAAACATTACTAGATCAAACAAAATTAACAAATAATAAAGTATTATAAATATCGGTTTAAAAAATAATAATCCATGACCATCACTACACAAGGTTTACATGGAAGGGCAGACGGACTGACATAGCTAAATTGACTGAAAATGATTCTAAGCCCATTGGTATACTTTAAGGTGGGTATAGGACCAATATTATTGAGGGTTACAAACATCAGCACAAACACAATATACCCTATCCACTAAAGTGGTGTAGCGTATAATTAATAATTACAAAAAAATTTAAATTATCTTAATATTAACATGAAAGTTTGAATATATTATTTTTATTTATGGGAATACCAAATGGCCAAAATTCAAAATTTAAAATTTTTGAAAAAGAAGTTTTTTGCTTTATTATAAATAAAAATATAACAAAGTAGGTATATATTTTATACCCTACACCACTTTAGTGGGGAGGGTATATTGGATTTGTGCTGATGTTTGTAACGCACAATAATATTGGTCCTATACCCACCTTAAAGTATACCAATCGGCTTAGAATCAATTTCTGAGTCGATTTAGCTATGTCCGTCCGTCCGTCTGTAATCAAACTACAGGTCGCAATTTTGATGATAATCCAATGAAATTTGGCACATGATCTTCTATTGTTCCAGGGACGAAGCCTATTGAAAATGGTTAATATCGGTCCATTATTTCACCTAGCCCCCATACAACTGAACCCCCGAATAGGGCTTGTAAACTTTGTAATCAAACTACAGGTCGCAATTTTGAAGATAATTCAATGAAATTTGGCAGATGATCTTCTATGGTATCGGAGACGAAGCCTACTGAAAATGGTTAATATCGGTCCATTTTCTCATCTAGCCCCCATACAACTGAACCCCCGAATGGGGCTTGTAAACCTTTTAATCAAACTACAGGTCGCAATTTTGAAGATAATTCAATGAAATTTGGTAGATGATCTTCTATGGTACCGTAGACAAAGCCTACTGAAAATGGTTAACATCGGTCCATTATTTCACCTAGACCCGATACAACTGAACCCGGCAAATAGGGATTTTAAATTTATAATTATGTTTAATATACTCGCATCTCGACAAAAAGCTGCAAGAACAAAAAGTTCTGTACTAGCCTTGATGACTCTCATGAATTTTATAATCATAGGGTCTCATTTGACCATAGCCCCTATACAAATCCCCCTTCAAAATTTGACTTAAATGTCCACAATTTTATTCAACAATAAATGGCTTAAGTATAATTCAAGGCAAGGTGCAATTCAACTTAAGTGCTTTATTATGAAAACAAAATCATATTTCATTTTTGTAACAGGTGTAGGGTATTATATGGTCGGCCTCGTCCGACTATAATTTCTTACTTGTTTGAATTTTGCATTTATATTGACTAACTGTCACTTTATTAGTTGTTATACACCACTTTAGTGGGGAGGGTATATTGGGTTTGTGCTGACGTTTGTAACGCACAATAATATTGGTCCTATACCCACCTTAAAGTATACCAATCGGCTCAGAATCATTTTCTGAGTCGATTTAGCTATGTCCGTCCGTCTGTCCGTCCGTCCGTCCGTCCGTCCATGTAAACCTTGTAATCAAACTACAGGTCGCAATTTTGAAGATAATTCAATGAGATTTGGTACATGATCTTCTATTGTCCCAGGGACGAAGCCCATTGAAAATGGTTAAGATCGGTCCATTATTTCACCTAGCCCCCATACAACTGAACCCCCCAATAGGGCTTGTAATCCTTGTAATCAAACTACAGGTCGCAATTTTGAAGATAATTCAATGAAATTTGGTACATGATCTTCTATTGTCCTAGGGACGAAGCCTATTGAAAATGGTTAACATCGGTCCTTTATTTCACCTAGCCCCGATACAACTGAACCCCTCGAATAGGGCTTTTAAAATTTGTAATCAAACTACAGGTCGCAATTTTGGAGATAATTCAATGAAATTTGTTGAAAATGGTTAACATCGGTCCATTATTTCACCTAGCCCCCATACAACTGAACCCCCGAATAGGGCTTTTAAAACTTGTAATCAAACTACAGGTCGCAATTTTGGAGATAATTCAATGAAATTTGGCACATGATCTTTTATGGTACCGTAGATGAAGTCTGTTGAAAATGGTTTACATCGGTCCATTATTTCACCTAGCCCCCATACAACTGAACACGCCGAATAGGGCTTTTAAGTTCATAATTATGTTTAATATACTCATATCTCGACAAAAAGCTGCAATAACCAAGTTGTATACAAGACTTGATGACCCCCACGAATTCCATAATAATAGGTTCTCATATGACCCTAGCCTCTATGAAAAGCCCCCATCAAAATTTCACTTAAATGTCCACAATTTTATTCATAAACGGCTTAAGTATGTATATCTAAGGCAAGGTACAATTCAACTTAAATGCTTTATTATGTCAACTTAATCACATTATATTTTTGTCAAAGGTGTAGGGTATTATATGGTCGGCCTCGCCCGACTATAATTTGTTACTTGTTTTATGTTGTATTTATAAATAAGTTATTAAATAACGATTGAGTGTAGTGAATTTTGTGACAATTTCTAACAAAAATTTTCATAATAAAAATAAATAGTTTTTAAAAATTAGGTAGGTAGGTCGATAGGAGAATGTATACTACATCAAATCCGAAGAAATACACCTAGGCCACTATCAGGCCTGTTGTGCGCTCATGAAAAAAAAATTATTTTTCAGTGTTCAGAAACTCAGTTTCATGAACGTAATTCCTAAGAATCTTCCAATCAGTGTTAGTCAGGAATGTTATTTCCGGAATAACATCACTTCCAAAATACTTGGATCTAACTTCGACGAATGCCTGGCAGTGGCAAAGAAAGTGCTCCAGAGTTTCACTGTCCTCTCCACATGCTCTACATTCGTCTGAATCCGCACGTCCAATTTTGCATAGATGTGCTCGTAGTCCTGTGTGTCCACTCAGAATACGTGTCATCATACTAACTTCAGACTTGCTCATTTTGAGGAGATTTTTCGTCTTGCTCTCATCAGGGTCTCCCCATAGGATCTTCGTGGTTCTACCCACTGTTTCATTATTCCAAGAGGCCCACCCATATTTTTAGTTCAGCTTTTGTTGCGTCGAATGGTTTTGCGTTTGTCAGGTTAACTGCCTCGAGCTCCCTTCCCTTTAAAGCTATTACATTCGCCCTTTCGTTACCGACTACCCCCGAGTGGGCTGGTACCCATATGATGTGAACCTTACCTCTGGGAGAGTATTCAGTTAAAGCTTTCTTACAATCCAATACGGTCTTAGATTTAGTTCTATCGCCTGATATCGCCCTAATTGCCTTCTGGCTGTCGGTAAAGATTCAAGTTATAATTTTTTTTTCTCAATTATTAAATATAGTTTCCTATAAACAGGCTTTTAAGGTCATTGTTCAAATAAAAGATTATTTATCTCATCTTCAATCTATCCGACGTTTCGTTGGTATTTTCCAACTTCTTCAGGGATTTTTGATTTTATTTATGATCTGGCAACATTATAATTATACAAAAGAAAAATAAATATTTGTTTAAATAGTCAGTAACAACAATCTTATAATCTATATAAAGAACAATTTTTACTTACAAATATTCTTTTTTGTCAAAATTACATTATTAAAAATATCACAGTTTTTTGTAAAGTTGGACAACACAAACAAAAAACTTATTACTAAATAATGTAAAGATAATAAAATTTAATATCACAGTAAAAGTTCTTATTCGATCACAGTTTGTTATTATACTAGAATAATGCTATGGTGTAATTTGCATTTGTATTATCTTTATCTTCTTTTGTATTTATTGCACTCTTCGAATTTTGTTGTATCCTCAAGCTTTCCAATGTAAATCTCTTGTTTTCTCTTCTCTCTTTGTCCAAAATTCTTACATTGTCAAAATTAGGTTTATGTCTATTTTCAATACAGTGTTGTGCAAGTGCAGTTGATTGTTTACCTTTCTTTATGTCAGCTATGTGTTCATCTATTCTCACGCCTAAATTTCTCTTTGTTGTGCCAATATAAACTTTTCCACACTCTTCATTGTCCCCACCATCACATCTTATTTGGTACACAACATTGTTTTGTTCTCTATTTTCAATTTTTGTTTTTTGTTTGTTAATCATTACCTTGATGGTTTGGGAACCGCTAGCAAAGTTGTTTTTCTCTAATTAATTTTTATAAAAACTTTTTGTTAATTTTTTAATTAACACTACTATTTAGAATTGTAAACATCTTTATTTTTATTGTAATTAAATTCAGGATTACTGCTTTGTAATATATATTATATTGGCCAAGAGTGGCTTTCTATATTACTATGAATAAATAAAATAAAAATAAATAAATATATAAAGCGCTGTGGGCGCCATATTTATTCTAATCCAATTTACGCATTCCGTTATTGCTCGTACTCCTGTCTGGAAGCTTGTGTTCTGATTAGGTAATCGGTGGTATATTTCTGTTTCTGGGTCTTCAATATAGAAACCCAGGCCCACTTTGTCCCCCAATTTAGAGCCAACCGTGTAACAACGGATTCCTAATGGTATTTGCTCTAATGTTCCGCTTAACCAAGACATTCTATCTGGGATCAGCGTTTCAAAGTTTCCGACATATTCTGTGTCTGGTATACGATCAGGCACGTCCGATGATTGTGTATTACCTTCCAATGTGTCCAGTATACATTGATGACGTGTCCTATAACCGCTTTTGGCCAGTTCGTCTAAAGTAAAGAGCCGTTCGGCTGTAAGCGCGGCCTCATATCTTAAATATGTTTCAATGGGTGGAATATCTAGCAACGTTTCCAGAGCTTTGGTTGAAGTAGTACCCATGGCACCACTTATACCCAAGCAGAATGTACGCTGAACTCCCTGTAGTAGTTTGATATTGCACTTTTTGTCTAAAGCAGTCCACCAGATTATTGAAGCATAAGCTAGAATTGGTCTAATTACACTTTTATAAAGCCATGCCTATACCTATGCCTATAGTTCTCCTACATATCGCCCAGCACAGAAGTGCCTTGTTGATCCTATCCTCTATGTGGTGTCTCCATTTTAATTTCCGGTCGAGGATTACACCTAAGTACTTAACTTTGTCTGTCACTGGAATCTTCTTGCCCAGGAAGCAAGGTTCAGTATACGTAGAAATTTTTGTCTTCTTGTGAAAAGACAGATTTCCGTTTTTGCCGGGTTAACATTGAGGCCTCTCGGTTGAGCCCAGCTCAAGGCCGTATTCAGAGCCGCCTCAGCTCTTCTACAGAAGTAACTTGGATCCTTTCCCTTTAAAAGTATTACGACGTCTGCATAGAAGACAGGTCTAAGTCCTTTCTCAGTTAGGGTCCTTAGGAGGCTATTAATCGTGGTAACCCAGAGTAAAGTTGACAAAATGCCACCCTTTTTCCTGATAGTTATATCGTACAGCATGTGGTTGATCCAGTTACGGAGCACCCGGCCAACCTAGGGATTGGATAAGAGTATCAGTGTGCACGTTATTGAAGGCGCCTTCGACTCCATCTGTAAGAGTGCCGGGAAAATGCCATCCGGCCCTGCAGCATTATAGGGAGCGAAGCTCTTGATTGCCCTTTTAACCATATCAGATGTAATTACAATTTCCGTGTTAGCCTCCCCTTCCTCCAATATCGGTTCATCTATGTTTTTCGATATACCGGGTGGAAAATGAGAGTCCATTAGGAGTTTCATTGTCTCCTCCATATCCTCCAGCCTCCTGCCCGTATTATCGACCAAAGATTCTGGTTGGACATGAGTTTTGGATAGGAATTTTTTTATCATCGATACGTCATTTACGCTGTCTACCTGTTCACAGAAAAGTTTCCAGGAGTCTCGTTTGGCTTTACGAACAATTTTCTTATATTCACCAAGTTCACTACGATACTCATCCCAGTATACTGCGGTCTTTTTACGCCGTGCCCGGTTAAATAGTTTGCAAAGAGTCTTACCAAGGTTCCGGATCTCCCCGGTTACCCAGGGTTTCTCCTGGGCAGATCTCCGCTCTCGCAGAGGGCAGCTGTCCTCGAACGATTCAACCAAGGCACTTGTGAGCATTTCTACTTTGGCGTCTATGTCCTCTTTATTTCGACATTGAAAAGTGTTCTGACATAAACGGTTCTTTAGTAAGGAACCGAACATTGTCCAATTAGTTTTAGACTTATTCCGAAACTTTATCGGCTTTGGTGGCGGCCTTAGTATTTTGAATTTTATGTACCGATGGTCAGAAAAGGAGTGCTCGTCCGAAACTCTCCAATCCTGAAATTCTTTTATAAGCTCTTCTGAACATATAGTTATATAATACTTCTTCTCTGATTCTATTGACGAAGGTAGCTTTATTACCTAAGTTCGATGTGATCAAGTCTTTAGTATTAAGGAAATCTATAAGGGCTTGTCCCCTGCGATTGGTGTTTGTACTACCCCAAGCTACATGGTGGGAGTTGGCATCACAACCTATTACAATTTTCTTATTTTGCCTTTGTGCCTCTTCGACCAGTTTCATCAGCTCCGACGTTGGTGGTAGTGTCGGAGAATTGAAAGGCAGGTAAACAGATGCAAGGTATATGTTGCCACGACCTTGCTTCAGTACCGTTGCATCCGATGTGGATAATCCTGTTGAGAGGAGAAAACATAAATTCTTGTGACATAAGATACATGTTCTCGGTCGAGACCCTGTATCAGCGTAGAAAAGTTGGAAATTTACGTGATTTAATTCAGAAACCTTGTTGAGCCCAGCTCAAGGCCGTATTCAGAGCCGCCTCAGCTCTTCTACAGAAGTAACTTGGATCCTTTCCCTTTAAAAGTATTACGACGTCTGCATAGAAGACAGGTCTAAGTCCTTTCTCAGTTAGGGTCCTTAGGAGGCTATTAATCGTGGTAACCCAGAGTAAAGTTGACAAAATGCCACCCTTTTTCCTGATAGTTATATCGTACAGCATGTGGTTGATCCAGTTACGGAGCACCCGGCCAACCTAGGGATTGGATAAGAGTATCAGTGTGCACGTTATTGAAGGCGCCTTCGACTCCATCTGTAAGAGTGCCGGGAAAATGCCATCCGGCCCTGCAGCATTTTAGGGAGCGAAGCTCTTGATTGCCCTTTTAACCATATCAGATGTAATTACAATTTCCGTGTTAGCCTCCCCTTCCTCCAATATCGGTTCATCTATGTTTTTCGATATACCGGGTGGAAAATGAGAGTCCATTAGGAGTTTCATTGTCTCCTCCATATCCTCCAGCCTCCTGCCCGTATTATCGACCAAAGATTCTGGTTGGACATGAGTTTTGGATAGGAATTTTTTTATCATCGATACGTCATTTACGCTGTCTACCTGTTCACAGAAAAGTTTCCAGGAGTCTCGTTTGGCTTTACGAACAATTTTCTTATATTCACCAAGTTCACTACGAACTCATCCCAGTATACTGCGGTCTTTTTACGCCGTGCCCGGTTAAATAGTTTGCAAAGAGTCTTACCAAGGTTCCGGATCTCCCCGGTTACCCAGGGATTCTCCTGGGCAGATCTCCGCTCTCGCAGAGGGCAGCTGTCCTCGAACGATTCAACCAAGGCACTTGTGAGCATTTCTACTTTGGCGTCTATGTCCTCTTTATTTCGACATTGAAAAGTGTTCTGACATAAACGGTTCTTTAGTAAGGAACCGAACATTGTCCAATTAGTTTTAGACTTATTCCGAAACTTTATCGGCTTTGGTGGCGGCCTTAGTATTTTGAATTTTATGTACCGATGGTCAGAAAAGGAGTGCTCGTCCGAAACTCTCCAATCCTGAAATTCTTTTATAAGCTCTTCTGAACATATAGTTATATAATACTTCTTCTCTGATTCTATTGACGAAGGTAGCTTTATTACCTAAGTTCGATGTGATCAAGTCTTTAGTATTAAGGAAATCTATAAGGGCTTGTCCCCTGCGATTGGTGTTTGTACTACCCCAAGCTACATGGTGGGAGTTGGCATCACAACCTATTACAATTTTCTTATTTTGCCTTTGTGCCTCTTCGACCAGTTTCATCAGCTCCGACGTTGGTGGTAGTGTCGGAGAATTGAAAGGCAGGTAAACAGATGCAAGGTATATGTTGCCACGACCTTGCTTCAGTACCGTTGCATCCGATGTGGATAATCCTGTTGAGAGGAGAAAACATAAATTCTTGTGACATAAGATACATGTTCTCGGTCGAGACCCTGTATCAGCGTAGAAAAGTTGGAAATTTACGTGATTTAATTCAGAAACCTTGTTGCGAATCGTCCAAGGTTCCTGGATTAAAGCTATATGTATCTTACCTGTGTTAATTTTAGCCATCAGAGCGTTGGTAGCTGTCTCGCTCCGATGGAGGTTTATTTGGATAACCTCAATCATTGTCATCCATTTAAACTGTCTTCCAGCGAGCTAGTGATCACATCCCCGCTCGTTGGATTTGACTCCTCCGGGTAACCTGAAGTGGCTATTGATGCAGTGGGTACCATTGATGGCACTGCGGCGTACTTATCAGGCATAGGAAGAGCAGTCTTTTTAATCGACACTTTCCCAATTTTGGACAGCACTGCTGTTCTGTCTTCTGGCGGGTGAGTGATTTTCTCCTCGCTTTTAGGATTTGACTCCTCAAAATTACCAGTACTTGCTAATAATGTTTTGGGTACCGTCTTAGGTGTTATAGTGTCCTTATCGGGGCTGGTTTTGACATCCCTTTCAATCGGCACCTCCCCAAATTTTGGAAAGGGCAGCTGCACCTTCTTTTGGCGAGTTAGTGGTATCTTCCTCTCTTTTAGGATTTGACACCTTAACGTTATCAGTAGTTGCTACTGATGCTAGTCTTAGGTATTTAAGTGTCCTTTTCGAGGTTTGTTGTAACAGCTCTTCCAATCGGCACCTTCCCAATTTTGAATATGACAGCTTTAGAGGCGAAGTAAGCCCTACCTTTATTCTTGGCAAGACTAGCCATAGATTTCTGGTCGATACCTATTACAAATAAAGTTCCTTCAGGTTCTTCTTTCCTGTAAAAGACGTCCCATTTTTCCATGGCCAGCTCAGCATTTTGACCACCAAGAATTTCTAGTATACATTCATTAGCCAGTTTACTGCCCCATCCTTTTATGTAGACAGTGGACTTTAAGAGCACCGGAAGCTCGCTCTTCTTTGCCAGTCCCAGCTTAGCGCCGTCCCAGCGAGGAAGGATACTTTCCACCAAGTTCTTTAGGGTGCTCACACATTGGTGAGATGCCAACCTCATCAACATCACGCCCATTCTGAACTCGCAGCTCAAGCTCTCTATTGGTTGTTGGCCCTTTGAAGCGATTGCGTGATCCACTATCTTATTGTTCACCAGATCTTCTATTTTACTCTGTTGGTCTATTGGAATTTTGCCTGTCGGATTACCGGCATCGTAAACTGCATAACAGAGATCGTCCCGGTATCTTTTTTTGGCAACTTTGGTGTAAGATGGCGGCTCTTTTAATTTTCCACTGTCAAGCCTATCATTCCTCGCTTTTCAGGGTTTCTTTTGAGATACCCTTTACTTCGAGGTTGATTTCGCCGACGTGGTCGTCTTCGGGATATCTATCTTGGCGTTGTCACCCTTACTCTCAGGATTCTGACTTGAGGTTCCTTTGAGTAAAGTATGGCTTGGCTTCGACTGTGTATTCGAAGACGAGGAGCTCTTTTTCTTCTTAGGTTTATTCTCAGTTGTCAACTCTTCGGGAGACCTGATCCTCTTGCCTCAGATCTTGTGAGAGAGTCCGATTTTTCCTTTGGAGTGTCGTTGGATTGACTAACTATGATTTCCTGAAGCATCTTTTTCAGCTTCCTCCTCTGTGCTCCAGATAGTCTTTTCTTAGTAATAGGTAGTTTAGCTATGCTATCACTCACCTGTTTCACCATTTGCCCTACTTCATCCTTTTTGGGATTTGCTATAATGGTGTTGTTATTATCTTCTGAGGATTCAGAATCGGAACCCTCACCTATATTTAAAGGCTGAGGTAGCTTAGAGCTCTCTCCGAGTAGATCCTCCTCTTTCACCCCTATGTTTTTGCTAATGGCATGCTGTACACTTGACGCATTGTCCGCCACGGAGGCCAAGGTACCCACCTCCGAAGTAGTATTTTGCTCACGATTGCAGGATGACGACGACACGTGACTCGCGAGTGGATCAACACTTGCCGGCGGTACTGCACCGTAACTTTCATCTTTTTATTTTTATTTTCCATGTTGTTTTTTTTTCCAGTTTTTGGTCTGCGGGGAATATAATATTCCCAGGTGGTGGATAATCTGCCTTGATTCAAACTAAAACTGGGGGAGGACAGATGGTCCATCACCACCCCCTATCCGCCACCCGGGGACGCGCTCGGTAGGAAAAACGGGAAAACTCCTGGAAAATAATGTCGAAGGTGAGTACTTTATTAAGATATAGGATAATATTGGTGAACTTCTATGTTAGACCAATTAAATTGGAAAAATTAAGGTGACTTTACAAAAAAACAATATAAATATGAATTGGAATTTTACTTGGACTTACAAAAAAATTATAGTTACACCACTATAAGAAATCTTTTAAACAATCAGTTATCTACCGAATTTAGTATATTTCAGCTGCGGATATTTGCAAACTTTTACAAAAAATAAATTTTTTTAAGTAAATACAGTGCGAAAAACTGGGAGTTATTTAATATGTGGCAAAAGAAACATTTCGAAGTTGATAAAAGAGCAGCTGTATATGATCACTTCTTGTCAGCGTTGCCAATTTAGCGCTAGATTTAGCGCCTTTTAACAATCCAAAAGTCGCATTTTTTCCTCTTAGCGTTTTTTTAAGGAAATGAAAAACTTTTTAATAACATAAAATTATTCTAGTTTAACAATAAAGATAAAACGAAATAATTTTAGACAGTACTCTGCCGTACAAATTTATTAAAGTTCCCTTTTCTAAACTTTCCATATCATGAGTAATTCAAAGATCTTTTAGTGTGATGAGTTATTTTAAAACTTTAAAACTAAAATAAAAAATATTCACCTCTTTCGCCAAAAGAATTGAAATTAGTTTCTTCTTAAATTTTCATTCCCTTCGAAGGGAAAATTGATTTCGTGAAATTCCACAACAGTTGATTTTGTTCGTAACAGCTTTTTATTGATCAGAAAATTATATAAAAAATTCACAACAAGGGAAGTTTTTCACGTCAAAAAAGGGAAAAGTTGTAAATTAACTTAAGTTTAGTGAGGTTAACTTGAACTTGAAATTAAAATTGCATTTTGTGAAAACTATTGATATTTTAATGTGAATAATACAAAAATAATTTTGATCGCACAAAGTTTGATTCACAAAAATTTGGCATTATTTTTTTATAACTTCACTGTGAAGGAAACAATTACTTGACGATTACTTCAGTTTTTTTTCACAAAGTTTTGGCTCTTGCTATTTGAGTTTAATTAAAATTTATTATGGGGAATTTCAAAAAATCTCTTTGACTAGTTATTGGGATCTTGATCGATGATAGCAATTAGTCATTGAATAAGAAAATCGAATATATTTGTATTAACCTTAATTTTTTAAATTTCGTTCCCGAATCAAAATTCCAATTAAGGAGTAATTTTTTTAATAAACAAATTTTAGCTAAATACTATATATTTTAAGACTGTGTAAAAATATAATTTTAGCGCTTTTTAGTGCGTTTTGAGTGAATAGACGGCGCGTTTTAGTATAAAATAGTTGACAACACTGCTTCTTGTCATATATTAACGAAAATTGTTGTTCCGAAAGTATAGAGCAGACGTCGGCGCTAGTATTGTTCTGACAACGAAGATTTTCGGCAAATTACGAACTTCTAAACAAGGGCATCAAAAATACAAATATTTTATTTAGTTGCTTGACAGCATTCAACAAAGCAGGTTGATGTCGCTTTGTTAAAGAAATTGCAAACACAACTTGAAAAAACAAAAACAACTTGCAAAAGCAAGTGCATAATTTACAAAAACAACGTACACCCTAAATAATTTTCTAGAATGAATATCATTGAAAGTAAATAAGTTCATCTTGTTTCATATTTTTTTTGTATATTTGAAATGTTGTTTCTATGTGAAGAAATTATCATTCTTATGTACATTGATTACATTTTGTTTATAAATATTCGCATTTTACAGTAATGCAATTTAATCTTCAAAATTAAAAATAACCAAATATTTTTTCAGTGCAATTTCATTGAAAAAATGCCAATAGTGTGTGTGTAGTGGTGATTTTTTTATCTGCCTCTCTATACGCCGGTATATGATATAGAGCAATATTTAAAGGAGCAGTCTCGAATATTTTGCTCAAATATGATTAGGAAATGGCGCAAAAGTTGTAGGAGTTTGAAAGTCTTTAAGGTATAGCATGCTGGTTGGTTTAAAGGCAATTACTTATTAAAAATAGGTGAAACACACCCTGCCTCATTAGTTCAAAACGTGGACGACAGCAATTAATATTTAGTCAAAAATCTGAGAGAGCAAAGATACGAGTTGCAGCGGAAATCTGTAATGATCAAAATAATGAAGTTGAACCCCTAGTACAAGCTGCAACAACGGCTGCTCGTAAATGTAACAAATTAGATTTAGCAATGGTTTTAAAAAAGACTGCCAGTACTCCGACAAGAGCAGCCAAAGTACGAAAACTTATTTCGAGACCACAACCAAACAAGCTATACGCTGATGAAGCACTAGCCTTTCTTTTAGAAAACAACTTTTCCAAAGATCAGTACTGTAATATAAGAAATGAAAATAAATTAAGAAATTGCGATATATATCCGCTATACAAAGAACTTACATCTAGTAAATATAAATGCAGACCAGACAGTATAATTGTTACAGAGACGTTAGCGAAAGTTCCATTGGAAATGTTACTAAACTCTCAATTTGTTCTCAATTTGTATGTCACAATGATTTGGTTTCTGGTTTTTTGCTGAGGCACAGAGGCATACCTCAGGGTTCAATACTTGGCCCTCTGCTCTTTTCTATGTACATGAATGATCTATGTACCCGATGTCAGTTTGCTACTGTACACATTTATGCTGATGATGTGCAATTGTTAGGATTATCGTTGTCTAATAACATATTGGACTTTCAGAATCGAATGAATAGAGACTTAGATAATATTTTGAATTTGTCCAATGAGAATTTTCTATGCCTTAACCCTAGCAAGACAAAAGTAATGTTCTTTAAAAATACACCAGTAAAGCGGGACATCTGCTGGGAATATAAATAGAATTCGATTATGTTTAAACAGAATGGTTCGTTACATATTCAATATAGGGTACAGAACACATGTGACATCATATTTAGTTAGACTATTAGGAGTAGCTTTTGAGGACTTTATTCGCATAAGGTCTATTTTATTATTTTATCGGGTCTTTAAAAATGGTGCTCCTCAATATCTTCTTAGAAGATTTGCCTTTATGAATTCAACTAGAATAAGAGGTTTAACAACTCCCATATTCTCAACTTTATACGTGCAACGCTCATTTGTTGTCCGTGTTGCTCGTTTATGGAATGATCATGTACCTTACAATGAAAGGCTTTTCTCTCATTCGTTAAAATAATTTAAGGAAATAATGATAGCTAATTTTTAGGGTCATCAAAATATGTGTTTTTGCTAAGAAATAAATCTCTTATACTATTTTTATTATTTTTACAATTTCAATTTGTTTGTGTTATTTATTTATATATGATTTATTAACATGTATGTATTTATTTGTACATGTATGAAATTCATATTTTATTTTTTTCCATTTGTGCCTTTGCTAAATTTTTTTTAATCTATCAATCGCTAGGCCTTTTTGGCTTCTGATTGTAATAAATATTTTGAAATAAATAAAATAAACCATACAACTGAAAGAATAATAAAAGTACAAGAGGATGTTATAAATACTCTAATGGAAAAGAAACAAACGGACATTTTTCAAGCCGAGCTCATTGTCAGCTATGGCTTTGACAGCAGTACTGGATACAAAAACTATAAGCAACAATGTGAAAAGCCGGGCTCGTCACAAAATTGTGACTCCTCTCTTTTGGCTACAACAATCATACCCTTGTGTTTAATGGAACAGTCCGGAAATATTTCAGATTTTGTTGTCCATTGAAATTGGAATACACAAAGGAGACTAAAGAAGTAATATTAAAAGAGAAACAAAATATTGAAAAAGAAATAAATTCCTTGTGTACATTTTATTACATTTATTCAATTTATTTTATACATTCAATATTTTAACCGAAACCAAATCTAGTCTGACATGCTCATTATGTGGAGCTACACCAAAGGATTTTATGAGCATAAAAGATTTCCAACACAAAAAATTTAAACCAAAAAGAGATAATTTGAAGTATAGCATTAGTCCTCTGGATACTGCTGGATACGCTTTTTTGAATTTGTTCTAAATGAGACGAAGAAGACAAACTGTTAGTTGCAAAAAGAAAAGCTGACATCCAACAGTTATTTTGGGATGAAATTGGATTGCACGTTGATAAGCCTAAGACTGGTGGCTTTGGAAGTTCTAATGGCGGTAACACGGCCCGACGCGCTTTCCAACAACATTTAAAGTTTTCAGAAATCACAGGCATTGATAAAGAAATCATCTTTAATTTAAAGATCATTTGAATATGTTTATCATGCCAGCTTCCATTGGATTCATGTAAATTTGAAGAATTTTGTTTTCAAACCGTCAAAATGTTTATGCAGAAATATCCATGGTTACCAATGACAGCAACTGTTCATAAAGTCCTGATAAAGTCAAATAATTGAATCTACTGTACTTCCCGTTGGATGCTTTGGTGAGGATGCCTCTGAATCGCGCCATAAAATATATAAATCAGACAGATTGTTTCATGCTCGCAAAAGCAGTCGAGTAAATAACTTAACATACATTTTCAATCGAGCATTGGACAGTTAAGATCCTTTAATTTCCAGCCTCTCATTGAACAAACGGATTAAACACCAACAAAAATTGCAGCTTCCAACAGAAGTAATCCAAGTACTAGAATATCATCAAAATTCAATAGAAATGGCCAAACAAATGAAGAAAATTAGGAGAACGGAGACGAAGAAATGGAAACGAGTGCTGTTCTGAACTCATATTTTTTAAATATAGTTGACAATTTGGAACTGGAAAATCACATTTTTGAATAAAATAATCTGAAACATAACTTATTTTGCTTAATTTTTAAATTTGTAAAATTAATTTATATTTTTAAAAGTTAGTGTACACTCAAAAAAAAAAAAAAAAAAAATTAAAAACGGCTAATAAAAACATATAAGATATACACTCTAGATCGTGATTGGGTCCGGGAACTGATTTTGGTTTTTTCAAACAATAATATGATCACTTGAAACCATTATATGATTATATTAAACCATAATATGGTTACTTGATGCTATGGTTATTATAATGCTACAACATCACATTATGAATAATAAAACTAAATTATGATGTAATATTCGGACTATATTTAATCAAAATATATTAATTTAATCAAAATATATTAATCATTATATTAATAATGACCATAATATGATATTTTTTGATACTTATAATGATCCTAATATGTTTTAACTTTAACCATAATTATAACCATAATATGTTGCCCTTAGATTATGTTTACCACAACCATATTTTTTCTCTGGGTGTATGTTTATGCAGAATGGGTCGTTTACTCACCCTACCCCTCATATAAGGTCCCCTACAGAAAAAAACCCTAATTACTATCTTAAAAATATGAATATAGTAATGAAACTCGACATAAATATGTTATATATAAGCTAATACATCTACCAAATTTGTAAGGATCGATCCATAATTGATCCTACCCCCATATAAGGTTCCCTTGAGAAATTTACTTTAGCGCTAATTACTGGCTTAAAAAACAATAAATTTCGACATAAACAAGTTTTGTATTAATGAAAATCGCATTACAAAATTTTATGAGGATCGGTCCACAATTGAAACTTCCCCTCATATATAAAGCCGTCATGAAAGTACTTCATCGTTGTACTAGCCATAAAAAGTTCTTTATTATAATTCTTCATCCCGAATTTTATGACAATTGGTTTATACCTGATCATAGACAACAAAATCTATGTACTAAATTTTAAGGGTATCGATTCATAATTGTCCCTACCCTTATATAAAATCCCCTTCAGATAATTACTTTTATTCTTATGACTGAATTAAAAAATAAGTGTTATACGACTCGAACTCTTTCTACCAAATTTTACGACAAACAGTCCATAATTGACCAATCTCCCATATATTCATAGTTAAAAAATTGGTCAAAAATATTTTGTTTTTAAAAATTAATATTTTGTTAATTCGAAGATCGCGTACCTTAGTCTGATCTCCCTGATACTTACAGAGTAGCATTCCGTTTACGGCATACGATTTGATGGTGGATATATAAGATTCGGCATAGCCGAATATAACAATCTTACTTGTTAATATCTTAATTTAGTGTGGATTATAACATAACAAAAACAAGTAAGAAATTATTGTCGGGCGAGGCCGACCATATAATACCCTACACCTGTTACAAAAATAAAATGAGATTTAGTTTTTATAATAAAGCATTTAAGTTGAATTGTACCTTGCCTCAGATATACTTAAGCCATTTATTGTTGAATAAAATTGTGGATATTTAAGTCAAATTTTGAAGGGGGCTTTGTATAGGGGCTATAGTGAAATGAGACCCTATAATTATAAAATTCATGAAAGTCATCAAGGCTAGTATAGAACTTGGGTTTGCAGCTTTTTGTCGAGATACGATTAAATAAAACATAATTATCATCTTAAAAGCCCGATTATTCGGGTTCAGTTTTATGGGGGCTAGGTGAACTAATGGACTGATGTTTTCAATAGGTTTCGTCTCCGGTACCTAAGATGATCATGTGCCAAATTTCATTGAATTATCGTCTCAGAAAATTATTATTAGGACCAATATTATTGTGCGTTACAAACATCAGCACAAACCCAATATACCCTCCCCACTAAAGTGGTGTTGGGTATAAAAACTACTGAATACATATCTAATATATGTAATAAATATTAAGGATTATGTTTTTTTTTTTTCTTTTTTTATCAATCAATTTATGTATATTTAACTTTATGTTAATTATGTTAGTTTTTTAATGATTTATACCATTTCCTTTAATTTATGAATAATTGAAACATATACATACACCTGTTGCTCAATGTCACACGGGATGATGTGTGTGAAGTGTAACGGTCAATAGAGTATAAAGGTATATTCGTAGTAATATTATTAATATCTATTGTCCTTGTCCTGATTGAAAATCTTTATTGCTGGTTCACCCTAATTTAGAATTATCATCCACAGGTAGTTGAATATGTTAAAATATTGCGTCAGATTGTACAGTTGTGGAATTTAATTATTCTTCAAACAACGTACGGGGTCTTGCTGCTATAATTATATAACGTAGTGATGAAACTGAGCACTGCTTGCGAATGGGTGCTCACCGCCAGTGTTGCCACAACGAAAATTTTTTCTAACCAAAATTCGAACAAAAAATAACTAAATTATGAAAAAAGTAACCAAAATTATTTTTAATTATTTCATGTTTACATTTGGATATGAACTTTAAAGTAATAAATTCATTTTCTGAAATGGAGCTTTCATAGATGGTTGGGTGAGTTATATGCCGATAATTTTTGAGATTTTTGTTCTTTTAATACTTGCTTATGTTAAATTTCGTCGGCATACTGGTATTATGAAGACAGTTATGAGCGTTAAAGTGATTTTCCAAAGGGGACCTTGAGGATATAATAAAATTTGACGGAGAGGTTATAGTTCATTGATTATGTTGAATTTTGTTGCTATATTGGAGTTTTGTAGCAAATTATGAACTATTTCTGAAGGGACTTTATATGAGGGATAGGATCAATTATATATGTGCCAATCCTCATAAAAGTTCACAAAAACATTTCGGCTTCAATTAAAATTCTTTATGTCAAATTTCATCGCAATACATGTTTTTTAAGCCAGTTACAAGCAATATAGTAATATTCTGAATAGGGCATAATATGGGGGCTAGATGAAATCGTTGACCGATATTTCCCATTTTCCAATACCAAACAAACTAGGTCAACTAAAAATATTTTAGCTTTCTATCTTGTTTCCTTTCAACTCCATCGTGCTTTTAACAGACAGACGGACGGACAAGGTTGGATCGTCTTACTTTTGTGGGTCTATGACCAATATTTACAACCGGAATGACAAAATTAATTTATCCCCATCTTTTTTGATGGTGGCTATAATAAAACATATGCATATTGTTACGTTTTACCTTTTAAAACGTTCGTTTATTTCCTTTTGAAATAAACTGGATTCTTCTTATTGCAAATAAAAGCGTCAATTTGTTAAAAACTACAACAACTCTTTATTTACACAGTTTTATACACAAATACTTTTATAACACAACTTATATAGTAGACTGTAAGGCTGTCTTTTTATCTTTAACACACGAAAGCACACTTGACTTTATTAACTTTACTCAATGACGATTTATTACAGACTGACTCATTTGGTGATTGCCACCGCTATTTATACATGGGCATCACCTTCTTTATATTTCCAGTTTATTCTGGCTCCATCATCTAGATACTTCTACTGATGTAAGTCAAAGTTTAGTGGAGACACACACCTCTTCAACGCTTAGTGATGCCACCCAAATGTTAGTCGCTAAGAAATTTCGGGAACTGGCCGTTAAAAACCGTTTATTTTAAATGCAAATTCAATTTCGTAACACTGTCCCCCGCTTAAGCCTGTTCGTCCCGAATAGGCACAGATTCACCTTTCCCATAGGCAGCTAGTCGTTCTAGGTGTACAACCTTCATTTTGCTTCTCGGGCTCTTATATTTCTGTATTCGGTAGACTACGTCGTTTAATTTCTTAATCACCACATACGGTCCTTCCCAGTGAGTTTGCAGTTTAGGGGATAAACCTTTTTTACGTTGTGGGCTATACAGTAGTACTAGCTGGCCTTCGGTAAATCCTTCAGAATTTACTGCTCGATCGTATCTGGCCTTCATTTTATCACTAGTCATTTTTATTCGTCTCCGCACGAATTCATGAAGTTCATTAAGGTCATCTTGCTCTTGGGAAAAGTTTTCATCATCCTTACTTTTTGATGACGGCTTTATACCAAATTCTAAATCACCAGGCAGCTTGAGTTCTGTTCCGAAAATAATTTTTGCAGGTGTTCGAGAGGTGGAGTCGTGAACGGCTGTTCGGTAGGCCAGCAGAAATTTTGGTATGTGTTCATCCCAGTCCTTCTGATGTGCACTAACCACTTTTCTCAAATATTCCTCCAGTGTGCGATTGAATCTTTCGACCATGCCATCTGATTGAGGATGCAGTGGAGTTGTTCTTGTTTTTCTTATTCCGTATAAATCGCACATTTCTTTGAACACAGCGTATTCAAAATTTCTGCCCTGGTCCGAATGTAACTCCAATGGTACACCATAACGACATATCCAGTTGTTCACAAACACACCTACGACTGTTTTAGCTTCCTGGTTGGGAATGGCATACACCTCTGGCCATTTGCTGAAATAATCCATAACCACTAGAACATAACGGTTTCCGGCATCACTAACAGGGAAAGGGCCTGCTACATCCATTGCAATCCTCTCAAATGGCGCACCTGAGTTGTACTGCTGAAGTCGTCCACGACTTTTTCTTACTGGACCTTTGGCTGCTATGCATTGTGGACAATTTGAAATCCAATCGGCTACCGATTGTTGACAACCGACCCAATAAAACCGTTGTTTTACCTTTTCCACCAAGATGTCCACCACTTGGACCGTCATGGAACTCTTTCAATACTTCATTTATTTTAGAGGCAGGTACCACAATTAGATTTGTCACCGTTTTTCCGTCTGCACTTTCCCATATTCGGTATAGGCAGCCATTTAACACTTGTAGACTATTCCATAGAGCCCAATAGGATTTCATTAATGGACTTTCTGCAGATATTTCATTGCGGGCTGGTCTTTTACCTTCTTCTTTAGCCGATATTATCTTTGCCAGTAAGGGGTCATCCCTTTGCGCTTCAGACCAATCTTCAGTGGAATCTATATGGGTTAGCCGAACATCGATGACGCTTTCTTTTACCTCAGCCTTGCTTTGATATCCGACATCAAGAGGTATTTCAACATTTCGCCAAATCATAACATTTGGTCCCAAATGTAATTTAATGCCATGCATAATCATGAAGTCTGCACCAATGATTACCTCATCCACGATATCGGCAACAATAAATAAATGATCTACGCTTATGTTGGCAATGTTTACTTTCGCATTTACTTTACCATAGACAGTGGCAGGCTCTCCAGTGGCGGTGCGTAATCTTACCCCGCATAGTGGTTCAATTGTTTTCTTAACTAAATCTGGTCTAATAATAGACTGCGACGCTCCTGTGTCTATAGTAAAAATGTGCTTTCGACCATTGATGTATCCACCAGCAGTTAGATTACTATTTTTCTGCTGCATTACTGATATGGAGATTGTGGGGCCGTCAGATGTGGGAGCTAGCTCTTGCCCCTCAGTGCTAGCTCGTTTTAAAGGTGATTCTTGTGATGAGTGATGATTTACCTGTCGGTTGTTTCTTGGCGGTGAGACCGATCTGGTACGTTTTCTTTGTGCTTTGCAGTTTCGCTGAATATGTCCGGTTTTACCACAGTTATAGCATTTGATTTTGGCTTTATTTTGTTTCTCATTTAAAGCCTCTAAAACTGCCTCTTTTATCTCAGTGACTATATTCCTTTCGTTTTCAGCGACAACCTCGACATTTCGTACCTTGAATATTTGTGGCTTTGAAATTATTTTAGCCGTTTCTTGTGCCAGCGCAAATGAGACAGTTTCAGCGAATGATGGCTTTGGTGTGGCACAAACCGCATGTTTTATCTCAGGATCACGTATGCCATTTACAAATGCCTCTATCTTGAAAATATCCAAAAACGGGTGATGTTCTCCTGGATAAGTAAGCTGTATCAATAGCTCGATTTCCAATGCAAAGTCTTCTGCACTCTGCCATGCAATTCCATTCGGTATAATTCCTTTTTATGTTCTCCACCGTACTTGCGTTGTAGTGCTTCCATTATGTCGTCATAATTATTTCTGTTGTATTTCAAGAACTACTGAAGCACCTCCTTTTAAGGCTAAGATCAATTCTATAGCTTTTTCTTCATTATTCCACATGTTTCTGATGGCAACTGTCTCAAACTGGAACTTGAACACATTAAAAGGTGTGGTGCCATCAAAACTAGGGGCTTTTATTCTACTCGAGGTTTCTGGAATGATTCGTACAGCTCCTTCTTGATATTGCAGATTATTCATCTTTGTTTTTAAGTCTGACACCTTTTTGTCAATGCCATCTACTCTGCTATTAATAACCTCAGACACTTCTAGAATTTTTTCTTCTGTGGCTCTTGAACTTTCCTGAAATTTTGCTTCCATTTCAGCTAAGTGTTTAAAAGTTTCCTTTACTTCAGCTTTAACCTCAGCTCGAAGTTTCTCGTTGTCAGTAAGAAGTTTCTCGTTGTCAGCCTTAGAAGTTTCTTGAACTTCAGCAAATTTCTCCATCATAGCGGCAAACATTGTGTTTAAGTCCATGTTGCTCGTTGTTGAGCGAGTACATATCTCAGTTTCTTCTTTGTACTCGAATTCGTATGTACCTATGTCAATGTCACGCCGCTTGAATTCATCTATTAGCCTCTTTTGCAATTCTGCCTTATTACCGGCTGTCGGTAACTCCATCTTACTCAATTCTCTCTTGAGTTGTTCCACTTTTAGTTCTTCGAACTTCATGACTGCTTTTTATTATGCAATTCCGCTTCTGACACCAATTGTTACGTTTTACCTTTTAAAACGTCCGTTTATTTCCTTTTGAAATAAACTGGATTCTTCTTATTGCAAATAAAAGCGTCAATTTGTTAAAAACTACAACAACTCTTTATTTACACAGTTTTATACACAAATACTTTTATAACACAACTTATATAGTAGACTGTAAGGCTGTCTTTTTATCTTTAACACACGAAAGCACACTTGACTTTATTAACTTTACTCAATGACGATTTATTACAGACTGACTCATTTGGTGATTGCCACCGCTATTTATACATGGGCATCACCTTCTTTATATTTCCAGTTTATTCTGGCTCCATCATCTAGATACTTCTACTGATGTAAGTCAAAGTTTAGTGTAGACACACACCTCTTCAACGCTTAGTGATGCCACCCAAATGTTAGTCGCTAAGAAATTTCGGGAACTGGCCGTTAAAAACCGTTTAGCTTAAATGCAAATTCAATTTCGTAACAATATATACATACATATTTACATGGTTTATTACTAGAGATTAAAGCATTTAGTTCAACTGTTAAAGGGCCCTTCAGACGATCACACTTTACGTACGACAAGTCTAATGAAAAAGTAAAATGAAATTCCATCCGTATGACAAAAAAGAAGAAAAAAGTCGTATGATTAATATTTTTTGTGTTTACACGATTGGTATAAAACAATAACAAAGTAAGATGGAAACAGTTGTTTCACTTTTTTGTATGTGTTTACATATCTAATGCCACTTGCTTGTTTTTTGAATCATTTCAAAAAATGAAGAGAGCCATACGACTGTCAAATTTTCCATCCGTATTTTCTCTCAATGTGTGATGGTTTCATTACATATTGCGTTTAGACGATCCCATCCGATATCTTATACACAAAATTCTGACAGATCATATTACTTGTGTGCTCGTGTGAAGGGGGCTTAACAAAAAATAACCAAAACTAAAAAATAATGCACATTACACATGCAAAATAAAAATAACCAAAGTGGCAGCACTGCTCACAGCACTGTGATATTGGGAATATAAAAACAAAATTTTTTATACAAATTGACTTATAATTGACAAAGTTAATCCCAATTAATCTACATTTGCATGTATCATTAATTTGTATTTATTTAGTACTCTTTGACTTATAAAATAAATGATTACAAATAATTAAATTACATCTAATTTTGGTTACCATTGATATATTTTAAATTACTTGCGAGATTCTTACCTTGTAGTGATGAAAATTATGACATTTTTTAAACTGATCAATATTATTTAAATTCAAATCACTTTCAGTTATTAAAATTTTATGTTAGACACTATTACAAGGTAACCACTTTTATGCGTTGGGATCGTTCTGAGTTATCAACACATAATAAACAGTCGTAAACGTTTAATAGGCCAGTTCGAAAACAATTTAATGGGAGCTGTGACACAGAACATACTCGTCGAATTTTATATGGATATAATCATTTAATAATGAATTAATTGGTATTAAGTGATTTTCATAAGTAAAATTCCGTATATCGATTTATATATAAAAAAACACATTTATGTCAAATTTTATCCCTATAACTTTGATTGTCAATGTGCATTGAAGTAATTTTCGGAAATGGACCGATCAGGAAAAAATTTCGTATAATGATTTATATAAAAAAAAACAAAAAATCAAGTGGAATTTTACTCCAATAGATTTATTAATTAATGAAATATCTGCGTTTAAGTGATTTTCGGAAGTGGACTTTATATAGGAGCTATGACCAATTACGGCCATCTCCTGAACATATGTGTGTCGAATTTTATCAATATAGCTTTATTTGATAATGAAATATGTGCGTTAAAGTGATTTTTTGAAGTGGACCTTATATGGGAGCTATTACCAAATATGGACCGATCCGGAAAAAATTTGGTAGAATGATTTATATGCAAACAAAAAATATTCAAGTCGTACTTTGTCCCGATAGCTTTATTATTTAATGAAATATATGCGTTTAAGTGATTTTTTGGAAGTGGACCCACATATATGGGAGCTATGACGAGTTACGGACCTATCCGGAGCTATGACCAGTTACGGAAGTAGGCCTCATATGGCAGTTATTACCAATAATAAAACGATCATAAAAACATTTGGTAGAATGATTTATATGTACACAAAACATATTCAACTCGAATTTTATCACAATAGCTTTAGAAAAAGGGAAATTGAAAAACGATAATAGGAAAAAGGAAATATTGAAAAGTTTACTTTTTCAAAAAAAGTAAACTTTTGAAAAATGAAAATAAAAAGTATTGAAAACTGCAGCAAGATTTAATAATTTGTCGGAAACATATGCAAAACTGTAGACTTATATCTGCCATTATATTTTGAACTTTTGTAGAATTCTAAATAGAAAACTTTCGATGAAATTAAGGACAAAACCATAACGAGTTTTCCATAGAAAGAAAAGTAATAATTTTGTTTGTTTCAATAGATTTTATAAAATAAAAAAAAATGTCAATTATTGAAAATTTGCTGCAAAAGTTTTAATTTCCTTAAAAAAGTTTTTACTTAGATAAATTGTTTATGTATTGTATTTTTATTAAAAATCCTCAAAGTTCATAAAGAATATTGTCGAAATCCTCTATGGTAGTCGCTACGTATATTGGAGTGGTCCTGTTTGTCTGGAGAAAATAAAAGATTTCCTTACTAAAATTCGAAGATACCGTTTTTAACAAAATTTTTGTTTTACATTCGAAATTACATTATTATTTGCAGCTTTTTCATTTAAAATTGTCCTAATTTTAAACTGTTTTGTTTCGAAATAAATAAAACATTTCAACTGTCCTTTTCTGTAATTCAAATGTGTGTATATTAGTACACTTGGACCCAATTGGGTGCTTTGGAACCACTTAATTGCTAGTCCTAATGTTCACAAAAAGTAATAATTGGTAATTTTACTCCTTTGCAATCCTCCTACTTGGTTCCAAGTAAAAAATACTACAAAATTAATTTGTATATTGTTTTATTTATAAAATATTAAATTAAATAAAAAAAATAGTAAATTAAAATTTTTATGAAATTATGGTTTCTATCCGCACCACAGACGTAGATATCGTGGATTATACATATAATGTCCACAAAATTGCCTTAAATACATTTGCGTATGATCAAATAAATATGAAACTCATTACAATTTTTAAATTTAACAGACGTACTTACATGCTCTGCATGCAAGTGGACTTAAACAGTCATTCACTATTTATCGTCTGATTTGAAAGGAAGTTTTTTGTAAATTTCGCAAAGCTTCATAAATTAAAGATTGTAAAAAGGTCCAGTCGCTAAAGACCATTTGAAATAAATTTTGAAAAACTGTTGTCTATAACAAATAAATTTATATTGTCTGTTGGGTAATTAAAAAAAAATCTAAAAACCGAGATATTCAACATGACCCTCTCCGATTTCAGTGAAATTCGGTACAATCATTCTTCGTATAAATACGAAATTTAAAGTTCTTCAAAATTTTCAAATACATACTTTACGGTTTAGATTTTATCGATGTTAAAATTCATATTTTTTTAAGATTTTTTTCAACAAGCTTTAATTTTGAAATTAATGACAAATTTTCGAACAGGTTTTGCGCCTTACCCTTTCTGATTTTGATGAAACTTGGAACGAAGTTTAAAGTTCTCCAAAATTACCAAATTCTTCACGGTTTAGATTTTATTAATGTTCAAAGTTAAAATTTTTTAAGATTTTTTTCAACAAGCATTAAATTTGACATCTTATATTTTCTAAACTATTTATCCGATTTTAATCGTTTATTGTTGAGTACACTATAAGCAATCTTATGTAAAGGAATACAGAAAATGTAAGGCACCTTATTTAATATATCCTTGACTAAAGGACGTTTTTTGATATCATGATCTTTATATTAAAACTATAATATTTTAAGTAATATATTGTCAAACTACAAGACATAGGCTTTAGCAAGGGACTAAAAATTTAAAATCGGATAAATAGTTTAGAAAATATACGATGTCAAATTTAATGCTTTTGTAAGCATACATGATAACCCTTCAATAGCTTCTGAACTCCAGCTTCACATCGGCGAATTGGAAAAGTGGCTGGACAAATGAAAAAACAAGTAAGAGTGCTATATTCGGATGTGCCGAATCTTATATACCCTTCACCACAGTGTATTTAAAAAAAATCACTTCTATAAAATTTTAATTTATTTCATTTTCCCGTTTATATCATTATTATGGCAATAGCAAAACGAACAACAACAACGCTAAACAAAATAAACACACAAAAAAACAAAATACACAAGGCAGTAAAACCAACAGATATCCAAACCTACGAAACGAAATAAACAAAAAAACAAAATACGCAACGCAACAAAACCAACAGACATCCAAACATACGAAACTGAATATGTACACCAAAAAACAAAAACAATATACACAAGGCAATGAAACATACGAAACGAAAAACTCATAAAAAAGCAAAAACAAAATACTCAACGCAATGAAACCAACAGACATCCAAAGATACGAAACTGAATGCACCAAGAAACAAAAACAATATACACAAGGCAATGAAACACACAGCCATCCAAACATATGAAACGAATACTCAATGAATAAGCAGTGTTGTTGTTGTTGCTTATATCAAAGCATGAAAAAATAGTATTTTTTATGAAATTTTCAGAGGTTGTCTCGGATTTTTGCTCATATCTCCGGTATTTATGGACCGATTTTGCTGATTTTAAATAGCGATCTTCTCGAAAGCATGTCTAACAGAATTATTGAAGATTTGGATCTCGCCGATATCTGGGGTCCTCTAAAAACTGATTTCAACAAACACACAGACGGACAGACAGACAGACGGACATAGCTTAATCAACTCCGCTACCTATAAGGATCCAGAATATATATACTTTATGGGGTCGGAAAATTATATTATAGAAATTACAAACGGAATGACAAACTTATATATACCCTTCTCACGAAGGTGAAGGGTATAATAAAGGTCAATGCAACAAAATGTACTCACGTTACATTTACTTTAAGACGAGAAAATTGTCCTCCCGTACAGATAAACAATATAAAAATTCCTGAACAAAGCCATGTGAGATATCTTGGTATCCACCTTGATCGCCGCTTAACAGGACTCACCACATTGAAGCCAAGGTTACACAAATAAAATTAAAGTCTGCTCAAATGTACTGGCTAATTGGACCACGATCAGCTCTAGACTTGGAATACAAGGTGCTTTTGTACAAAACGGTACAAAACAGGCTATACGGCATTCAACTGTGGGCAACAGCCTCCTCATCTAATGTTGAAAAATTACAAAGAAAGCTGTCAGCACTGTTAAGGTCAATAACAGGTGCCCCGTGGTACATTCGCAATAGTAATATTTATAGGGATCTCAATGTCCCCATAATACGCGAGGAGATCAAATTCTCTTGTTTAACCTACTTGTCGAAACTAATGGATCACCCAAATCCCCTTGCAAGGGAGTTGCTGTCATTTGAGGGTCATAGACGACAGAGAAGAACGGAAACATTGGATTTTGTCGAGAACTTTGGTTGAAATTGCATCGGCAATAACAACGTTAGTTATAATTTAGGTTAAGATTTTAATACTTATTGTGAATTTCTACATAAGAAAGATTCAATAAAGAATAAATGAAATGAAAAAAAAACTAAAAAGCAAACGGCCCTAACCATTTTATATACACCTTGACAGTGGCAAAGGTATAGACTTCACTGTTAAAAAATTCGTTTCGCGTTGATAGAATTTAACTTTTTAATTTAAATAGTTTTTTGCTTCTCCTGTAAAATTTTAAAAATTTTAGATAGGACCTCTTGCGTTTTTCGTGACGACATTTTGCATATGAATTACAACAATAAATGAAATTTTAAAAATCGTTTGAATTATTGTTTTTAAATTTAATTTAAACCCAAAAATTTATCGATAACGAAGTAGCGGACAGCAAGCTAGTATAATATAATTTTAAATTTTATGCTTCTTGAAAAAAATCTTAAAAATATAAACTTTGATCCTCGATAAAATCTAAACTGTAATGAATTTGGAAATTTTGGAAATTTTGTATTTACACAATGAGTGTGTGTACAAATTTGCATAAAAATATAAATATTTTAACTAAAAACTAATACAAAATCGTAAAAAAGTTTCGACTTTCATATCAAAAATTGCGTATAGTCATCAAAATCAAGTAAACTCGTCACTACCAAAATATATACCGAGCGAAAAAAAGTTCCCGCCAAACGCTTGAGCTGGATCCGCGCCTGATGTGTACAAAATCTTGTGTTGATATCGATGTATTTGAGGGAGTTATTAACGATAATCTACTTTCCGGGAATATATACATTTGTATGGGGGTTATGGGAAATATTGGATCAATTGTTATGATTTTTAACATACTTGATCCCCGGCAGAAAAAAATAACGTGTGGTAAAATTCATCGAAATATCTTTTGTAGTTTCTGAGAAAACTACTTAAGAATTGGGAAAAAAACTTAATTTTTTTCGAGGTAGTCTGAAATTTACGCCGTGAAGCGATTTTACTGATTTTCAATACCAAATTGCTTAGGATAATAACAAATATTTCTGGCTAATTCCCTTATCTTAGTTTTAACGTGAGCGTGTTTTACACAGACAAACGGACAGACAGACGGACGGACATAGCTAAATCTACACAGAATTTGATAAGGACCCTGAATATGTAAGTATACTTTGTCTCAGATAAATATTTCTTGGTGTTATACACGGAATGACAAAGTTATAAAAAGAATTTATTCAGCTTGAAGAAACTCAAGATGAGAAAGAAAAAAAAATGTTGAACAGCCATCACAAAGCCAATTCTTTTTACCAAGCCTGTGGAGTTAAAAGAATTGGGAGAAACTATTCTTCAAAAGGTAAGTACAAAATGTGCAAACAATCTATGCTTTTAGATACTCATTTGCAAGATACTACACGTGTTGTTTGTTTACATTACAATATTTGAAACAAGGATTAATGAAATGTAAACATGTTGGATCCTCTGATGGAAAACTATCCCTGTCAGTCATCATCAATTAAATATAGGTAAGTTGGTTAAATAGTTTTATAATTTATGTTTAGATTTCGAATTTGATTATAGAATTACTGATTAGGGTTTCTGTCTAAAAATGAGATTTTTATTGCGATATGTTTAAAGAGATTTTGTCTTCGTTTTATATTAACTGAATTCTTTTACTAAATCTGTTCGGAATACAGAGGATAAGAAAATTTTTATGTTTGCTATAGGTTTCAGATAGATTCTATTTATTTAAATTAATATAATCTCAAGCTGAATAAGCTGGCCTGAATTGATACTGAATTAAACTGAAACTGAATAGCATAAACTGAAAAAGACTAAACATAAAATGAATAAACCTGAATGACTAAACTGAAATTGACTGACTAGATGAACTAAAGTGAATCGAATAAAATTAAAATGATTACACCGAATTGAATAAACTGAAATTGAATAAATAAACTGAACTGAATTGCATAAATTGAAAATGATTAAACTGAACTGAATAAATTGAAACTGAATTGCATGAACTGATAGTGTTAAGCGTTGGGAAATAACTCTAATTGAGGTCATTTATACTAAAACCAAAAAATCTTCGGACTACATAAATGAAAACCTCAAACAAACAACAGTGTAGACGTAGATTAGTACTTGAGTGGAACTGGTGGGGAGAGATCCAAAAAGCAAAATTTCCCTTATTTTTCTTTACATACCATCTCCTTTTGGTCATCTCACTGTTTCAAGTGTTGTCCATGTAATACACCTATTAGCTGACCTATTATTAGTCTTTCGAATGCGACATTTCAGCCACGGTCTGCACAACTTCGCATGAATACCTTTGGTGAAATTGCTTTGTATAAAGTTTTTCCTGTACACCTCCTGTCCAGTTCTATATTTTACGTTCCTGCTTTTTAAGTTGTATGATCTTTCATTTTTCAAATAGGCATTGTGTAATTTTTCGCTCACGTTTTGATGTATCATCTGCATTCGCACAGATTTCGGTAGTATTAAAACTTCTTCATCCTCAGATGCTTTTAATTTTCTCAATATTTCGTAGGCATCAGCGTGAGTAATCATGTTGTATCCGGTTAATGAGAATTATGGTGTAACACCAGTAGATGAGTGAACTGTAGACCTTAGTGAGCATTCGATTTTGGACAGGCTTTCATCCCATCTAGATTGATCCTCATCTATATAGCTTCTTATAGAACTGAGTATAGATTGGTTCACTCACTGGCATTAGATTGAGGTGAGTAAATCGGCGTACGCATATGTTTTATACCGAATTGTGCGAGGAGATTTTTAAATGCCTCTGAGATGAACTGTCTGCCATTATCAGAGTGGATGATTACTTGGACTCCAAATTTATAGAACACCTCGTCCCTTATATCTCTTATTGTGGCTTTGGTGGTAGCTTTTGCAAGTGCCTTTAGAAGAACGAATTTAGTTTTGTGGTCCAGTACAAATAAATATAAACGTATTTCCCGATTTCGTTCTTGTATATAGTTCTAGGAAATTTATGTATATTTTCTGGAAAGGTTTTCAGTTTTTACTTCTTGACCCATCGGCAGACGTTGCGTTTGTTTAGGGTGTTTAATCTCCTTACAGGTGTCACAGTTTCTAACCAGTTCTCGGACTTGCTTTACCATCGACGGCCAATACCAGTATTCGCGTATATTATATAGGTTTTCAGCGATTCCACTATGAGACGTATTATCTACATGTGACCTTTCAATTATGTTACTCGTCAATTCACTAGGTACCCAAATCTTCCACTATCCAAATCATTTCTGTTGAACTTTACCCTCTTATACTCTACACCTTCATTTATTTTAAAATCTGGTAGTCTATCTTTGTTTTGCTCGATTCTATCGACAAGGGATAAATATTCTTCACTTTTAAAGGCATCTGAATTAAAATCAATTATGTTCTGATTGTCGGCTGAAACTCCTTCCATGTCCAATCTCGACAGCATGTCCGGTACAGCATATTGTGTACCTTTTCTATGTTCGATATTAAGTTTAAATTCTTGGAGTTTTAAACTCCATCGAGCCAACCTTCCGTTTAGGTCTTGCTGCCGCATCAACCATTTCAGGCTGGAATGATCAGTAATGACTGTAAACTCCATTAACTATATTGGCGAAACTTTTCTATCGCGACGACTATCGCTAGACACTCTTTATCAGTAGTTGAATAGTTCTTTTGGGCATTGTTTAATTTTTTCGAAATCATTAATGAACCGGCGATACCGTACTACGGTACCTAAGAACTTCCGTACATCCTTCTGGTTTTTCGGTAGCTTTATATCTAATATTGCCTTAACTTTTTCCTCGTCCGGTTTATGTTTTCCGCCGCCAACTATGTATCCTAAGTACTTTAATTCGCTGTAACAAAATTTCGATTTATCCATATTTATTGTTAATCCAGGGTTTGACAGCTTTTCTCCAACAGTGCGTAGCCAGATGAAAACCCTGTCCTTCAGCTTAGATGGCACCTCTTTATCCATCAATCTGCAAAGCCTTTGAGCAGCGTTGCACAGTCACTTTAAATTGATACTGTCGCCTCCCCGGAACTGTGAACGCTGTCTTTGGTCTGCTTGCGTCATCCAAAGGGATCTGCCGGAAGGCTTCCTTGAGGTCGATTGATGAGATAAAGTGTATGTCACCTAGCCTGGCCAATAAACCATCGAAGTAAGGGAGAGAATATGCATCCTTCTTTGTTAACTTGAGCTCCCTAGCATCGAGGCAAAGCCTATTCTTGTTGGCTTAAAAACCAAGGTCATCCGGTTATTCCACTCTTCTCCAGTAGCTACTTCGATCACGTCCAGTTCGATCATCCAATCGAGTTCAGCGTATATTAGTTTTTGCACAGCTGGGTGCACGAGGTAGTGCCTCATCGTTTTGGCCAAGGCATCTCCGGTGTCTATCGTGTGTTTTTCAACATTCGTTTTTCATAAACGGTATTGTGAATAGCACCGAAACGAAAACTTAACGTTTCTTAAAATTCTTGCTGATTTGTGGTTAGCTGGTGCATCTTTGACTCTTCCGATTCCGTAAGGGAAATTTCATCAATTATCGTATTTTCAAACGAAACCTTAAGACCAATCTTGTTCCAGAAGTCATATCCTAATATCAATTCCTGAGATAACTTTGGTACCAGATATAACACCATTTCTACATACCTGTTTTCGTATTTGATTTTCGCCCAGATTGTTCCTATTATTACGTGTTGTTTCCCATCAGCCATTCGCACTGACGATTTAAAATCGAGTATTTTCGCATCCATTTGTTTCACGTTTTCTATACAGTTTTTGCCTAGACAACTCACCGAGGCACCACTATCTAAAAGGCCCTATTATTTAGACCCGTTGATTTCGACTCACATATATGGTCTAATATCGTCCCTCCACTTTTCTAGATTGGTATCTATTTCTTGCTTTCTTTATTTTTTTGCTTATTATCTATATATATAAAAGAGTAGCGTTACTGACTGACTGATTCATCATCGCACAGCCCAAATGGCAGAACGTAGAAGGAGTTAAAAAGGGCAAAAACGGGTAAAACTGGTTTTCTTAATTATCTTACACAATATTAGTGATAAATGCACCTGTATCTACCCTTAAAATAAGCAGATGGGTGTCTGGTACTTTTTTGAAATTCGTACTTTTAAGGGGAGAAAATGTGTAACAAAGGTGATTTTGGTACCTTTTTTTGGGCCTTTATAACTTTTTAACTAATAAACTTAATAAAATGTCTGTAAATATGTTGGATATATCTTCCAAAATTATGAGACACCTGTTTCGTACTTTTTTAAAATCCTGTCCTTTTTGGGTAAAAAGGGAAAACTGAATTTTTGTTACTTTTTCTGCACATTAAGAAATTTTTTTCGACTCATTGACGTATACCTATTAAATTATGTACTAACTCTGTAATATTTATTGAAACAAAATATTTGCTATTTCTCTGGTGAAAAAAGTGCCAAACAAAAAGGGAAAAACGGGAAATTTAATTCATTCAAACAATTTGAGCCAATTTTTATAAAATTTAAAAAAATAGTTAATTTACTCACACAAAATAAGTTATTGATATATTATTTTAGAATTTGGGTACTAAGGACTAGGATCAAATTCGGGTACAATTTTTGGTACCTTTTAAAACCACAATTTTTTCTGGAATAAACGAATGCAGATTTAAATCGTTTGAGTTTTATATGCGATATATAGATTTAAACACGGAATATTTTGTAAACTAAATTCTCGAAAAAGTCTATTCCTAGACGAAAAGGGTGAAAGGTACTCTTTTTATTAGTATTTTCCACAAACGTACAATTTATTCCACTTTTGGTACTTTTTCTTTCATCAAATTATACTCTTTGTATATTCTATGGTATGAGTCCAAAACACATGATTATTAAACACACTATGTCCTTTTAAAATATGATTCTTTAAGAGAAAACTTTTAGTACTTTCTATCTCTCACATGGTACCTTTTGAATTTTCTAAAATATTATACCTAGAAACATAAATTTGAACATACGTGGTCCTGACTGAATAATAATCTGTAAGTAAGTTCAAATGGTACCTTTTGTATTCTCTATCTGGCATGGAAAATGAAAATTTTGAAATGGTACTGAACTCAAACCAAAAAAGTATTTTTATTTCAAAAACATTTTTATTGAAAAAAATAAACAAATTAATTTCTTATTTATTTTAAGTTTTATTGGAACGTCACGAAGGTGAAGTGACAAATCCTAATGATTTTTTCTATATTTACTCTAAATTGACTTCCGTTAAATGTAAAACATTTGCTGGCCGTAAGGATTTTGTTTCTTTTTTTATTGCATATCAAAACACAACTTGGACACAACCTATGCCTCTTACATTACATCTTTAAAAAAAATAATCAATTAGAATAAAGTTTTACCTCACGGGCCGTTTATATTTCAATGATATGTATTGAATTAAATGAAATTGTTCAGATGATAATGTCCTGTTTTTCCAATAAAATGGTTAAAAGAAACACTCTTTTCTAAATTTCCCATTATACACCAACTGAATACGCGTATACTTCCAATTTTAAATAAGACCAAGTACATATTTCTTAACAGGTCCCACATCTGAAATTTTAAGTTCTTCTTTGAACGACTAAAATTTCAGACATAATATCACTAAAACTAAACGAAATCTAGTGATCTTGTTTATTCTTTGCCCTCAATATGTGGACCAGATTTATTCAAAATTTAACATTTTCGGAAGAATTTGTAAGCTACATGCGATAGGAATGGATAATGGTTTCTTTGGGACATTTTGAGGGCATCTAAAAAATATGTATAGGTTTTTAAATCATATATAATTTTTATAATGTAACAATTTTGAAAAAATATTTCACACATAGAAAAGTTTATATGCATGTGAAACTAGAGTCTATTTAAAGCAATTCTGCATACTCCATTTTTTATAATCAGCTCTTAAGTCCTTACAAAAGGACTTCAAAGTTTAAAGGACTTACAATATCAAACGAATATAAGAAATATTTATATGTGCTGTATGATGCTAATATTATATATTAGACTCACTCGAAAAAGAAATTAAATTTAAATAAGTTAGAGTGCTATATTCGGCTGAGCCGAATCTTAAATACCCTCCACCAGCTACTTTTATATTAATACTTTTCTAATTGATCAAATATTTGTAGAAATAACTTTTCTCATGTCTTAAATAGAAAAATCCCAAGATTTAAACAGCTTAAATCTATTACAATTCCAAAATTTATTGAACATTACAAACGCCATTTCCTTTTATATTTTTATAGCGCTTAGCAATATTTAGTAATTTGAATGTATGCATGTGTGAGAAAGATTAAAGGAAATTCAAAATACATATATATAATATTGTTCTACACGAATTCATAATGCAACTAGTTAAATACGGTTTTAGGGGCAGGACCTAGTATGGGAGATATGACCAATTATATACCGATCGTATAACAATTTTATAGTGTAATTTATGTATATAAGAGCAATATTTTTGCTAAATGTATGGATATCATTTTTAGGCTTTTATGCATTTTATAAAAAGTAGATTTTTCGACTTTTTTCATTTAATTGGAAGTCGACTTTAAGACTTTTCGACTTTTAGTTTTATATAAATAGTCGACTTTTCGATTTTTTTCGACTTTTTGACTATTTTTGACTTCTTTCGACGTTTTTGACTTTTTTCGAGTTTTTCCGACTATTTTAGAGTTTTTGACTTTTTTCCCACTTTTTTAAAATTCTGGACTTTTCAGTTTTCGACTTTTTCCGACTTTTTTCGACTTTTTACGACTTTTCGACTTTCTTCGACTTTTTTTCGACTTTTATTTACAAAGTAGACCTTTCGACTTTTTTCATAGACGATAGTCGAGTTATCGACTTTTTTGGAACAAAATAGTCGACTTCGACTTTTTTCGACAAAAAGTCGATTGTTCGATTATTCGAAAGTCGATTTATAGAACCCTACTAATGAGTAGTCAAATTCATATCTTCATGTTTTTTTTGATTTAGGCTGCATTTAAAAAATGGCAACCGAATTTATATCAAGATAATTTTTTGATAGCATATTTACCTGATCATAGATTTTTATTGTTATCTCGATTAACAATAAATTTAAATTTCATATTTTTGATGCAAAACTCGATTTGTATGGAAAATATGAGTGATTATGGATCTTTATTGTTTTCTAAAATTAAGAGTTATTTAAAGTAAATTTTTAAGAGTTATATAAATATAAATTTTAAGGGGAGATATGAATGATTTTCTAGATAGATTTAGGTGTTATAAAAGAAACCACAGCCGATTAAAAATTCGAATTTTGGTGATAATGTAATATGAATATATTGTTTTCCCTATTTTAGAAGCGGTTTTTATTCAGTAGTTTTTATTCTGTATACAAATCTAAGATCTAATAAAGATTCTGCTTTAAAATAGTTCTTTTCTGAGAATATACAGCAGATTATAGGTTTTGAAATAAAAAAAGGTTTTCCGGTGGAAAACGCTTTAGATGAAAATCGATTTTTGATAATAAATTAAATTAAATATGGATTTTAATTTTACCTAATCGTTAAGTTAGTTAAGGATCTACAATCATTTTAGAGTTTTCATATAAAAATAATTTTTTGATTAAAAATTTAACAAAATAATAATTTTCATATACTATGAGAATTATATATCATGGTCTTTAGCATTATAAATGTAACAAAAAGTGGACGGAAAAAGGTCATTGCATTTCATTAAGATCACAACAGGCCCGAAATTAGTGCTATAGGTGTATTTATTCGGATCTTGATCAAACTAACCTAACCTTCCACGATAGAACTATTGTCATGCAAAACTTCATGAAGCATAAAATCTAGATCAAAATCTTGATTCCAAAATACACTTTATGTTGCCAAATTTCTTGAAAATCGGTTCATGTTTTTTATATATAGCTTAGAAATTTGGTGCTATATCTGTTGTTCAAAAAGTGAACATAAAAATGTGCGTAGAATCCAATCAATATCATATAGAGTTTTTTTTTGACCTATTAAATGCAAAATTTTATGAAAATAAATTTAGTAGTTTTTTGTATGCCTGAACGTAAATTTGGTTTAATAATTGTTTCACAAAAAGTTGGTGTAAAAAGTGGCGTGTCGTCCGATCCAGATCCTGAGATCAGACCTATCGGTATAGCAAATTTCATGTAAATCGGTTCAGTAGTTTTGCCGTGAAAGCGTAACAAGCAAACACACAAACAAACAGTCTGTTTTATATAAATGTATATAGGATGAGTAATGTGCGTTTAAGAGATTTTCGTAAAAGGACCTTGTATGGGAGCTATGACCAATCCTATATATATATAAAACAGACTGTTTGTTTGTGTGTTTGTTACGCTTTCACGGCAAAACTACTGAACCGATTTACATGAAATTTGGACCGCTAATAGGTCTAACACCAACAGGAACAATAGGCTATAGATCTTGATCGGATGCCACGCCCCTTTTTACGCCCACTTTTTGAAAAACTATTATTACACCAATTTTGCAATCACAATATGCAAAAACTACTAAACAAATTAACCTGATACTTTGCATACCGATAGGTATAAGCTTGATAAGAACTATAGGCTACATATAAGAACTTGGTCCGATGCCACGCCCCTTTCTACGCCCACTTTTTATAAAACTATCTTACCTATATCTTATCCTATAATTATATGAAAGAGAAAGTTTGTTACGCTTTACGGACGAACTGATGAACCGATTTTCATGAAGTTTAGAACACTAATAGTTCTATTCTAAAGTGGAACAATAGGCTATATAAAATCATGATTTTTTCTATATAATTGTTATAGAAATTTTTCATTCGAGACTTACAGAAAACTACTGAACCGATTTACATAAAATTCGGTATACCGATCTCAGGATCTTGATCGGACGCCACGCCCCTTTTTACACCAACTTTTTGTAAAACAATTATTAAACCAAATTTACGTTCATACAAAAAACTACTGATCTGATTTTCATGAAATCTGTTATAATGAATGTTGTGGAATGAACAGTACGACACATTACATCTTTAAAAGCTATAATATATAATAATAAACTTATTTATATAAAATTTGGCATTTAATAGGTCTAACCTCAGAAGTTAAAAAAAACTGTATATGGTATTGATTGGTTGCTACGCACATTTTTATGTTCACTTTTTGAATAACAGCTATAACACCAAATTTCAAGGCTAAATATAAAAAACATGAACTGATTTTGCATGACAGCAGTTCTATCGTGGAAGGTTAGGTTAGTTTGAGGAAGAGAATGTTTAATACATTAAATTCGAATAAATACACCTATACCACTCATTTAGTGCCTGTTACAATCTTAATGAAATGCAATGACCTATTTCCTTCCATTTTTTACAGTTAATGAGAATTATTATTTAGGTAAACAGAAAAAATATGCACAATTTTTTTCTTAACAATCGTTTGCTTAAATTTAATTTCGATTTTTATAAATATTTTTATTTGGGTTTATAACGAATTTGTTTGATGTTCACACAGAAGGAAAATATTTTCTAAGAAACACTTTATTGAAATAAATTTAATTTTCAGTAAATATTTTTACTGATTCAATAAATGTTTTTGTTTGAGTTTTATTTTTATGTCAGCATATGGAATACAAAAATAAAACCAGTTTTGGAATGTACTAAAATGAATTGATATAATTCTTATTTGGTTTATAACATTTAATGTATAAGTGTTTCAGTTTTCACAGTACAAATTAATAGTTTCTAGAATTAGAAACGTTTTCTTAAAAATGTTGTAAGTATATATGTATTTTTTTTACTACTTTTATTTTTAAATATATTTTGTAAAATTTTTGTTAAAACTTAGTATATATTTTTTAACAAAATTTTTATAGATTCAATAAAAAATTTTGCTTATTATTATTGCCAAAATACAATAAATAATTTAACTGTTTCAGATAACCTATTTGCTTGAATTTCAGTACAAATACTAATAACTTGTGTTATTGTTTCAGTAAAATAATTGTTTGGAAATGTTGCGATTATTTATTAATGTTTTTCGTAAATAGTACATTATTTTAATAAGAAAAATCCTGAAATTTTTTCAATAAAGAATTTACGAATTTGAGTACTTGATTTTACGAATTTCGTGATAGGTCCTATTTTAGTAAAAAAAATACTTGACTTTATGAATTTTTTGTTTGATTTTGAATTCCATTTTTTTCTGTGTAGTTAAAATTTAAATTTAATTGAAAACTCTAATAAGTTTGTAGGTCCTTAACTTACTTTACGATTAGGTAAAATAAGAATCTGTAATCAATTTAATTTATTATCAAAAATCGATTTTCATCTAAAGCGTAAAGTCGGTTGTGGATTCGTATACCCCATCACTTATATTTCCACGCGAAAACTATTCTTATTTCAAAACCTGTAATCCGCTGCATATCCTCAAAGAAAACTATTTTAAAACAGAATCGGAAATTTGTTATCAAAGTTATACTGTTGTAGATCTGTATATATTACTTCCATCACTTATATTTTCCACCGGTGAACTATTTTTATTTCAAAACCTTTAATTTGCTGTATATCCTCAGAAAATAACAATTTTAAAAGATAATCGGATGTAGTTTCCTACGATAGAGAAAACTGTAAACTATATTATTTCTTGAATGAATGTCTACGATGCCACTTTTATATGCAGCTCTGAACAAGAAAACTATAACTATATTAGACATTGAATGAATGTCTACGATGTCACTTTTGTATGCAGTACTGAACAAAAACCGCTCCTAAAATAGGGTAAATAATACATTCATATTACATTTTTCACAAAAATTCGAATTTTAAATTTAAATCTACAAATCCATCTAGAAAATCATTTATATCTCCCCTTAAAATTTCTATTTATATAACTCTTTAAAAATTTACTTTAAATAACTCTCAATTCGAGAAAAAATTAAGATCCGTAATCACTCATATTTTTCATACAAAAATATAAAATTTAAATTAATTGTTTAATCGAGATAACAATAAAAATCTGCAATAAGTTAAAAAAAACCATCAAAAATTATCTTGATATAAATTCGGTTGCCATTTTTTAAATGCAGCTCAAATCTAAAAAGCCATGATATGTATTTGACTACTCATTTGAGTGTCCTGAAAATCTTATATAAGTATACCTCTGAAACGACGCACATAAAGCATTGTTTTTACAAAATATAGATGAATTCATCTTTCAATATCTTTTTATACTTTTAGAAAATTATCCACCAAAAATTCTGCACGTATGTAGCACCGTATTTATTCCAAGCTTTTCAAATTAAATAATGATTTTGAATAATTCCAGCACACAATTTCCATATACCAATAACAAATTCCGACATTTTTTAATTAGATAAACTCAAAATTGTTTGTCAATATTCAAGGATTCTTCATATTTTCCTAGGGCAGAAAAAAAAACGTAATTTTGTTCTTTTTAAAGGAATTTGAAATCAATGAGCCCAAATTTTTCATGATTTTGTGCAGAATTTCTCAATTCTTCAATTGCATATACGGTTAATGGTACGTATTTTTGAAATTAATAAAATGCCCCGAAGACTTTTGCCTCTTTACACCAGGGGTACTGCAATTCAAAGTACGGTGTGACGTAATTTAAACTGAACAGTTCTTTAACGAAACTAGTTATGTATATGAAGACAAAATTTAAAAATTCTGTATCTATATCATTATTTGGTAATGAATATTGTGCATTTAAATGATTTTGTGGAGGGGACCCAGTTTGAGAGCTATGACCAAATATGGACCGATCGTATAACAATTTTATGGTGTAATTTATGTATATAAGAGCAATATTTTTGCTAAATGTATGGATATCAATATTTGGTAATGAGTGTAACGACACGTATTTCCGCTGGTTGCCGAGATAGTCTCAGCGGAGTCCAGAGTCGTGTTGTTATCTTATTAAGGAGGATCACTGGATTCCCACTAGTTGCCTCTTAGAATAGCCAATTAGTTGGTACACTGGACAGCTTGAAACCATGATGAAGCTAAATTGTGACATGACGACGGCGACTTGGTTAATGGGCTAAACCATTCTCGCCAGGCATCTTTGGTACGTTCCCATCCCACGAGGGAGTTGATTGATCTCTGGCTGTGGTTGTTTTTAGCGATACTAAAATATGCTCTTTACGTTCATCCGGTATATTATACTCTCTGTTTTCCTTGGAAGGTTCTACCTCGAATGGGGGTTGAGTCATTGGTACTAACAAGCTCACACGTAAGGTTCCCTCATAGCACTAATAGCCTAAGTGGCGATATTGACTATCTCTTATCTCCCAGGAACCTAGACCTTGTCTTCGTGGTGGTGTTGGTGCATGAAAGTCCCAATCGAGTGATGATGGCGAGCGGGGTGGCAGTGGAGAAGGTGGTGTTGGTGGTCTCACACATAACATTTCACATATCACATTAAAATTTCCTCTTCTGCTATTTTTGGTCGTGGTAACGACTCATTTTCTTCTTCTATCTCAGGTCGTGGTAAGGACTCAAGTTCTTCTTCGACAAGGTTATTTTGGACTCCTTTCGGTGGAGAACCCTTTATTACGATAAACTCTGGATCACATGGCCTATTGACAGCTTGTTGTGCCGTCATTCTATAATAACATTCTGATCCCCGTGGCTTAGCAGTTTGCATTGGTCATTTTTAGCATGAGGTTCCCGATTTTTATAGAAACTGGCTCGACGTTTCCTTGAGTAGTATTGACTGCTAGCCTCTTTGCTGGTACTGGGGATATCATCTTCATGAAGAAAAATGGTCTTTTTAATTTTAGATTTTTCTCTCTTCATATAGAGCATTCGGTATTCGCGGTTCTCTACCCTGCGTTAGATATGACGGTGAGTAGCCTGTAGATTCAGAACTGCTGGTGTTAATGGCAAGCATTATTTCTGGTAAGCGCTCATCCCATGTGTTATGTTGTTGTCCTGAAAACTAAGCTATGATAGTTTTTATTGTACGGTTTGCCCTCTCTGTAGGATTTTCCTGCGGAGTATATGGGGCAGTAAACTGTTGATAAACACCAATCTCATTTAAGTATTTTTTAAATATACGTGCGGTAAATTGTGTTCCATTGTCAGTGATAATGATTTTGGGAACTCCATAGCGAGCCACTATACGTTTACGGAAGGCTTTAATAGTTGCTCTCCTCATTGGTACTAATTCACACCACTTCGCAAAATTATCGAAGAACACCAAAAGCTTGGTATTTCCGTGCTTCTTTCTTGGTAACGGACAAACAAATTCTGCGCAAATGGTGGACCAAGGTTCATCTGGTATCCGAGTAAGCATGACTCCGGCTGGTTGTTGCTGAGAAACTTAATATTTTTGGCAAATTTCGCAGTTCCGAACATAGCGTTTGATATCTCGGGTCATTCCCGGCCAGTAATAACGACATGCTACCTTATTAATGGTTTTTCTAACTCCTAGGTGACCACCGGTTGCGCAGTCATGATTTTCTTTCAATACCTGTTCTCTTAATTTCCATGAAGTACAATCTTCGTCGTTGAACTGACGTGAAAAGTGTTTGTACAATTGGCCCTATTTTATGGCATAGTCTGCGAAATTTATTTGGTTTTTTCCGTACCTCTGCTATTCGCGCTTCGAGCCATGCACATACAACTGAAGTTTTGGTTTGAACCATGTTGATACCTTCGACTGGCTGTCCTTTTGATATTGTATAGAAAATTTGTATTGCTGTAGTTCAGGGCCCATCGTGCGAGTCTTCTAGTTGGGTTGTCGATTGAATTTAACCACTTTAATGCCATGTGGTCGGTTACTACAACGAATTCGTATCCTTCGAGATATGGTCGCATCTTACGTATACCCCAGACAATAGCCAGGCACACTTTTTCGGTAGCTGAATAATTATTTTCTGCTTCATTCAGACGCCGGCTGGCATACGCTATTACCGTTTCTGTGCTGTGCGTAGTTTGTGTTAAGACCGCACCTAACCCATAGTCGCTGGCATAAGTTTGTAATACGAACGTTTTTGAAAAATCTGGACAAGACAAAACAGGGGCGTCGTTAGTTTCTCTTTAATGCAATCAAAAGCATTTTGTTGTTCTTCTCCCCACTTCCAGTGTTTGCCCTTTTTAAGCAGTCGAGTCAGTGGTTGAGAAATTGTGGCGAAGTCTGGAACAAAACGTCGATACCACGATGTGACACCTAGAAAACGACGTACCTTCTTCATATTCTTTGATGAAAGCATTTCCGTAATAGCCGCAACCTTATTTGGATCCGTCTTAATACCATTGGTGGTGACCACATGACACAAATACTTCGTTTCGGTATTAAAAAATTGGCATTTTTCTATGTTGATTCTTAGTTTGGCAGTTCTCAATCGACGAAAGACTTCTTTTAAGTTTGATAAGTGTTCTTCAAACGTGGCCTCTAAGACAATAATATCATCCAGATATGCGAAGGCATGAGGTTCCATATCTGGTCCTATAACGCTGTCTACTGCTCGTTGAAAAGTTGCGGGAGCCGAGTGCAAACCAAAGGGCATCACTCGCCATTGATATAAACCTCTTCCAGTGACGGCAAATGCAGTGTACTTTTTACTTTCTTCCTCCATCGGGCTCTGCCAATAACCATCTTTAAAGTCCAGACTTTAAAAATGCTTATTGGCAGACTGCTAATAAATTTGGCATTTCGAAGACGACTTAGGATAAGCAAGTGCGCCATCTACCATCCTTTTTATATCCTCCACCACCATCAGTGGTGATAGAGGGTATATATAAATTTGTCGTTCCGTGTGTAACACAAAGAAATATTCGTCTAAGACCCAACAAAGTATATATATTCTGGGTCCTTATGAAAATCTTAGTCGATTTAGCTATGTCCGTCTGTCTGTCTGTGTAAAACACGCTCACGATGAAACTAAGCAAAGGAAATCAATCAAATTCACCCAAAATATTTATTACATACAAATACATATTTATCAATTCATTCTACCAAATCTTTTACGGATCGGTACATTATTGGTCACAGCTCCCATATAAGGTCCACTTCCGAAAATCTGTTAAAAGCTCATATTTCATTGTCAAATAAAGCTATCATGATAAAATTCGACACAAATATGTTTTGTCTTTTTCCAGATAGGCCCATAATTGGTCATAGCTCCCATATAAAGTCCACTTCCGAAAATCACTTAAACGCATATATTTCATTGAATTATAAAGTTATCAGGATAAAAATCGACACAAATATGTTTTGTGTACATATAAATCATTATACAAATTATTCGTCATAGCTGCCGTATAAGGCGCACTTCCGAAAATCACTTAAAAACACATATTTCATTGTCAAATAAAGCTATCGTGATAAAATTCGACATAAATATATTTTGTCTAAATGTGAATTACTCTACTAAATTTTATCCGGTTAGGCCTATAATTGGTCATAGCTCTCATATAAAGTCCACTTCCGAAAATCACTTAAACGCATATATTTCATTGAATAAAATTCAAAATGAGTATGTTCTGTGTACAGATAAACCATTATATTAAATATTTGATATTTGTAGTCGTTGGCTGGATGACAACGTCCTTTGTCCATCATTTTCAGTGGTGGTTCTTAAAAATTTTGGTATATCACCAACATCTCTTACCTGAAGTTCGTAACTTATATTGCAGAGGTTAACATTGGTGGTAGCCGGTTTTAGATTTCCACAGTTAACTTCCAGGCCTGCACAGATGAGAGTGGTATTGAAGATTCGTAAAAAATCAATCCCCAGGATGATATCTTTTGTATATTCTTCCATAATCAAGAAAATACACTAGGCTTTCTTCCTAAGATTACCTCAAATTTCGCAGCATTCTTGATTACTTTCTTAGACCCATCAGATAGGAGTACGTCTATGTCTACTGGTACATAAACAGGTCTGCCGGAAAATCGTTGTATTTGATTTGGAGTTATGAAACTTCTAGTTATGAGACTTCTAGTTGATTGTTTCCGATTAAAACAATCTGTTCATCGTACTTTCGGGACCTTGAACTTCGAAACGTAGGAAATTATTAATGGTGTATGGGCTTTCAATAACCATACGATGATGAGCGCTGCAGTTTTGGGTATATTTGTGGGAATATTTTCCAAGTCATCGGCAAGTAGTAACAGGTCATCGAGGGTAGTGAAATCCTTCCTTCGGATATACCATTGATAATCCGACTGGGCATTACGGAAGATTCTTTCCAGTTTCTGTGCTTCGGATCAATCAGCATGTCGCATTAAATCTTGTAGGGCAAGGACATATTCCTTGAACGGTTTTCATCTTCCAGCTTCTCGAAATAGCGTGTTGGAAGGAAAAACCCAAAAAAATCTTTCTTGAAAAACAACAATTTCTTCCAGTGTCGGTTATTGTTTCTTAACCAAACCTGTGCCTTATCCTTGAATAATTCTGGCAGTATTAGTGGTAATTGGTCCAGGTCGATATTGTACATTTTCATCCACCCGCTCAATAAAGCTTACTGGATCCTTGCCTCCGTGAAACTTCAATCCCCATTTCCTCACCAACTCGATAACCATAATACGGGTTTCACTTGGAATTCGTTGTAGTTCATTATGGCCCTGTACTGGTATTGGTAGTCTCATGGCCGTCTCTGAGGTATCCTCTGCTTTATTGTGTGTTTCCATTTTAACTGGTGACGTTGGCGGAATGGACGTGGCTCCAATAGGTATCTGTAACTTTGTGCCAGGTGATAATAGAGCTGGATTATTTATGCCATCATGCTTTGACTGTAAATCCAACAGCTCTTTAATCTCGTTCTTCATGTGGTCTGTTGTCAGAAATTTCGCAAACCTTTTTCGTAGTTCATCTACGTTTCCTGTGACATCTTTTCCAAACTGGGATATATATTTCACCAACTCTTCCCGTTTTAGGGAGTATGCCCAGGAGGTTTTCAGCATTATCTTTCTTGTTGTTGGACATTTTAATGTCCCTGCTCGGGCGCCAATGTAACGGCACGTATTTCCGCTGGTTGCCGGGATAGTCTCACCGGAATCCAGAGCCGTATTGTTATCTTATTAAGGAGGATTAAAACACAGTTCTCTTAGCAAGTTATAAGTCGTATCACTTTATTTATTATTTTTAACAATTACTCAATTTAAGGAGTAATGCCAACTGATTGGGTGGTGTGTCACGAAGCTGGGCTGTGCTGGGAAAGAATATTGCAAGGTAGAGGTATAACCTCTGTATGTATCACTGGGTTCCCACTATGACCAATTAGTTCGCACTACTCGTCGCTAACGCCGAGTTGTTCTTACAGCAAGCAGACTAAACTTAATTTCACAGCGACTCGCCTATTATACACATGTCACCTAAGTACTTTACAACAAACATCGTTGGTAACGATCGTACTATTGTATCGTTGGATGCTTGGTTAGTTAGTTAGTTTAAAAGGAGGATGTATATACATCAAATCCGAAGAAATACACCTAGGCCTCTATCAGGACTGTTGTGCGCTCCTTAACCAGTGCCTCAGGTGGGAATCGAACCCACCACCTCCGGTCTACCAGACTAGAACACTAACCACTAACCTACCGGATGCTTGGTACATAGTTGTATTTTAAAGTAGTAACATAATATTAACTACTCGTTTTACCAACAGATGGAGTACTCTTATAGACAAAACGTTAAATTCAAAGTCATTACATAAAATAAATAAAATAGTATTTCATAGAAATAAACATAAAATAACAATTCGCTTAAAAATAAAATTAAATTTAATGGAGGCAAAAACGAGATATTCGACTTTTGGCGTCACATGCGTTTAAGTGATTTTCGGGAGGGAACCTTGTATGGGAGCTATGACAAAAGATGGACCGATCGTGAAAAAATTTCTCAGTAATATTTCTGTGCATGTAAGCAATACTTGTATCAAACTTTATATGGATATTTTAATTTAGTAATGAGTTATGTACGTTTAAGTGACTTATTTTTTCGAGGTTGTTTTAAATTTTGATTCATAACTTTTCCCGGTGTGAACCGATTTTGCCCATTTTCAATACCGAACAACTTAGGAAAATGAGGAATATTTTGGGTGAGTTTCGTTAAATTCTATTGCTTCGTTTTATCGTGAGCGTGTTTTACACGGACATAGCTAAATCGACTCAGAATTTGATAAGGACCCAGAATATTGGGTCTCAGATGAATATTTCTTGGTGTTACACACGATGACAAAGTTATATATACCCTCTATCACCACTGATGGTGGTGGAGGGCATAAAAAGGTCTCATTTTTTAAACAAAAATGTTTAACTACTTTTTTGTGACAAATTTTCATTAAGCTTCCATTTCTTTTTTAATTCTGATGAATTGAAATAAATAATATTATTTTGAAGCAGAGGTTCTCAGCTTCATTTGATATTAATATTAATAACAAATTTTTTATATATATTTGGAATTCCATCTTTTGAAATCTTATGTCCTTTAAACTTTATTGTCCTTTTACAGGGACATAAGAGCTGATTATAAAAAACTGAGTACATAGAGTTAATACTAATGGACCACGTAGATTTTTTCCTCTTTGAAAATTACTGTTGCCCGGTGTTATAGAGAATTACACAAAAAGCTGCATGTTTTCATTTACAAAAAATATAAAAGACGTTCATCTCACGAAAAACTTAAATTTTGTCGATCAGTATTATTTGGAAAATTAGTAAAAAGTACTAAAAATCAAGCGGGGGTACTACGGTATTTTTGGGTATCTAAAAGTACTGAAAAAAGTTCTAAAGTACTGAATTTTCCATGCCTGTTCTCTATAGTGGGGAATCGGAACACATGACACAGTGTGGAACCTAAATGAATGAAAATAAAAATATATACACGCTCCTTACTGATTTTGAATTTATTCACTTGAAAAATTTCAATAATATTGAATATAAAAAGCAGAAACGTTAAAATATCGTGTAATCAATTAAAATTTTCTATAAAAGTAATAAAAACTTTGTATGTATGTATGTATGTATGTATGTATGTATGTATGTATGTATGTATGTATGTATGTATGTATGTATGTATGTATGTATGTATGTATGTATGTATGTATGTATGTATGTATGTATGTATGTATGTATGTATGTATGTATGTATGTATGTATGTATGTATGTATGTATGTATGTATGTATGTATGTATGTATGTATGTATGTATGTATGTATGTATGTAGTATGTATGTATGTATGTATGTATGTATGTATGTATGTATGTATGTATGTATGTATGTATGTATGTATGTATGTATGTATGTATGTATGTATGTATGTATGTATGTATGTATGTATGTATGTATGTATGTATGTATGTATGTATGTATGTATGTATGTATGTATGTATGTATGTATGTATGTATGTATGTATGTATGTATGTATGTATGTATGTATGTATGTATGTATGTATGTATGTATGTATGTATGTATGTATGTATGTATGTATGTATGTATGTATGTATGTATGTAGTATGTATGTATGTATGTATGTATGTATGTATGTATGTATGGGAAGCACCCGGGGGTATGCTTCCTATCCTTTGAAAATTAATGTACGGTAGAGTGTCCCGAGGAACAGTCTTTTTAAGAATTTCATGTAGGAATACTTCTCAATCGTTGCGTATTAATGTACTGAACACCAGAAAAATAAAAAATATTTTTTTTCGAATGGTCCTCAGTTCCCTACCAGCGATGGAAAATCCTGACCTCAGTATAATTTGTGAAAAATAAAGTATTTTCGATTATTTTGAAATGGGTCTCAAAAATTTCGTAATTTTGAGATGATTAAGGGAAAAATAATTTTAAAACTTTTGTATTGGTTGGAGAGGCATATTATTTTCGCTTTTTATCGAAATAAGTGTCAAAATCGTCGTACTTTTAGTTTATACAGAGAATTATTAAAATTTTATATAGCCCTCATAATTCTCTAAAAGTCGTTTTGCGGACAAGGAATAGTGTAACAGAAATTTTAATTATTCTTCCCGCGATAAGCTCCAAATTATGGAATTTTGAGACCCATTTCGAAAAGATTACAGAAATTATTTTTTGAGTATATTGTACTGAGTTTAAGATTTTCAATCGCTGGTAGGGAACTGAGGGCCTTTTCAAAAAAAATATTTTTTATTTTTATCGTATTTAGTACATTAATACGCATCGTTTGAGAAAAAAGTTGTCCACGGGACATCCTACTGTACGTACTTTGTTGTAATTATCTAGTTGTTACTAATCGACATTCTATGAGATGACCGCTTTTCTATCCACTCGTTTACACTCTTCTAGGAGTTGGTCCAAGTTCTCAATCCTTATGGGAAATTTTGGTTGTGCTAAACCATCTATTAAATTATCTTTCACGATTTTGACCAGTTCACTTTCTAAAACGTGAATCCGCATCAGATTTTTAAGTCTTATGATGTTGGTGATAAAGGCATCTGCAGACTCGTTAGGTGCTTGTCTCCGTTCCATAATCCTTCTCTGAATCTCGAAGTCACTTTCAAAATTTCTAAATATTTTTATGATGTGATATTTAAAAGTATGCAAGTCACATATAGGGTGCTTCATTCGGAAAGACCAGTAGCAAGTGCTAGCAGCTCCAGTCTAAATGGTGAGAATAATCTGGTAACTCTATGCCTAGGTAGTTGATTTTTGTCGAACGGCTGATCATTCTGTATGAAAAATAATAATTACTATTAATTGAAAAATAACACTTAAATAGAGAATACCATATAATTGGCTAATTTTTCGAAAGTGACAACCCCATAAATCGGTTCCTAGGACAATTATCTCTCGAAATTTGTGTAACTTTTTTTGGCACAACAATATCTGACCGATTTGATGACCAACAAACTATATACTTGTTAATATTGAAAAATAACACTTTAATAGTGAGAACCATATAATTGGCTAATTTTTCGAAAGTGACAACCCCATTAATCGGTTCCTAGAACAATTATCTTTCGAAATTTGTGTAACTTTTTTTGGCACAACAATATCTGACCGATTTGTTAATAGCAAAATATAGAAAAAAATGTATTTAAAATTTTTCACATTTATTTATAAAGCCGAATCTTAAATACCCTCCACCAGCTACTTTTATATTAATATTTTTTTAATTGATCAAATATTTGAAGAAATATGTAAATTTTCTCATGTCTTAAATAGAAAAATTTTCATTCGAGACTTACAGAAAACTACTGTACCGTACCTCAGGAGGAACTATAAACTATACAAGATCTGGATCGGACACCACGTCCCTTTTTACGCCAACTTTTTGTAAAACAATTATTATACCAAATTCAAGCATACAAAAAAGTACGAATCCTATTTTCATGAAATCTGTTATAATGAATGTTTTGGAATGAACAGTACGACACATTACATCTTCAAAACGTATAATATCCTATAAATATATATAAAACAGATTGTTTGTGTGTGTGTTTGTTTGTTACGCTTTCACGGCAAAACTACTCAACCGATTTAAATTAAATTTGGACCGCTAATAGGTCTAACCCCAAAAGAAGTAATGGGCTATATAATATCTTGATCTGATGCCACGCCCCTTTCTACGCCCACTTTTTATAAAACTATCCCTACCTATATCCTATCCTATAATTATATGAAGGAGACACTCCGTTTGTTAAGCTTTCACGGCCAAACTACTGAACCGATTTGCATGAAATTTAGAACATATACCGATAGATCTGAACTCAGGAGGAACTATAAACTATATAAGATCTGGATAGGACGCCACGCCCCTTTTTACGCCAACTTTTTGTACAACAATTATTATAGTCGGGCATGGCCGACTATAATACACCTACACCATGAGCATATTTTTAAAATTTTTATTTTTCATAAAGAAACCTTTATGTTGAATTTTACCTTAATTCCAAAGTTCTTCTAAATGAGGCTTTATGTAGGAGTATAGGTCAAGCATGGGCCGATCCTCATTAAATTTGGGAAAAGGATATATTTTTCAATAACAGTTAGTTTTGTTGAGTTTCATTGCGATACAAATGGTTACAAGTCAATTTTAGAAGTTTAAGACATTTTTTGAAGGGGGGTTTGTATGGGGGCTAGGGTCAACTAAGGGCCGATCATTGCAAAAATCTTCAGTGTCATTTATACTTATATAAAACTTATTTGTGCCAATTTTTAGAGAGATAATAGTATATTTGACGTAATTATGGCATAAAAAGCCCAAATCGGGAGGTACGGTTGTATGGGGGTAGGTGAAATAATGGACCGATTTCAACCATTTTCAATAGGCTTCGTCCCTGTGCTAAAAACCATGCTTGGTCCAAATTTCATCAAATTATCTTGAAAATTGCGGCCTGTACCTTGCGCACAAGGTTTACCAATATTTTTGTGTGTTACAAACATCAGCACAAACGTATAATATCCTCCCCACTGTAGTGGTGTAGGGTATAATTATGTGGTATTATGTGGTTTTCAGAAGTGAACCTTATATGGGAGCTAGTTATGTACCGATACTGAAAAAATTCCTTATATGGAAGCTGTAACCAATTATGGACCGATGTGGAAAATTTTCATGAATGAGTTATATATACATATATACAAAACAAATTCACATCGAGTTTTACCCTGATAGCTTTATTTATCAATTAATTACAGTAGTTTTGACTTACCTGTATTTCACTTAAGAGCATTTTGCATATAAGTGCACAAAATATGTGTTTTGTATATTTATTTTACCAAATTCCACATAAATTCTTTAATTTAAGTGCATTGTTCATACCTGCACATTTAAGATAAGTGCATAATTCTTTTGGGAGCAATAGCTAGTTTTCATAAAAAAAAATTCATTTAGCTGCCTAATACTTGATTAAATCAAAACAAAATCAGAAAAAACTATTTTGAACAAAAAAATGTTGTAAACTTCACAATAATATTAAAAGTTGCAATATTAGCAAATTTGTTGTTATTTTTAGACGAAAAAATCGCAAAGCTCTAATTGAAAACTCTTAGCTGTCAACACTGATTTATTGTTTTGTTTATAAAAAATGTAAACAAATTAATCTTTAGTTAAAAAGTGAATTTTAAAGTGAAAATGTCTAAGAAAAAGTTAACAGCTTTATCAATAAAAGAAAAAATTAAAATAATTAAAGAAATTGAAGAAGAACATATTGAAAAAAAAAAAACAATTTGTTTAAAATATAAATGTAATATATCTACTGTGAACCGCATTTTGAAAAAGAAAGATGAAATATATAAAGCTTCTGGTACAAATAATATGAAGAAAAAAAGGAACAGAAAAGGCATCCATGATAATGTTGAAAGGGCACTGGCACTTTGGTTCGATCAGCAAAGAAGTAAAGGTGCTATTGTAAGTAGCATAGTGCTCTTAAAAAAAGCCAAAGAATTTGCAGTAGATCTGGGAGAAGACTTTGATCCAGATAGCAATTGGCTATTTAGGTGGAAGAAACGTCAAAATATTAAAATTGGTGCAATTCACGGCGAGGCATCAGACAACAATGCTGACAGTGCAAACAACTATATTGAAAACATTTTGCCGGACCTTTTAAAAGATTATTCATCGGAAAATATAATGAATGCTGACGATATTATATTATTATTACCGTCCAGATGTTCAACCAGTTGGCCACAAAAGTCAAAAAGTAAGACTGACTTTATTATTTATTTGTAATGCAACTGGGACATTCAAAAAGGTGTACACAATTGGAAAAGCAAAAAATCCACGGTGCTTGAAAGGTTTAAATTCACCTGTACCATATTTTTCTAACAAAAAGGCATGGATGACATCCACTTTGTAGCAAGAAATACTACACACGTTGGACATGGAAATAAAAAAAATGAATCGAAAAATTGTTTTAGTTGTTGACAACGCCAGCTGTCATAAGACGGTAATCTTGGAGAATGTAGTCGTACATTTTCTACCTCCAAACACAACTGCCCTAATTCAACCGTTGGACCAGGGCATAATATCGACATTTAAGGCTTATTATAGACAAATAATTGTCAGTAAACAAATTTCGGCATTAGAGAGGGATATGCCTGTAAAAGATTTTTACAAATCTATATCCCTTCTGGACGCACTTTATTTCATTAAACGGTCTTGGTGGTTAGTGACGCCGTCATGTATTTCAAATTGTTTCCGTAAAGTAAATTAGCAAAATAATAATATTCATATTTTATAATTACATTCTCTATATTTTTTAGGCTGGATTTATTATTACGCTTCCAGAAAATGATATTGAAATCAATGAAGAAGTTAATCTCTCAAATATTATGCCTGACAGCGTGGAATACATACACTGTGATGACGATGTTGACTGCTATGGACATTTAACTGAAACCGAAATAATTGATGTTATCGGAAATGACAACTCAGATATTGGCATAGAAAACGTACCCGAAGATGAAGAAGATGAGGAGGTAGATATAGTCCCTTCACTGAAAGAAGCTTAGAAAGCATTAAATATTGTTCAAAAGTATTGTTTTTTTTAAAGTATTGATTTACCCATTGACCAAATAGAAACAGAAATGGTAAAAGAATCCATAAAAGCAGTTAAACAAAAAACTATTACTGATTTTTTTTCTTAAATACCTACTTAGTATGTACATATGTGAACTAAACGATCTCCAAACTTATTTTTATGTTATTTTTTTTGTTACTTAAATGAATAAGTATTAGTTCTTTTAGTTAATTTTTTTATAAGGAATGTGTTTTTCTTTTAATAAATATGAAATGAATTAAAAATAATACCTACAAACATGTTAGTTTTTTATTTCATAAAAATTATTTGCTGTTAGCTGCTTTTTTGGGCAGTAAAATTAAATGAACTTACCAGCATCAATGTGCAGGTAAGTGCATTAAAGTTAACTGCATTTTTGACTTACCTGCACAAAATATCGTGCAAAAGTTGGATGTGCAGGTATGTCAAAATTACTGTATGCGCATTTAAGTGATTATCGGATGTGGACCTTATAAGGGAGATATGACCAATTATGGACCGACACGGAGAAAAATTCCGTGGAGTGATTTATGTATACACAAAACATACTCATGTATAATTTTATCCCGATAGCTTTATTTATCAATGAAATATGTTCATTTAAGTGATTTTCGAAAGTGGACCTTATATGGGAGCTATGACCAATTGTCGAGCGACTGAGATCTACGTTGATATTATGATTTGCATGTACAAAATTTTTTGTTGATACCGATATATTTGAGGGAGTTATTAACGATAAACTAATTTTCGGGAATATATACCTTTGTATGGGGCTATGGGAAATATGGGATCGACTGTAAAGATTTGGAACATAATTGATCACTGCCCTGAAAAAATAATGTGTGACAAAATTCATCGAAATATCTGTGGTGGTTTCTGAGAAAACTACTCAAGAATTACGAAAAAAACTTAACTTTTTTCGAGGTAGTCTGAAATGTTTACTCATAACTTTTTAACCGATTTTGTTGATTTTCAATACCAAACTGCTTAGACAAACAATGAATATTCTCAATGAATTTGGTTGATTTAATTTTCTTAGATTTAAGGTGAGCGTGTTTTAACCAGACAGACAGACGGACATAGCTAAATCGACTCAAAATTTCATAATGACCCAGAATATATACTTTGTTGGGTCTCTGATGAATATTTTTTGGTGTTACACACGGAATGACAAACTTATATATACCCTCTACCACCACTGATGGTGGTGGAGGGTATAATAATTTTACAAAAATTTGCTATAAGTGAGTTTTTTAAATTTTCTATAAAAGAATTTTTTAAAATTTTCTATAAGAGAAATTTTTAAATTTTCTATAAGAGATTTTTTTTAATTTTCTCTTAGAGAATTTTTAATTTTTTTTTCGTAATTTTCTGTAAGAGAAGTTTTTAAAATTTTCTATAAGAGAAGTTTTTAAAATATTCTATAAGAGAATTTTTTAAAATATTCTATAAGAGAATTTTTTAAATTTTCTATAAAAGAGTTTTTTAAATTTTCGATAAAAGAATTTTTGAATTTGCTGTAGGAGAATTTTTAAAATTTTCTATAAGAGAATTTTTCGAATATTCTATAATAGAATTTTTTAAATTTTCTGTAAGAGCATTCTTTAAAAATTTATGTAAGAAAATTTTTTAAACTTTCCATTTCTGGTATAATTCTCTATCGAAAATCGTTTACATTTAACACTTTAATATGGTGTACCCTGTACCTATACTGCACTTTTATTAAAAAAGTACTAAATAAATAAAATCAAAGGTATGTACGTTTTTATACAACTCTGGGAAAAAGTATGTTAAAAAAGTATGTTTTGTTTACATCGATATTAATAAGGGTTTATTTATTTGAATTAATCAATTCTGGATAAACATAACCCCAGATTGCAATAAATATATTGAAATTCTTTTTTAAAAGTTATTTGTTGAATATCTATAACAACGTGCTGTTTGCTTTCTCCTTTTGTGTGTTGCTTACCGCCATATTTGTTTTTAAAACTTTTTGGTACAAAACAAAAATAATTGCATTTTCATAAATATCACTGAAGTTCATTGAAGCTTTATTATACCCTACACCACTTTAGTGGGGATGGTATATTGGGTTTGTGCTGATGTTTGTAACGCACAATAATATTGGTCCTATACCCACCTTAAAGTATACCAATCGGTTCAGGATATTTTTCTGAGTCGATTTAGCTATGTCCGTCCGTCCATGTAAACCGAACTACAGGTCGCAATTTTGAAGATAATTCAATGAAATTTGGAACATGAGACGAAGCCTATTGAAAATGGTTAAGATCGGTCCATTATTTCACCTAGCCCCCATACAACTGAACCCCCCAACAGGGCTTGTAATCCTTGTAATCAATCTACAGATCGCAATTTTGGAGATAATTCAATGAAATTTGGCACATGACCTTTTGTGGTATCGTAGACGAAGCCTATTGAAAATGGTTCATTATTTCACCTAGCCCCCATACAACTGAACACCCGAATAGGGCTTTTAAACCTTGTAATCAAAATGCAGGTCGCAATTTTGGAGATAATTCAATGAAATTTGGCACATGATCTTTTATGGTACCGGAGACAAAACCTATTGAAAATGGTTAACATCGGTTCACTATTTCACCCAGCCCCCTTACAACTGAACCCGACGAATAGGGCTTTTAAGTTCATAATTATGTTTAATATACTCATATCTCGACAAAAAGATGCAAAAACCAAGTTGTATACAAGACTTGATGACCCTCACTAAATCCATAATAATTGGTTCTCATATGACCCTAGCCCCTATGAAAAGCCCCCATCAAAATTTTATTTAAATGTCCACAATTTTATTCAACAGTAAACGGCTTAAGTGTGTATATCTAAGGCAAGGTACAATTCAACTTAAATGCTTTATTATGGCAACGAAATCACATTATATTTTTGTCAAAGGTGTAGGGTATTATATGGTCGGCCTCGCCCGACTATAATTTCTTACTTGTTTTGATATTGAATTTGTGGTGAAGTGGAGAGTTGTTTTTGTTGTTGGTGGAGATTTGCTGCTGCTATCTTTTTGCAGTCTAACATTTTTATTAAAGCGTGCTGTTTGCTATTGCACTTTTGCTGTGTCACTTGCCGCCATTTTTGTGGTTAAGTGTAGTGAAGATACTGCTGTTGGTGAGGTTTCTGCTGTTCTGGTGGATTAGAGAACTTGGCGACATTAGTAGTGGAGTGTTGTTTCTCCCGTGGTATATGATTGCTTCTGCTGTTTGTTGCTGTATTTTGCTGACGCTTTTTTTTTTTGGTACTTCCATTGGTGTTGTTACTGGTTTACATAACCCCCATTGCCTTTGCCTTTATTGGTCTAGTTGTTTCTAAATTCATCCTAAAATGCCGCCAATTACCAAAGTATATAAATGTGGTTTATGTCTGGACAATATTGCAAAAACTCAATCTAGCGTCCTATGTAAAAATTGCTTTTTATAGATTCATGTCAGCTGTGCCGAGAAAGCACTGTCGTTATTAAAAGACAATAAGTCTTTATTTTTTATCTGCGCCAACTGTGATAAGAATCCAAACTCTGCTATGGATAGGCTGCGTGAAGAGATGTGTGCCATGAACTCGAAGTTTGATCAATTCATTGACAAAGTGGATAGGGAACAGATTCAGTAAACATTAATAGACACTGTAGCTGGTTTTAGAACTGAAATGGCAAATTGCTTTAAAGACATGAAGACGGAAATACTCAATTGTAACAAGCTAATTAAATTTATTGACACATCAACAACAAAAAAGATCAATGCTTTGGAGGATGAGAACAACGACTTATACAAGAGACTGAACCGAGGGGACAACATTATTATTGGCCTGCCGGCTGGCTTGGATGATCTAGTGGCTCCTATTATTGAAATTCGATCTATCTGCAATATTCCCATTTCACCTGCAGACATAAATCATGAATTCTATTTTAGAAATCGTAAAGCCGTCTTGGTGAAGTGGTGGAATACTTTAAAAGTAGAACACTAAAAGTGTGTGATGTCATCGGAGGAGAAATTGACCTAAGAATATACTTAAATTATCACCATTCTCTTGCGGCTGGCCGGTTAAACTTTTGCGTAAAGACATTATTAGCAAGTTTAAAATGGTGACAAATTACGAGTTTAGTTGACCATGGCTGATAAAAAACATGTAATATGTGACTCCGCTAAATGTGCTGCTTTACTTAATGAGTAAATTTAGGTATTTGCTACTTTTTTGCTGTATTATTTGTATTTAAAAATTTTGTTATGATATCTTTCGCTTTATGGTAATGTTACTCTATAACAAATTATAACATAAACTATTGCGTAATCTGAATTAGTAAACATATAAATTAAATGCATTAATTTATGTTACATTTGTTTATTTCTGTTGCAACTATGTTGCAAGATAAAGTATTATTTGTTTTGCTTTCCTTTAAATATTTTTGTTCATTATTATATTAATAATGTTTCTATGGAATTTATACAGATATTTTTTTTTTTTTGGTTGCAAAGTAATTGAAATTATTATTTAATAGTAGTTTTGTAATACTTTACTAGCATTTAAACACTTTTGATCTCAATTTTTTATTATCATACATATTATTATACTTTTATACTTTTGATCAGCTGTATTTTAGTTGAAAATTAATCATTTTGTATTGAAATTTTTATTAATGTGCTTTAATATGTCTTTTGTTAATTGCACTTTGTTTTGGTTCCCCATCATCTTGTTAATTAGTGTCACTTGATACCAATATTAGTCCGGCTTTCAGTAGCAAATTGTATATCAACTCTGCTCTTAATTTAAATGCTCATAATTTGAACATTGGCCATCTTAACTTCAGAGTATTAAGGCCTCCTATAATTTTTCCAAGATTGACGAATTGAAATCTATTTTATCTGACTCGTTACTAAAAAATTTTGCGGTTACTGAGACTTGGTTGAAACCTTATATTTCGTCATGATCTATAGATATATCAGTGTATACGTTCAATCGTAATGATTGACTTAACTCGAGAGGTGGGGGTGTAGGGATTTATATATCTAACAAGTTAGAGTGCTATATTCGGCTATGCCGAATCTTAAATACCCTCCACCAGCAAGCTACTTTTTATTGAAACCCATTTAACTATCTAATTTTTAGATAACATGGCAAAATTTTTGTTTCCTTATTGAGGGTACTAACATTTATGCATATGTCAAACTAATTTTAATTATATTTTAATATAATGATTAACTGTACACAGAACATACTCATTTTGAATTTTATCCGGATATAATCATTTAATTACGAATTAAGTGGTATTAAGTGATTTTCAGAAGTATATGGGAACTTAGACAACCTATGGACCGATCCGGAAGATAATATCCGTAGAATGATTTATATATACAAAATACACATTTATGTCGAATTTTATCCCGATAACTTTGATTGTTAATGTTCATTTGAGTAATTTTCGGAAATGGTCCTTATATGGGAGTTGTGACCAATTATCAACCGATAAGGAAAAAATTTCGTATAATGATTTATATGCCAAAAAAAAAAAATTCAAGTCGAATTTTACTACAATAGATTTATTAATTAATGAAATATGTGCGTTTAGGGGATTTTCGGAAGTAAACTTTATATGTATAGGAGCTACGACCTTACACAAAACATATTTGTGTCGAATTTTATCAAGATATCTTTATTTGTTAATGAAATATGTGCGTTTAAGTGATTTTTTTGAAGGAGCTATTACAATATATGGAACAATCCGGAAAAAAATTGATAGAATGATTTATATGCTCACAAAACATATTCAAGTCGTACTTTATCCAAATAGCTTTATTATTCAAAGAAATATGTGCGTTTAAGTGATTTTCGTAAGTGGACCGTCTATGGGAGCCTATACGGAAAAAATTTCGTAGAGTGATTCATATAAAGACAAAACATATTTGTGTCGAATTTTATCAAGATAACTTTATTTGACAATGAAATATGTATTTTTAAGTGATTTTCGGAAATGGGGTTATATGGGAGCTATGACCAATAATGAACCGATCCGTAACAAAATTAATAAAATGATTTGTATGTATACAAAACATAGTTGTATCGAATTTTATCCCGATATCTTAATAATTCAATGAAATATATGCGTTTAAGTGATTTTGGGAAGTGGACTTTATATGGGAGCTATGACCAATTATGGACCTATCCGGAAAAAATTTCGTAGAGTGATTTATATTTAGACTAAACATATTTGTGTCGAATTTTATCAAGATATCTTTATTTGTTAATGAAATATGTGCGTTTAAGTGATTTTTTTGAAGGAGCTATTACAATATATGGAACAATCCGGAAAAAAATTGATAGAATGATTTATATGCTCACAAAACATATTCAAGTCGTACTTTATCCAAATAGCTTTATTATTCAAAGAAATATGTGCGTTTAAGTGATTTTCGTAAGTGGGCCGTCTATGGGAGCCTATACGGAAAAAATTTCGTAGAGTGATTCATATAAAGACAAAACATATTTGTGTCGAATTTTATCAAGATAACTATTTTGGGAAGTGGACTTTATATGGGAGCTATGACCAATTATGGACCTATCCGGAAAAAATTTCGTAGAGTGATTTATATTTAGACTAAACATATTTGTGTCGAATTTCATCAAGATAGCTTTATATGACAATGAAATATGAGCTTTTAAATGATTTTCGGAAGTGGGCCTTATATGGGAGCTATGACCAATAATGGACCGATCCGTAAAAAATTTCGTAGAATGATTTGTATGTACACAAAACATGTTTAACTCGAATTTTATCACAATAGCTTTATTCATCAATGAAATATGTGCGTTTTGGTGATTTTCCGAAGTGGACCTTGTATGGGAGCTATGGCCAATTGTGGACCGACTGAGATCTGCGTTGACAGTATGATTTCTGTTCATATTATATTTGCATGTACAACATTTTGTGTTGATACCGATATATTTGAGGGAGTTATTAGCGATAAACTAATTTCCGGGAATATATACCTTTGTATGGGGGCTATGGGAAATATTGGATCGATTGTAAAGATTTTCAACATAATTGATCACTGCCATGAAAAAATAATGTGTGACAAAATTCATCGAAATATCTTTGGTAGTTTATGAGAAAACTTCAAAAGAATGATGAAAAAAACGTAATTTTTTTCGAGATAGTCTGAAATTTTTACTCATAGCTTTTTACGTTGTGAACCGATTTTGCTGATTTTCAATACCAAACTGCTTAGGATAACAATAAATATTTTGGGTGAATTTAGTTGATTTCCTTTGCTTAGTTTTAACGTGAGCGTGTTTTACACAGACAGACAGACGGACATAGCTAAATCGACTCAGAATTTCATAAGGACCCAGAATATATATACTTTGTTGGGTCTTAGATGAATATTTCTTGGTGTTACACACGGAACGACAAACTTATATATACCCTCTATCACCACTGATGGTGGTGGAGGGTATAAAAATTTAAAGCGCAAAGTGGTATTTCAGATCTCTGAGGTGGGTCTTTGTAAATCTCTTTTTGTAGAAATTGATTATAAGAACTCAAAATTGTTGTTTGGTGTTGTATACATACCTACGGGTGATATACTTTCCTTTGAAAACTTTCACAGTGAGTTATTTTTAACTGAGTAAACTGAGTTTCTGAACATGGAAAAATAATACATTCAGTGAACAATTTTTTTTTTCATGAATTGGAGCGCACAACAGGCCCGATAGTGGCCTAGGTGTATTTCTTCGGATTTGATGTAGTATACATCCTCCTATCCTAACCTATCCTCCCCACCTAACCTAACCTATTTTTAATATATGCTAATATTATTATTGTAGGTGATTTCAATTGCAATATGTTTGATATCAACATACCTAACCTTGTTCGAACATTATGTTTTAGAAATAATTTGTCAGTTCTCCATAATTCTAAACCATCGCATTTTGATGTGACATATGGATCTACGTCACTTATTGATTTCTGGTTGGTCAGTGGTCCTTCGATTATGAGTTTTTCTGACCAGTTACAATGTCAGCTAATTTCGCATCATGCACTCATATTCACCTAATTTATGATTCTTGTTGATCGGGGATTGATGCAATATAATGAATTCAGGGAATTAACTCCATTGATTGGGATGGTATGATTTCGTTTTTGTGTGATCTCTGATTTTCTGACTATTATACTTAGGCTTGCCAGACGTACTGTTTTCAGCAGTACTTTTTTAGTAATTGTACTTTTAACTGCATAACCCCTAAAGAAGTACGCAAATGTACCAGCCCAGTAGTGGAACAATTAAAAAAAATTTATCCGGCCATTCTTAATTTTCGTCGCAGGGTTGCTAATTTTTCGAAAATAAAGTATCTGAGGAAGTTGTAAGAAAGTTATAGACTTGTAATAATTGATATGTTTTAAATAATGAAAGAGCTAAATGACAAATTTGAATAACAGAATAAAAATTTTAGGAATTCTTAGACAAATGTTTTTCTAGCTTTCTTAAAAATCGGCAATAAATTTGTCTCTTAAGAAAGCGCGTAGAAGAGTTTTTATATAACTAATTTTATATCGGTATAAGAATGCTTCCATTAAAAAAATAATAAGTTTTAAAAACTTTAACCCTCTATCTCCAAATTTGAAATTTTCTACAAAATAGCAGCATAAATTTAATAAAATACGTATTTTTTAATTGTTAATTTACCCAGCAAAAAAGGAAGTATTTTTGTAAATTTGAAATTTTTCAAAGAAAAAATATAAATTAATAACACACGAATATTAATTGTTATAAATTAGAGTCAAATGAGTTTGTTGTGAAAAATCATAACAATATAAATTAATAACACACGAATATTAATTGTTATAAATTAGAGTCAAATGAGTTTGTTGTGAAAAATCATAACAATCAATGTCAATCTAGCCTTTTTAGAACAATTCAATTGATTTTTTTTTATTAAACAATTGTATTTTGTTTTTACTCAATTGTACTGCTTTTTAAGGATATTAGGGATATTGTCTATTCTAAATCTCTTAGTAATCTTGCTTATCGCTCATATATGTCCTGCCGATCTCCGGTCAACTTGAAAATCTACCCTATGTACCGTAACAAAGCCAAGAATATCGTGCGTAAAGAGAAAATGAAATTTTTTTCGAAAATTTTTTCCGGTCTAGATACTAGAGGTATGTGGCTTATTCATAAGGGAGCTGGTGTTAAGGATGACTATACAATTCATGATAGTGATGTAAATCTAATTAATGATTACTTTGCTGGTATAGATATTGATAGTAATTCTAATGAATTTAGTAATGATGACGGTTGGAATGATGTTGGTTCGTTTTCGTTTCATCGTGTGGATGAACACAGTCTATTGGTATTGGCAATACTCCTATCAAATATATTAAGTTGATTTTTCCACTTGTATCTAATTGTATTGTGGAACTATTTAACTAAATTTTAACAACATCCACTTTTCCATCTTGTTGGAAAATTGCTCTTGTTGTTCCAATCCCAAAGACGATGGTTATTCATGGTCTTGATGATTTAAGGCCCATTTCTATTCTTCCAGCGTTGTCTATGGTATTGGAACACATTATAAAGGCAGATGATTTCATCTACATTATCCATGATATATAAAGGCCAATTGTTCGTCATTGCTGTTACTTAGTCTTAGTGGTCATATTAGGAATAATAATAATGATAATTTGAGTGTGCTAGTTTCCTTAGATCTTTCTAAAGCCTTTAATTCAAATTTATTTTGTCACGTTAGTAAATGAGCTTAGGAATGAGTTTAACTTTTCTTTTTATCTTTTAACTTTTTTCATCGACGTGTAAACTCATATTATCTTATCTCAGAGGTAGATCTCAATTTGTTGAATATAATGGTCTTAGTTCTTCTTTACGCTCTTTTTCTCTGGAGTTCCTCAGGGCTCGGTTTTGGGACCACTTCTATTTATAATGTATATAAATGACCTCCCTCGGTTTCTATGTGTAAAACCATTATTTTTGCTGACGATGTTTCTTTACTTTTCAACAATACTGTTGAATTTAGTGATGTGCTGCATGAAAATATTTACTATTGTCTACAACGTGTTGTTAATTGGACTTCTAGTAATTCGTTAATAGTAAACCCTGCTAATACAAAAGCCACTATGTTTGGTGCATCTAATCGCTTTTTCCTTAATATGGAGATAATTTTAGGAAATGCTCAAATAGATATAGTTGATCATATAAGATTTTTAGGAGTGACTTTGGACTGTCGTCTTTCTTTTGAAAATCATATTGACAATTTGTTCTGCATAGTTTCTGGCATTTTGCGAAATATATACTCTATGAATTTGTACTTACCGGTACGTGTGAGATATAATCTGGCCCATTCTCTGTTGTTTTCACATATTTTATATTGCATTGAAGTTTATACTGGTACGAACGCCACTCTATTTAGAAAGATTAACCGAGTAGCTAACATAGTAGTTCGTTTAGTACATAACATTAAGCAGTATGAGCATATTTCTCCATTTGTAAAGCTTTTCCTTGGTTCGAGTTTTGATAATTTCGTGAAGTTTAGAAATTTACTACCTTTTTATTAAGTTTTTAAGCTCAATTCGCCCATTTCTTTACAGAGATCATTTGTGTTCTCTAAATTCACAAGAAATCCGCAAATATGTATCCCGAGAATATCTTCGTCTTTTTGGGAAAGGTCGTTTTTAGTTCGTATTGAGCATTTGTGGAATTTTCTACCTTACTCGTTGCGTATTTTTTCTCATTCACAGAAAAAACTGGAGCTCTAAAATTGCCTACAATTTCTTTTGTCATAAATAGACAATTTATTGATTAAAAATTTCGTTAAGTTGATAAAATAATTAGTCAAAAGGTGTCTTTGGAAAAATAGCAACCAATAAATTCATTTAATAAAATAATGAATCCGTTTGAATAAAAAAATTTGTCAGTTTGATTAATTCACCTACAATTTTGTAATCGAGGACATTTTCTTGTACTTTTTCTGCTGTTGCTATGCAATTTGCTGTTACTATGCTTTAGAAAGACGTTACAAAAACTTTTTTTTATACCCTTCACCTTCGTGAGAAGGGTATATATAAGTTTGTCATTCCGTTTGTAATTTCTATAATATAATTTTCCGATCCCATAAAGTATATATATTCTGGATCCTTATAGGTAGCGGAGTTGATTAAGCTATGTCCGTCTGTCTGTCTGTTTGTCCGTCTGTGTGTTTGTTGAAATCAGTTTTTAGAGGACCCCAGATATCGGCGAGATCCAAATCTTCAATAATTCTGTTAGACATGCTTCCGAGAAGATCGCTATTTAAAATCAGCAAAGTCGGTCCATAAATACCGGAGATATGAGCAAAAATCCGAGACAACCTCTGAAAATTTCATAAAAAAGACAATTTTTTTCATGCTTTGATATACGCAACAACAACACTGCTTATTCATTTAGTATTTCGTTTCATGTGTTTGGATGGCTGTGTGTTTCATTGCCTTGTTTATATTGTTTTTGTTTCTTGGTGCATTCAGTTTCGTATGTTTGGATGTCTGTTGGTTTCATTGCGTTGTGTATTTTGTTTTTGCTTTCTTTTTTGGAGTATTTCCTTTCGTATGTTTCACTGCCTTGTGTAGATTGTTTTTGTTTTTTGGTGTATTCAGTTTCGTATGCTTGGATGTCTGTTGGTTTCATTGCGTTGTCCATTTTGTTTTTGTGTATTTCGTTTCGTATGTTTGGATGTCTGTTGGTTTAACTGCCTTGTGTATTTCATTTTTTTGTGTGTTTATTTCGTTTAGCGTTGTTGTTGTTCGTTTTGCTGTTGCTATAATAATGATATAAACGGGAAAATGAAATAAATTAAAATTTTATAGAATTGATATTTTTAAATACACTGTGGTGAAGGGTATATAAGACTCGGCACAGCCGAATATAGCACTCTAACTTGTTTTTTCTTAAATCAGATTTTAGCTTAAGATTGTTGTTGTTGAAAGATCATGTCGAAACAAGGCACAAGTAAAATTATCAAAGTTTTTTTTTGTTTATGTTTAGTTTTATTTTGCAAATCAATGTGGAAGGACGTATTTTGTTAAGAGTGATCTGTTAAAAAATAAAAGTAATTATAATTGTATTAATTTAATACGCATTTGTACTTAAAGTTTTTCTTCGGATGCCACATAAAGATGGTATATTTAATAAGGTGTTCCTTTTGTGATGAGTCATTTGAAACCGCAGAAATATTTATTTCTCCATTACAACACAATTAAATATTATATTCTAACCATATTTATCGGGCAGGGTGACGATGACCATATGACCGTTGTAGTGTAGCAGACCAGAGCCTCTGGTGGGAATCGAACCCACAACCCCCAGATACACTACCAACTAGCCTACCAGGGCATCCTCCACAGAAATATATTTTGTGCAAAAAATATACATAAATACAAATTAACTATTATATGTGAACTATTATGTAATGAATTAGGTAAGATTGTACTATAGTAACTCTGAAATGGATTTATATTGGAAGAAATGTTATAAATGTAGATTTCAGCAAATTGAGGGATCAAAGTCTTTATCCGAGATGTTAAAATTATGTGCTGAATACATAAAACCTTCCGTAAGTTAACTCTTAATACACTATAAATTATATTATTTTTAACTAACTTAAATTTTACAGATTGACATAGATTTTGATCTGAAGCTAAACCAATGAAAACCAAGTGGGTTTTTACGAAAAATATGTAATTTGTTACATCTGCTTCAGACTAAAGTACCAAACGTTTCTGTTACAATAATGCTGAAAAATTTGAAGTCGTGCAATGATGGTAACCTGCTATATTATTGGCTTTAATATAATTGACATTTAACATTTACATAATTACATTTTATTTCTTTTTTTCACAATCAAGGATATTTTCATTCCATATTTCCTACATTACATGTTTCCACCTCAACAGAAATTAGTTACTTATAAAGCCGGAGTCCAAACCAGAAAAAAGTTTACCGTAACAGATTCCCTTAAATTGTTTGCCATAGTTGCAGAAACCAAAGAGAAGCTGAATATGAAATTAAAACTCCTTAAATTTCAACATAGTAATCCAACCAAGGTTGCTTAAAACTTAAAAATTATTTCTCAATTTTAAATGTTATTTTAAAAATTAATTATTTATATTCGTAAAATGTACAATATAATATTATATTTTATAATATATAATAGCATTACATACGAATATATATTTTTAAATAAAATAAAAGTAAAATAAAATTTTTTATATTTTTTTTTTTATTATTTGGGGTGGAAAAAAACAAGTTTGATAAAAAAAATTAGCCGAATCAATGATATTTTTAATTGAAATTGACATTAAATCCAACAAAAAAATGTAATAAAAATAATTATCGATTTTTTTTCTAATTACTTAACAAATTTTATAATCAAACAAATTATTTTATCGAAAAATAAGTAAGAAATTTAACAACAACTTTTATTGGTTTGATAAAAAAGTTTGTTGGGTAGTAAAAAATTGACTAAGTATTATTTTAGTCGATTTGATTATGTTTTTTTCGACTGTAAAAAACCAAAAAATCTTTATAGGCTGGAAATTGAATAATTTTGGATTCAGATCTGTGAATTTTGTAGTCAAATACGATTTTTATTTTTTTCTGTGTTCCAATAATGCGTTTCGTTTAAAAATCATACAATAATTTTCTAATATTATTACCTAGATTACGTTGGTAATCTTTGTCAATATTTTGTTTTGCGTATTTCTATTTTTTATCATTTCCTGAATTTTATAATAGTAATAAAAATAGTAACTGTTTTATTCAGTTTTATTTTACTGAATCTGTGTCAAACATGGAAATGATAAAAAACTTCGATATTATTTGATGTGTCTACATATTTTTACATATTACATATTAACATTAAAAATGGTTAATTGCGTCTGAATGGGACCTAATTTGTATTTATTGGAAATTTTAATGGCTGAAATGTTATTGATTAACTAATTAATGTTATTGATTAATTAATTAATGTACATATATTGTGTATATATCAACCTTGTATACTAGTTTTAGGCGTATATTTATACCCTACACCACTTTAGTGGGGAGGGTATATTGGGTTTGTGCTGATGTTTGTAACATACAAAAATATTCGTCCTATACCCACCTTAAAGTATACAAATCAAATGATGAATTTGAATTTTCTAATGATGAAATGATGAAATTTGGCACACACGCTGTTTTTGGCCCAAGGACGAAGCCTATTGAAAATGTTTAAAATCGGTCCATTATTAAATATTAAATAAATGTTATATAAATATAAATACATTCACAAAACTTTATCGGGTTTGGTCCATATTTCCCCTAGCCGCCCATATTAAGCCTTTTTCAGAAAATTAGTTTTTCATCCATAAATTGCTTAAATGTGTCGGAACAAGGTAATATTGAAGATAAATGCTTTATTATGAAAAATAAATCACATTTAATATTCATAACTGGTGTAGGGTATCATATGGTCGGTCAAGCCCGACTATACTTTCTTACTTGTTTTTTACATTGTAATATTGTTATTTTGGCCAAAGTGGCTTTATAATTATTACTGAATATTAAATAAAAATAAATAAATAAACCCTTTCATAAGTACGTCCCATGGACAGTTATAATCACTTTTCAACGCCTCCAACCTAAAAACAAAATCTTCAACAGTTAAGGACTGGTACCAGTGGTAACATTATTTGCACTTCTCTCATTATACAGGCTTGTGCGACATTCACAGATGCACTGATGTATTGTCTAAGGGTTATTCCCTCCTCATTAACAGTATTAATGTTTGCTTCTTCATTTACAGGAGCTCAATCTAGATTTTGTTGAGCCATGATGTTTCTTCTAATCGTGTCACTTCTTTCGCCACTTATTTCCCTAGCTGTCAGACTGCTGTACGTCGGAGTGGTTATGGTGTTGTTGTTGCTTTCAGGCGACAAATGGGTTTGGGGTCCAAGTTCTTGTGGGAACCTTATGGATATCCGAGGTATCACTGCGTTAGCAGACACAATAGGATCCTTATTTTGCGTGGTTAATGTACTCATCGAAGTAATCGTAACTTGGGGTAGTTTTTCGTTGTTATTTGTTGGATTCCGACTTGAAGACCAAAGTCTACGGGTACTCATTTTCGAAATAAATAAAATGCGGACTAACCACGTTCGTGCAAATTCTTCGACCTGATGACTAATTCGATATGTAAAATAGAAATCGTAATAAATAAAATTAAGAAAAATCTTAATACCAAACACTAATTTGGAATTTAAACTTCTCAAAAATGACTAATGAAACGATCAAAAAACTATACGACCAAAAATATTTGGAATACTCAACGATGAAAAACGGAATTTGAAATCTAGTCTAAGAAAAAGGTATGCCCCGTGTAGTGGTTTCTTTTCTTCTTTTTCACAAATCAAAAAAACAAGTAAGAGTGCCATATTCGGCTGTGCCGAATCTTATATACCCTTCACCATAGTGTATTTAAAAAATATCAATTATATATATATTTTTTTTTTTAATTTTCCCGACTATATCATTATTATAGCAATAGCAAAACAAAACAAGTAAGAGTGTTATATTCGGCTGTGCCGAATCTCATATACCCACCATCAAACCGTATGCCGTAAAAGGAATGCTCCCCTACACAGTGGGGCAGAATCGAAATTTTTTGGAAATAAATCTGGCATTTCTAAACGGCTGATCCGATCGGGATAAAATTTGGCGTGAGCGTAGCAAAGGAGTATTCGAGTTTAAGTTTTGAAGATGAACCCTGCAGATGCCCCAGGGCGGCGCTGTGGCGGCTCAAATTAGGGTACCTACGATATGTAAAATTTTTAAACTCGTGCCATTTTTTTTGTTTTTCATCCAAATACAAAGACTATTTCTGAAAGCGCTCGACGAGATCTTGAAAAAACATGCTTGGACATACTACTTATCTCTTATAATATCCGAGTTATAGGCATTTAAAAATTTAGTGATACAAAATTTACCATACCTTGGTCCGCCTTTTTTGAATACCGGGCGTAATTTTGGACCAAATGGACTCAATTTTTTCTTGTTAGTTAGACAAAAATTCCAATAATATACAAAAATTTCAGATCAATATCATTTACAGATCCAAAATTATACGTTTTTTAATGTAAAAATTCAAACAATTTTAGATTTTTGCCGTTTTTTTGCCAATAATGTGTCTTAACTCTTTTATTAATAAAATAAAATTTTCTTTAAGAACATATAACAATTTTATAGTTTTCTAAAAGGTATCTTCACGCAGAACGCTTTGGCGTAAAAAAACTTGTCCTATTTTTTGAAAATGTTGCCACTGCGTCCTTCCGAATATGACCTATTTTTTATCAAAACTTCGACTTTGGGCGACATGTTCTAAAATCCCAAAGCTGGGATCAGAAAACTGAAAGCAGTTTTGGAAACCTCAATACCTATTTACTCCAAAAGTATTTTCCCAGCCCTGAAAGAAATGTGGACCCTATGGGCAAAAAAGTAAAAAATCCCATTTTTGGGATTTTCATTCCTATTTTTAGGAATTGCGGGATGCCCTTCAATTACATTCAAAAATATGTTCATTTAAACCTGTGTCCTTTAATTTCATCCTTTTCATATTTTAGTATTAAGTATGACAGAACATATTTAAATCTTATATTTACCTATTTTCTATTTGTTTGCTTATCCTTATAATTGAAAGGTCCTATTATGCTTAAATTTTAAAAAAATTTTAACTATTTTTTACCTAAATTTTTTCGACAGATCATTTCGCTCTGTTTCGTTTATCATGTAGGTAAAAATATACAGGTAATGATAATTTTGATTCATTCACTAATAAGAAATATCAATGACTGAATTACAGGTTATAGTAATATAGTCCTAAATGTTAATAGGTAGGCAATTCGTAATTTTTTACTTTGGAATACCTGTATCGGAAATGACAAGAATTGGTATAAAAGTAAACTTCTTAGATTTTAAGTACCATATCTAATAAATCTACAATGAAGATTACATTAAAGTACGAAGAGTTGTGTTCCGTTTTATGGAGTGTATCTTCAAAAGGGCCAGAAAGAATTGAAGACATTTCAAATTATATAAAAACTACATATAGTAGAAAAGTAGACAAAACAGGCATACCAAAAATTTAAAACTTTTTGATGTAAAAAGTAAGTCTGTGGATGGAAATCAAAGGAAATTTCGATTAAAATTTTGTAATCGAATTTTGTACGGAAATCTCAACTTACAACACATCAACAGGAGCGCCTTGCAAGTCATACGAACCTTATGTTCAAGGTCAAAAAAAAAGAGGGTCACACAAAAACTTTTTTCAATCTCAAATGAGGAAATTGCTGATACATTTAACGAAATACTGAAGGAAAACCAACCTATGGATGTCGTACATATTGCAACTATTCTTCCTAATGCATCACCAAAACGACTTAAGCGAATTATGGAAAGTATACCAACTCCAACATCACAATCAAATTTTACTAAAGAGGAAGCAATAGCGCTTATGTTGGAACTGGGTCTCAGTCGAAATAAGTACCAAATATTAAGGAAAGCTCTGCATGAACACACATATATTACCATCATACAAGGCGATCCAGAAAAAACAAACTATCCTACCATCACCTATTGCTGTTAATGATGTGGAAGCTTGTATTGATATATCATCTTTGCTCGAAAACACAGCATCAAGAATTGTGTCAGACTTTTCAGAAGACCAACTAAGGAAAATTCATAACTGTGATGTTGTCTTAATGTGTAAGTGGGGATGTGACGGTTTATCGGCACTACCAGAATACAAACAAGCTTGTGGAAGTCGGACATTAGCAGACTACAAAAGTGTATTTATGTCATCATTAGTGCCATTACGAATTCGTTCATATTCCCTTAATCCATCATCGTCAAGCATCGGAAATTCATTTTGTAGCGGGGAGCTAAGGTTTTATTTATTATATTTAAATTATAGGTTGGTCCTAAAGAGACTAAAAGGTCAGCTTTGGTTCTCAACCACACAATCTCCACAAGGGCCTAAAGTCCACAAGGGTTAAATTGTGTTTTAATAATTTATATTTTAATGAAACGCCGATTTATTGCTTTGAGGTCTTCACCGCTCGAAAGCTAGAATCAGAGTGATTTTTATTTAAATGTTCGTCTTACATCTAACCAAGCATTAAAACAAAACGAATATAACATAAAACAGAATGAAAGATAATTTTACATTACATGTGACTTTCAAACTGTAAACATTATTTTATCACACAGAGTTGTATTTAATAAACAAAAATAATTGATTGTAAAAATTAAGTGTAAATTATTGTCCGTTAAATTCAAAATTATTAAAATAAATGACAAAATAGTAGTTTTAAACATAAAGCAAACAAAATATAATATTTATTAAACAATAATGAACCATAATATAACATGTATGAATATATCTGCTACAATCTCCCCCTCTGTTGTATAAAATCGTCCCGATTATACAACAGCACCTAAGGATTTAACTTCTTTGGACTGGATTGGCTTGTTGACTTTGTAGACGAGCTGATCTTCTTTGATTGGCATGTATTTGTTCAACTTCGTTGTTGCATTGCATAAATACGTTGTTGCTGACATTGTTACTACTGGTACCATTTGAACAGCTTTGATCTTCATAATTTCTTGGATGACCCCTTTTTCGAATTGGGTAGATCGGTTTCGTTGAATTGCCTTCATAGGGAACAAGTGCTGATACATGGTGCGTGGCGACAGGAGTATTAACATCTTCCTCTGTAGCAATTGTAAAGCAAGATGATCCTTTTTTAGCAATTACAATATATGGACCATCTCTTCTTGGAGTAAATTTGGAGGTTAAACCTTGGCTTGCTTTGCTCCGTATGTGCGTGGTAACTAAGACTTTATCACCAATGTTTATAATTGCTTGTGGTTTACGAGTGCGGTCTACAATGATTTTGTTTCTATCCTGCATTTGCTCTTGACATTCATTTGCTAACTCTAAAGTATTTTCAAAACGTAGCAGATGTGGAGTAATTTGTGGAATGAAGTTTTCGGAGTTCACAATCGCTTTAAAATCATATTGTACTTCTGTTGGTGTTCTTAACTCTCTTCCAAATGTGAGATAAGCAGCAGTATAACCAGTGCTATCGCATTTTGCAGTATTCATCGCGAATCTTATGGATGGTAACATTAAATTCCACCTGTTGTGCTCCTTTTTGACGCAAATAGACAATTGAGTTTTTAAATCTCTATTCTTCCTTTCTACAGGATTTGATTCTGGATGGTATATTGGAGTAAACGTCTGTTGTATACCCAAACAAAATGTTAGCTTCTGCATCAATGATGATATAAACTGAGTTCCGTTGTCTGTATGAATTCTGCGTGGTATACCATATCTAAGGATTACCTCATTTAATAGCGTTAAAGCACAATTTTCTGAAGAACCTTCTCTTAAAGCAAATAATTCAACCCAGCGAGTACATATTTCTTCAACTATTAAAACCCATTGATAGCCATCTTTAGTTCTTGGCAGGGGTCCAAACAAATCAACTGCAATAACTTCAAATCGTTTATTACTGCTTACAGTTTGTAATAAGCCCATAGGTTTCTGGTTTACTGGTTTGTATTTCTTACAATCATCACACGATTTCACATATTTCTCAATATCAGCCCGAATTCCTGACCAGTAAAATGATCTTGTGATACGACTAATTGTTTTGTCGATACCATAATGGCCTGCTATCGGATCGTTGTGGTATTTAACAAGGATTTCGTCGCGAAGAGATTTTGGTAATACTATTTGTCCGCTTTCCGAATCTTGTTCTGAACAAAACCTATACAATATACCATCAACCATTATATATCCTCGGTTGGTATAACGAATAACGTTTTCATCATTATTTTCAAATGAGACTATGATGTTTCTAATTTCTTCATCTTCCAGTTGTGCAGTACGAAACTCTTCAGCTCCTTTTCTCGGAAAGTCAATTTGAATATGATTACATTCACATGCTTCTACGCATTTATCATTAGGGCAGGGCGGTCTTGATAGGGTATCCGCAATAATGTTTTGCTTACCAGGAGTGTACGAAAAACTTAAATTATAGCTTTGTAGCAATAATGACCAACGTGCGAGTCTTCCTGTGGGAGATTTTAACGTAAACAGCCATTTTAGAGGTTGGTGGTCGGTTAATACCATAATTTCGGCTCCTTCAATGTAGCCTCTAAACTTTTGTATAGCCCAAACAATTGCTAACGCCTCTCTCTCTGTGGTAGAATAGTTTCTTTCAGCAGGAAGCAACAGTCGACTGGCATATTCTATTGGCTTTTCATCATGTTTCTCCCCCTGCATCAAAACAGCTCCTAAGGCATATTTGCTAGCATCGGTTCTCAAATAGAATTTTTCATTTTCCTTCACCTGTTGTAATATAGGTGGTGAGATTAGAAGTTCTTTTAATTTATCAAACGATGTTTGCTCTTCTGTTGTCCATTTCCAAATTGCTTTCTTTTTCGTCAGATTAGACAATGGCTTAGAAACTTCGGCGAAATTTGGAATAAATCGACGAAACCAGGAACAAGTTTGAAGAAATGATATAAGCTGTTTTAGGTTTTTTGGTTCAGTACGATTGAGAATAGCCACTGTCTTATCTGGGTCGACTTTTAGTCCATTGGTAGTCAAAATGTGACCTAAATATTTTACCTCTGGCTTGCAAAATGTAAATTTTTTCCTATTTAGATGAAACCCAAGTGCTTTTAGTTTTTCAAATGTTAATTTTAAATCATTTAAATGCGAATTGAAATCTTTTGAACAAACGATTATATCGTCTAAATATGCTAATATTAGGACATTAGATAAACTCAAACGAAATTTGTCAATAATCCTTTGGAACGTCGCCGGTGCATTCTTTAATCCAAATGGCATACGATTGAAGACGAAAATATCGAAGGGTGTAGTAAATGCCGTTTTGGGCTTGTCTTTATTAGCTACCTGTATTTGCCAATAGCCTGATTTTAAATCTAGGGTTGTCATAAAAGGTGTAGTTTTGGCTGCGTGTAACACATCGTCGATCCTTGGCAGTGGGTAAGTATCCGTCACTGTTATTGCATTGAGACGTCTGTAGTCTACACATAGTCTTATACTTCCATCCTTTTTGGGTATAAGAACCACTGGGAAGGCCCATGGGGATTCAGTTTCCTCTATAACATTTTCATCTAGCATTTTATCAAGCTCATTGCGAAGTTTTAGTTTCATCGCTGGCGATAGACGGTACGGAGCAGTGGCAATTGGCTCATGATCTCCTGTGTTGATTGTGTGAACAACGCCCTCTATTGGATTGACAATATTTTCAAAAATTTCTTGTTGTTCATTTAACAGGTTTTCAAGATTTTCTTTTTGGTTTCTTGATAAGTTTGGCCCTTCATCAATTCTTAAATTTATATTTATTGAATTTAATTCGAAATAGTAATTTGGCGATTCCTCGTTTAGCTTAATTTTTTTCATAGGAGGAAAAAGATCAGAAACTTTTGGGGTTTCGTAATTTTGTGGCAAACAGTCTGAAAATATTTTGTTTATTCCATTTGGGGAAAATTTATTTTTCATTGGAGATGTTCTGTTTGGCGTTTTATTAATTTCAACGAACCACGACATAAAGTCATCTATGGCCTTTTTCGGTTTTGGAGTTTTTTGTTGCTCAATTGTAGTTTGGCTAATGGATACGCGTTCGGCTACTTTAGATGGTTTGTTTTTAAATTCAAATATATTTTGTGGTTCGTCTTTAAAGTACCAAGTTCTTTGTGCCAAATCCATTACGATTTCGATTTGCTCCAAAAAATCTATACCTAGCAGAGTTCTGTTATCTTTCGCATTAGGTAAGCAAATAAGACGTATACGTTTAAAACGTTTTCCAATAGTGATGTTCGCTATTGTTGATAACACCGTATCTTTAGTTATACTGCCGTCAGCTAACGTTATTTCCGCCAGTACTTTTTGGAAAACTTGTCCTTTTTCTTTCAATTTTTGAAAAAGATAGTGTCCTGCGACACTTGTTCTTGCGGCTGTGTCCATATAGGCTTCTCCATTCAAACCATTTACATTTATATTTACTGATGGGACATTTCTGCCTACTATTGTGGTGTGGATACTATTAAAATCTAGTTCTTTTGGACTTTCCATGTTACTAACAGTTTTATTGTTGCATGTGGGACAATTGGACCTGTAGTACCCAGTAGCACCGCAACCATAACAACTTAATTTGACTTCTTCTTGTTTTCCCTTTCTCTCCTGCTCAATTCGTTTGTAGCAAACATCTGCGGAATGATTTCTCTTCCTACAATATGTACATCGAGCGTTGGTTTTTTCTTTAGGCTCTATATTTTTGCGTATAGGTTCACTATTTTCAAGAAGTGTTAATTCTATTTCTCGAGCTTTGTTTAATAAATCTTGGAAAGTTTCAATACAATCTCTGTTGATCTTTTCTCTGACTTGAACTGTTATTTGGGAGAATATCATATTTATTATTGTTTTTTCTGAAATTCTTTCTTTAAGTTGGGCAAACAATCGTCTTTTTCTGCAGACAAAGCTATCGGTTGATTCATTTGGCTTTTGTTTGTCTTGAAATATTTCTGCAAAAATTCTCCAGTCAGGTTTTGGAGGGGAAAAGGCATTTCTTAGAAGCGAAATAACTTCTTCAAAAGTTTTGGCTTCGTGTTTTACACCCTGCCACCAGGTTGAGGCATAGCCTTCAAGTAAAAGAGGAAGACTGAGAAGAGCAAAAGTATCGGAGACATTCTCAGCTTCTTTAAAAACAAGCACAGTGGCGATAAAATCTTCCACTTTTGTGGCACTACGACCCCCATTAAATCTAGCGCTGCAGGAGCTAAAGGTCGACTTATTATCCTGTCTAGGATTGAAGTTTCCCATAAGAATAGAAAACTGACGTTCTGTTAGGCTAATCATTTGAGGATTAGTTTCACGGTTTGCTTCAGGGAAATTTGTCTCATCGGGCAAAGGATTGTGTCTGGGCAAAGGATTTTGTTGTGCAGTACTGGCTGTGGATACTGTAGACGCAGTGGAAGTTGTGGCTCTAACAGGAGTACTAACATTTTGTTTTGTGGTTGAATTATTTGCGTTTTGTGAATTCATTGTAGTTCTAGGCATTTTGACTATACTTACTAACAGTATGGCAACACTATTATACACAAGTAGCAATATTCGAATGTCAAGCAAGAAACAAACGGAGCATGCGCGAACGTGATTGTGTATATAAGAATTAACAGTTAACAATTTAGTAATTAACTGTGTATGAGGGCAGTTAATTACCAAAAACAAAGCAATATTTATGCAACAACAACGTATTATGCAGGAGAAGCTGCCACCAAAAACTGCATAAATTGTTGTATATAAGTTTCTCAACGAGAACTATTGTTGGTTCTGGATTTTTAATTTAATTTTTTTTTTTTTCAAAAAAAAAATAAGTTTTAATAATTTAAAAAAACTTTATTTGCGTTGGGCGCCAATGTAGCGGGGAGCTAAGGTTTTATTTATTATATTTAAATTATAGGTTGGTCCTAAAGAGACTAAAAGGTCAGCTTTGGTTCTCAACCACACAATCTCCACAAGGGCCTAAAGTCCACAAGGGTTAAATTGTGTTTTAATAATTTATATTTTAATGAAACGCCGATTTATTGCTTTGAGGTCTTCACCGCTCGAAAGCTAGAATCAGAGTGATTTTTATTTAAATGTTCGTCTTACATCTAACCAAGCATTAAAACAAAACAAGTAAGAAATTATAGTCGGGCGAGGCCGACCATATAATACCCTACACCTTTGACAAAAATATAATGTGATTTAGTTGCCATAATAAAGCATTTAAGTTGAATTGTACCTTGCCTTAGATATATGTACATACTTAAGCCGTTTATTGTTGAATAAAATTGTGGACATTTAAGTGAAATTTTGATGGGGGCTTTTCATAGGGGCTAGGGTCATATGAGAACCTATTATTATGGAATTCATGGGGGTCATCAAGTCTTGTATACAACTTGGTTATTGCAGCTTTTTGTCGAGATATGAGTATATTAAACATAATTATGAACTTAAAAGCCCTATTCGGCGGGTTCAGTTGTATGGGGGCTAGGTGAAATAATGGACCGATGTAAACCATTTTCAATAGGCTTCATCTACGGTACCATAAAAGATCATGTGCCAAATTTCATTGAATTATCTCTAAAATTGCGACCTGTAGTTGATTAAAAGTTTTAAAAGTCCTATTCGGGGTTTCAGTTGTATGGGGACTAGGTGAAGTAATGGACCGATGGTAACCATTTTCAACAGGCTTCGTCCCTGGGACAATAGAAGATCATGTACCAAATTTCATTGAATTATCTCCAAAATTGCGACCTGTAGTTTAATTACAAGTTTTAAAAGCCCTATTCGAGGGGTTCAGTTGTATGGGGGCTAGGTGAAATAATGGACCGATGTTAACCATTTTCAATAGGCTTCGTCCCTGGGACAATAGAAGATCATGTACCAAATTTCATTGAATTATCTTCAAAATTGCGACCTGTAGTTTGATTACAAGGTTTACATGGACGGACGGACGGACAGACGGACGGACAGACGGACGGACAGACGGACGGACAGACGGACGGACATAGCTAAATCGACTCAGAAAATGATTCTGAGCCGATTGGTATACTTTAAGGTGGGTATAGGACCAATATTATTGTGCGTTACAAACATCAGCACAAACCCAATATACCCTCCCCACTAAAGTGGTGTAGGGTATAACAAATATAACATAAAACAGAATGAATGATAATTTTACATTACATGTGACTTTCAAACTGTAAACATTATTTTATCACACAGAGTTGTATTTAATAAACAAAAATAATTGATTGTAAAAATTAAGTGTAAATTATTGTCCGTTAAATTCAAAATTATTAAAATAAATGACAAAATAGTAGTTTTAAACATAAAGCAAACAAAATATAAGATTTAGTAAACAATAATGAACCATAATATAACATGTATGAATATATCTGCTACAATTTGAAGATATATGGATCAATACAACTCCGGTTCACCAGACCCATTGGATTTGAATATATAAAGGAGTCAAAGAAAACAACAAAAGATTTAGTGGAATATTTAAAAGATGAAATAAATGCACTGGAGCCCATTTGCATAAAAATAAAGGAATTCTCTATTAACGTATCATATCAGCTAAGCTTAACAATGATTGATGGAAAGGTCAGCCATGCCATAACAGAAACTTCTTCCTTCTGGAGATGCTCAATATGTAATGGGAAAAAGTCGCAATTCTCAAATATAAACAAAAGCAGAAGTATTAATGAAGAAGTCCTGTCTTCGGAATTTCACCACTTCATGCCAGAATACGATTTTTGGATTACTTTTTACACATAGCATACGACCTCAAATATAGAAGTGTGCCAGAGAATCTTATTAAATCAACAAAAAATAATGAAGAATTGAAAGAACTGAGAGCTGCGGAAAAAAGCAGAATCCAAGAAGAATTTAAAGTTCAGATGGGATTAAACATCGACAAACATGACGGTAATACGGCGAGAAGGTTTTTTCGTGATTTTGAAATTACTTCAAAAATAACTGGAATCGACAAGGAGTTGCTTCGAAGAGTTAACACTATTTTAATGGCACTGAATAGTAAACATAAAATTAATGGAAATCGATTTGGGGAATATACATCTAAAATTTCTAAATTACTTGTATCTCTGTATCCATGGAGGGAACTAACACCAACAGTACACAAAATATTGTGTCATGGTCAAATAATAATTGAATCGAATATTCTTCAACTTGGAGAGTTAACAGAAGAAGCCCAGGAAGCGAGATTTTAAGCATGTTCAACTATTCAGCTCAAGAAAATGCTCCAGGCAATCACAGAATGAAGATATTTTTAATAGTTTACTTCTATCTTCTGATCCTGTTCTTTCAACTATGCGAAAAAGTTGGATTTGTTATGAAACTCTATCATCTCAAAACAAGGAAGATTTAAAGGACTTATATTACCTTCTGGATATGTATACCGGTATGACAGATTATTTTATAGAAAATAAGTAGTGTTAGGAATTAACTATATAAGTAGGTTGTAAGAATTAATTGTATTATGTTTAAGATAAACAGTTCAAATAAAAAAAGCTATTATACTAACTGATGATATTGTATTAAATTGTGTTTTATATTTCAGTGGGCGGGAAAGGTGGTTTGTGTGGGGTGATTTAGGTGTTGTTGTGCGTGGCTCATAATAAAATTATAATTTTTTTATGGTATATACAATGTTATAGTCTTTAATAAAATAATTAACTAAATAATTTTTAATCAACATATTTTATTCAACACCAAATATATGTTCTGTCATACTTAATACTAAAATATGAAAAAGATGAAATTAAAGGACACAGGTTTAAATGAACATATTTTTGAATGTAATTGAGATATTGGCTTGAAATTTTTTGTAAAGGGTCGAGAATTTCCATATCTAACTAAAAAATGATATTAAGGGATAAATATGGACTAAATTGTTGTAGCTATCTGCAACCCTATTAAATTTTTTATATAAATCATAGTTTTAGAAATTAAACAAATATGTAATATATGACAAAATCTTTATTAATGAACAAAACTCAATGAAATTTTCAACGCTTGTTAAATTTGTCATTTCAAATAAAAATTGAAAAAGGTCAAATGGCATCCCGCAATTCCCAAAAATAGGAATGAAAATCCCAAAAATGGGATTTTTTACTTTTTTGCCCATAGGGTCCACATTTCTTTCAGGACTGGGAAAATACTTTTGGAGTAAATAGGTATTGAGGTTTCCAAAACTGCTTTCAGTTTTCTGATCCCAGCTTTGGGATTTTAGAATATGTCGCCCAAAGTTGAAGTTTTGATAAAAAATAGGTCATATTCGGAAGGACGCAGTGGCAACATTTTCAAAAAATAGGACAAGTTTTTTACGCCAAAGCGTTCTGCGTAAAGATACCTTTTAGAAAACTATAAAATTGTTATATGTTCTTAATAAAAATTTTATTTTATTAATAAAAGAGTTAAGACACATTCTTGGCAAAAAAAACGGCAAAAATCTAAAATTTTTGAATTTTTACATTAAAAAACGTATAATTTTGGATCTGTAAATGATATTGATCTGAAATTTTTGTATATTATTGGAAATTTTGTTGTCTAACTAACAAGAAAAAATTGAGTCCATTTGGTCCAAAATTACGCCCGGTATTCAAAAAAAGGCGGACCAAGGTATGGTAAATTTTGTATCACTAAATTTTTAAATGCCTATAACTCGGATATTATAAGAGATATGTAGTATGTCCAAGCATGTTTTTTCAAGATCTCGTCAAACGCTTTCAGAAAAAATCTTTGTATTTGGATGAAAAACAAAAAAATGGCACGAGTTTAAAAATTTTACATGTCGTAGGTACCCTACTTTGAGCCGCCACAGCGCTGTCCCTGGGGCATCTGCGGGGTTCATCTTCAAAACTTAAACTCGAATACTCCTTGGCTACGCTCACGCCAAATTTTATCCCGATCGGATCAGCCGTTTAGAAATGCCAGATTTATTTCCAAAAAAATTTCGATTCTGCCCCACTGTGCCCTATAAACATCAGGGTGATATTTGGAATATGGCTGAAGTCAATTATGGACCAAGCTCTTTTGAACTAACAAAATATTAATTTTTAAAAAACAAATATTTTATTTCAATTCTTAAACCGTGAGCGTCAATTATGAACCGATACTCATAAAATTTTGTAAATAGATTATGTATAGAACTTGTTTATGCAAAATTTCAGCGGTATACTCGTATTTTAAATAAGGAGCACTCGTATTTTATTAACCAAAACTCTTTCCTGAAGGGAGCCTTTTGTGAATTACCGACACATTCCGCATGAAATTCGGAGCGAATTTCATAACCGTATTTCATAACTCATATTTTTAAGCCAGTAATGATCGTTTAAGTAATTTTCTGAAGGGGACCTCATATGGGCGGTAGGGTAAATTATGGACCGAACCTCCCTAAATGTGGTGGAGAGATTTTGGCACGCATTAAACTTATGTGCGTCAATTTTCGTCACATTCATATTTTTAAGCCAGTAATGAGCATTGTAGTTATTTAC